>NC_061111.1:204281595-204295685 GCF_002878395.1 Capsicum annuum | reverse complement strand
AAGGATGTAACACCCCGTATTCAAGTACATATATTGGCGTATTCAAGTACGTGTATTGGTCTTATTTATATGGAATTAATTTTATTTTATTTTATTTATACCGGAATTTGCCCGTCAATGGTTCCATACGAAGGTTATTGAATAAGATTTCCAACGATATAAATATTTTCAAAAATGGATAGGCTTCGGATATAATCGAGCACGTTCGAAACTATAAAACGGTGGCCGGGATATTGGGAATAGTAAATGTGCAGGAAAATTTCCTGCACACAAACTACTGAGGCCAGCCATTTTTTTGGGTCAACTTTGAATGATCATAACTCCCTTAATATAATGAACTGGGAGAGCTTATACCTATGAAAAGAAAGATCTTTGAGTCTTCTTTCCAATGCAATTGGTTTCATCCAAATCCGACATCTGAGTAATGAGTTATACTTGTTTTACTTCAGCCTCTCAAAACAGTTTTTTAGGGTCAACTTCAAACGATCATAACTCCTTGTACAGGACGAACTGGGTGGCCTACTTTATATTAAATGAAAACCCTTTGAATTATCTTTCCAACGATACCAATTTCACCCCAACGGCCAAGTATTATATATATTTATATTTGTGCGTGTTGTGCTGGTACAGGTAATTAGACCCTTCTATATGCAACGAAGTGCTGTCCAAATTTTTGGTGACATGTAAGTGAAAGTACAGGTATTTGAACGGGTTCTCCCGGTCCTTCTCGGCTTCGGGTGCCAGTCCAGCCCGATGGGATTTTGGAGCGTGACAGTAGCAATAACAAATAAAGATATAAATAAATCATTAGTATTATATTGGAAAATATCAAGAATAGAACTAACCCTAGGAAGTAAAATATTCACAGCAAGATGTAAAAATCTATATGTATTAACAACAAAACATAAAATAACGGGAAAAAATAAAATTAATAAAATACAAATAGAAAGTCCTTTCGAACAATTTGTAAAAACAATTGATAATAATGATTATAGTTATAGAGACATAGATATAGAAGAAAATTTAGAAATAATAAATGATAGAATAAGTACAACAAAAAGAATAGCTTATGAAAAACCAGAATCATTAAGTTCATCAAAAAGAACAAATTACGAAACAAGTTCAACAACTAATTTAAACCAATGTTACATAACAGGAACAATAAATGAAAAAGAATATTTAATACTCTTAAATATAGGACAAGAAGAAAATTATATAGCACGATATCTAGTAAAAAATGAGGAAATAAAATCTAATAATAATATATGCGTAGATTTACCAAGTAACTTAATAAACTTCTTAACATGCTATTCGTCGGATAATTCTACTATAAAGTAACTAACATGAACTTATTTTATCATATCATGATTGTTAGGAATTTATGAATTTAGCTATTCATAACTGTAAATGAATATACCTGTTCTAGTAGTTTTGATAATTCTAAGCTTTGTTCCTCCATAGATTTAGCCTAAATCATCCACGAAAGCCAGCTCAAAAGGGCGGACAATTGCCCAAGACCATATAAGATCACTCCCCGCATACCTAGACCTTAGCTCTCCATTACTGGATACATGAACAATTTGTCTAAGAGTGCCAAATATATGGAAGGTTCGACTTTGGTACCATGTTAAGAAATAAATCTTGGGTCTAACCAATATCAGAAGTTATTTCATGAGGGAAGATTATCCAAGGTCGTATACGAAGACTACCTATCCTTTTTTTCATCCAATGAGAATTCTTTAACATTCCACCTCATGCCTAGAGCTGGACATCTGGAGTACTGTGACAACTTAATATGAGGGCCAACATCGATAAATAATTATTGGGACTGGCCCTGTTCTAATTCCATATTAAGAAAATGAATTTTATGCCTAACTCAATACAACAACCAGTTCATGAGGTGAGTATTGCCCCAAAGCAAAAATAATATAAAGAGACTTCCCTCAGATATATTAACCACGCGATATAGGATATCTTCTTTCATTTTAATACATGGTCCGAGCAAAAGCTACTCGATTCACGTGAATCCCACAAGTGAGGTCTAGCATCGGTGGACCTAGTTTCAAATTAGTGGTGCTACGATACCCATTAAACTCGATGGAAAATAGGTATAATTATAAAATAAATTTTTAAAAATTAGTATAAGATGAAAAGATAGCACCCTCAAAACCAAAAGGATAGCCGGGTGCTTTGATTTTCATGCGGAATCTTAAAGTTTTGGGTGTCAATACATGTGTTCCAACCTCTCGATCGTGCATCCAGGATGCCTAAATCCTGAGTCCGCTACTAAGGTCTAGCGATCGGAGGGTAGAGTGTAAGCAGACCTTACCACTGAGAGGTTGTTTCCAAAAGACTCTCGAAAATGAATAAAGAGAGAGTACACAAATTAATGAGTGAATGTATATACTTACTAGGATCAAGCTCAGCAGCAACAAGGCACAAAAGTATTGTTCTACCAAACAAATCACCAATATCATCAAGTCCTCTTGATAAACTTAAATTAGTTCCTCCAATTGTTCTTTGAACAGTACCACAGCTTTAACACTTGTAGACTTTTCATTAGTAATTTGTACTAAGGTGGATTCTTCAGTTGTAGTAGTAGTAAGCACAGCCTTAGTGCTATTTGCAACATTATTAGTATGAACCCTAAAATTCTTCTTCTTATTTTTTAGTCTTTTTTTTTTTTTGTGGCTTTGAGAATTCTATAATCACACGCATAGTGACTAACTTTTTGACAATAATAGCATATACTAGATTTAAAATTGGCATCATTACTCTTGAAATTTGTAGTCTTCTTTGTCTTTGAAAAATTCTTATTTTCAGATTCCTTCTTGGTTGATTTTTCTTCAATCATATGAATTTTCATGACAGGCTCCTACAAACTATTATTATCACTCTATCATGTCTCTTGTTTAATTTGCAAGTGTTGCAACAATTGTTCAAGAGTCAAATCTTTCTTTTTGTGTAAGAGTTTGCTTTGGTACTCTTTTCAAGATGGAGGAAGTTTTGATACAATAGCGCCAACATAAAAGTTTTTATCAAGAACAATTTCAGATATAGCAATTTTATTAGCTATAAGTTGGAATTCTTGTACTTGTTCAGTGATTGACTTGTCATCAACCATTTTAAACTCCATATAATTTGAAACGAGAAATTTCTTAGAAATCGCCTCTTCTGCTAAATAAATAGCTTGAAGAGTGTCCCGTATCTCTTTAGCATATTTGCATTTAATATAATATTGATCATAATATTTATTGGACATTCCTCCAAGAATATAATTCTTGCACAAATAATCATCATATAGCCACTTGGAAATTTATTCTTTAATAAAATTAGCCTCGTCAGATGCTACCTCAGAACCAGGAGCATTAGTACAAGGTTCTTCAAGAACATATGCCAACTTTAATCGCCTTAAAAAGAATTTCATCTTTCCACACCATCTAGGAAAGTCTTTTCCATCAAATATTTTAAAATTAGGATTAGGCAAAGATGGAATACTATTTGATATTGATATAGAAGTCATTGAGACAACTATCTTCAAACTGCAAGAACAATAATGATAATTGTATAAGAAATTTAAAATAAAATTACTTGGCTTAGAGGCACGATAATACGCTTCTTGAAGATAGTTGGAGTCTCCCACAAGCAAACGGAAGAACTTGTAAAAACTCTATCTTCGGGATTTAACTAAGCCACAAAACAAGTAGCATTTCAAGAATGTTGGTCTTCTATTCTTGAATTGGTGATTTCATCATTTGATCAATGTCTCTCAAATATTTTCAAGGGAATAGTGTTTTTTTGAGTGCTTGTCTTTCCAAACAAAAGAAATAGTATTTATAGGATAAAAGTTTCATGCAAGAGAAAAGTATTAATTAATTAAGAGAAAATACCCTATTACCCCCCTGAACTATACCCAAAACGGCTGTGACACACCTCAACATAAAGGAGATCTTATTACCCCTTGAACTAATTAAAAGTCCAATTTTCACACCCTTAGTGCCTACGTGGCACATACGTGGTACACACGTGTGCCTACGTGGATACTTCAGTGTGTTGTGCCACGTAGGCACTAAGGGTGTCAAAATTATACTTTTAATTAGTTTGGGGGGGGGGGGGGTAATAGGACCCCCTTTAAATTGAGGTGTGTCTCCGTCGTTTTGCGTATAGTTCGGGGGTAATAGGGTATTATCTTAATAATTAATAGTTAATAGGTTCATGAATACTTTAAAACAAAAGGTAATTTTCTTTCAAGAACCTAAAACGTAAGATTTAAAGAACAATGAATTTGTCAAATTCGCGTCAAAACTTTTAACTGATACATTTATTTCAAAATTAATTGAAAAATAACTCTAAAAAATCTTTAACCAATGTATTTATTTTAAAATTTATTGAAACACCATCTTTAACAATAACAGTTGGTGGCATTATGTGCTTAATAAAGATGAATATGAGTACCGGTGTAGCATCTTGCCAAATTGACCAATATGTTGGGGTGAAATAAATGTGCGATGAGATATTATAAGTGATATAAAGTGACATTATATCGATGCCACATGATTGATTCACTACTGAGTCAGTCGTTGGTTGATTCGATTTGTATGTACTATGTTAGATCCCTTGTATATGCATGCATGTTTTATGTATGTACTACTAGCTCAAATAATCATTGTGCATCTGTTGAGACTTAATTAAGGGTGGAATAAATACGTGATGGAGTATTATGAGATTCACTGCGAATCAGTCCTTTGTTTCTGTGATTTGTATGTACTATGTTTGATCGTTTGTATAATGAATTTTTTATGTAGAGATAATATCCAATTACCCCCTGAACTATACTCAAAAAGTTTATGACACACCTCAACTTAAAGGGGTTCTATTACCCCCTGAACTAATTAAAAGTGTAATTTTGACACCCTTAGTGCCTACATGGTGCCTACATGGCACATACGTGGAACAATACACTGAAGTGTCCACGTAGGCACACGTGTGTGCCACGTAGGCACCACATAGGCACTAAGCGTGTCAAAATTACACTTTTAATTAGTTCAGGGGTAATAGAACCTCCTTTAAGTTGAGGTGTGTCATAGACTTTTTGGATATAGTTTAGGAGAGTAATTGAGTATTTTCTCTTGAATATATGCACTACTACTTTAAACAATCATTATGTATGTGTTGAGATTTAATTAAGTGTGCAATAAATACGTGACGGAGCATTATGAAGAATATAATATAAAGTGAAATTATATTGAAGTCACATGATTCACTGCTAGTCAGTCCTTTGTTGCTTTAATTTGCATGTACTACGTTAGATCCCTTGTATATGCGTGGATTTTTTGTGTATGTACTACTACTTCAAATAATCATTGTGCATCTATTGAGACTTAATTAAGGGTGCAATAAATACTCGATGGAGCATTATGAAGAGTACAAAGTGACATTATATTGATGTCACACAATGAATTTACTGCGAGTCAGTCTTTTGTTGCTCCAATCTACATGTACTATGTTAGATCGTTTGTATAATGCATGTTTTGTAAATGTACTACTACTTCAAATAATCAATATGCATGTGTTGAGACTTAATTAAGGATGTAATAAATACGCGACGAAGCATTATGAAGAATATAAAGTGAAATTATATTGATATTGATTCATTGCGAGTCAGTATTTGTTGCTCCGATTTGCATGTACTACGTTAGATTCCTTGTATATGGATGTTTTATGTAGTACTACAATTTCAAATAATCATTATGCATGTGGTGAGGCGCTTTATTAAGGGTGCAATAAATATGTGATGGGTTATTGAAAGTGGCAAAGTGACGTTATTGTTACTCTTTACGGAGATTTGATTAATTCAGTTTTTTCTAGCTCTGATTCATCCTTTCAGGAAAAAAAAAAAAAAAAAAAAAAAAAAAACAAGGATTAGAGACGGACAAATTCCACACTAAACAATAAAATTCCTTGCTATTTCTATTTAACGATAAATTATTTATAAAATATTGATAGTTACGAGCGATTTAGCGATGAATTATAACTAATTTCAAATTTTCAAAGTGAAGAATAAAATTAAGAATCCAAAGTTGTACGAATTAGATGCTTGTATATGCATGAACTAAGAGAGCAAAATAAATAAAGAACCCACTTTTGTTGTACTGCAAAGGAAGTAAGGAACAATATGTAGGTGGTTTTGGATCCATTAAAGAAAATATAGCTTATAAGGTTATTCTATCGATATTTTGTATTTTCTTTAAGTTACGTATGTACTGATTAGGTTATGTTATAGTCTAATTTACCGTTATTCAAAGTATGTCTTATCAAATTTTGTGTATATATTTTGTGATTTCAATTCTAACGAAATGGTAGATGTGAGTCAATATCAAATGCATAGTACGTCAAATTCAACATTGGAAGAAAACTTCTTGATAAAATGACAGTGAAATTCAAGTGGGGGTGGAAAATGGTCGTTAAATGATCACCGTTGTAAAACTTTGGAAGAAGTAGTAAGTCAAGATATTTGATGGATGGTCTTGAACTTTTAACATTATTTTTTTGGTGAGCAAAACTTCAAGTTTTCCCCAAAAAGAATAGTTATTTTTGTTCTCTTTTATGTATTTTTTAAAAGACGAATTAATTATCTTCATTAATTTGCATTAATTAGTCGACTTGGCCAACTAATTAGATTAGCATCACTCGAAAAATTACACTCAGTGTCTCCCAAAGTTTTTGGTCTTAATTGTTTTTCCTTCAAATGTCCAGTCTTGAATAATTTTTGTCCCCTTAAGTGTGTGGACTTCAATTTTTGTACTTGCTAAATAAGTTTTAATGTTTGTCTATAAGTCATAACTTGTGGTCACAGAGGCGGATCTAGAATTTAAAGGTTGTGGGTTCCCAACTTATAATTCTTATATATTTACTAGTTTTTCCAATATAAATTCAAGAACCGGATGAAAGTTATGGGTTCCCAAAAACCCGCACTTTATGTTGTGCATCCGTCCCTGTGTGGTCATTTAAGCAGGATCACTGTCATTAACAAACTACCTTATGGGTAAGAGTTAGAATGCCTTACTTATAGTAAACATATCTAATCAATTATGCAGGTTCATTGTTTTGAAATATCATGAATATCTATATTATGGACAAGAATTAAAATATCTGTCTTACACGCAAGAGTTATTAAGCAAGGTAAAAAAAATAAATTAAAATCACTCCTTATGGAGGTTATTTTTATTATCGCCCCCACCTTACCCAAAAACCCATGAAGACTACTCCATTTTAGTTTATTTTCTGAACTTAAACCCAATGTCACTTACGTAGGCCCAATTAAGAGGGTAAAGTACTACTTATCAAGAAATTCTTTATTCGCTTATTGAAATAACACATAGTAATCATTAAAGTTGTCCTACATTTGCAAGTAGACACTTAAAGTTTGTGAATGTTCTATTACCTCATTAAATAATTTAGAAAAAATACCCAATTACTCTCCTGAACTATACCCCAAAAGGCTATGACACACATCAACTTAAAAGGGTCCTATTACCCCCTGAACTAATTAAAAGTGTAGTTTTGACACCCTTAGTGCCTATGTGACACATATGAGGTACACGCGTGTGCCTACATGGACATACACGCGTGTACCACGTATGTGCCACGTAGCCACTAAGGGTATCAAAATTACACTTTTAAATAGTTCAGAAGGTAATAGGACCCTCTCTAAGTTGAGGTGTGTCATAACCTTTTTGGATATAGTTAGGAGGGTAATTGAGTATTATCTCAATAATTTAAAAGTGAAATATATATGTCATTTTTCAGCCAATGTCATTACACTTATTGTCCCCAAAGTTTTTGGTTTTAATTTTTTTGTCCCCTAAATGTCCAATCTTGAATTTTTGTCACTCAAAGTGTGTGGACTTCAATTTCGGTCCTTGCTAAATAAGTTCTAACATTTGTCTATAAGGCATGAGTTGTGGTCAATATAATTAAGCAGGTACAATGTCTTGAAATGCCATGAACAAACTGCCTTATGGGGGTAAGAGTTAGAACGTCTGTCTTATAGGCAACATATCGAGGTTTTAACTTTTGACTATAAGCAGAATTTTTAGTCAATTGTGCTGGTTCATTGTCTTAAAATGTCATGAATGTCTACATCATGGACAAGAGTTAGAACATCTACCTTATGTGCAAGAGTTATTAAACAGGGTCAAAAAATTAAAACCACTTCTTATAGAGATCATTTTTATAAAACCCTTTTTTAGGAAAATAAAATATCGTAAAGACTGCTATTTTAGAGCCATTTCTGAACTTAAACAAGTGTCACTTATGTAAAGCCACTTAAAAGGGTAAAGTACTACTTATCAAGAAATTCTTTATTCTCTTATCAGAATCCAACATCTCACATCACATTGAAGATTTTTCATGATGAATCATTTCATCTAAGTCATCAAAAATATTTTTATTAATTAACTAATATACAGAATTAGTGGAGCTTTTTTGTTGGTTCCCATTGATGGAGTTTTACAGCTTGGTGATGCTTTATCATAAAAGCATCACTTTAAATTATGGGCGTCTAGTTCATTATACTCCATTAATAGACCTAGAAAATGTAGAAGTCAAATTATTTAATAAATTTACATGTTTAAACTCATGCGTGAGGGAATATTACACTTTAATAAATGCATAAATAATTACCTTTTACCTAAAAATTACACCTATGATGATTGACATACAATAAAGAAAAACTTCTCTAATTAATTTCATTTAAAAGAAAAATTAAAAGATGTATGCAATTTTTTTTGGTTAAACAAACAAACGTATTCTTATTCACGTAACCACCAAGAATACATTCAAATTTGTCTCTGTACTATTCAAAATTATTTAATTTTATCTGTCATTTTCATTTGATTCATTCATATTCTTGCCGTTAACAAATTATCATGTACTTTGGATTGCTACTAATAAAGCTCCAAGTTAAATGATGAGTGAACTCCAAGTTTGTTTGTTTGGGGGGGTTGGGGTTGAGGGAATGGGAATAGTAACATATTCAAAAAAATATATAACTTTTAACTATGATTTGAATTTCCTTCAGTTTGGAGCTCAATTACAAATCAAGGAAAATTATAGGACGTTTTACTAATAGTACAGGTACTATCATACCCAAAATTTAAGAAAAAAATAATATAAACACTCACTTTAATTTATCATATTTATACAAATCTCCATTCTTACGAAGTAATTACAAAAAATTCAGCTAATTACGTATCTTCATTAGATGTATCGGAACCTAATTACGTATCTCGACAGACCCAAAATTGGAAAAAATGTCTCAAGAGCTAATTATGTATCTTCACAAAGAAAAAAAATGTATCTTCGTTGGATGTATAATGTATCCCGACAGACCCAAAATAAAAAAAAAAAATTTCGAGAGCTAATTATGTATCTTTATAAAAAAATGTATCTTCATTAGATGCATCGAGAGCTAATTATGTATCTCGATAGACTCAAATTTAGAATTTTTTAAGTAATTATGAAAAATATTAGAATTCTTTGTATTTAATCTTCAAACTTTCGGGATTTAAGTTGTTTGTCCAAAATTTAATCCGATCAAAGTTGCTAGATTTTGAATAGCAGGGCAAAGTTGACTCTTTTACCTTTAAATAAACTAAGCATAATCTTATCTTTAATATAATTTATAACAAAGAGAAATCGTACTGATAAGGAGAATTGTAATTGCATACATTAACATATGAGTTCTGTTATTTCACGTTCAAAATGGACGTGTGAAAATGGACCTCTACTTTAGGATCAATTGAAACTTTCATTTATCCCATTATTTGAAACTATTCTAAAGAAACTATCTCATTTTATCAGATAATAACTGCTCCAAACTTTGAGTGCTTAGAAGACTCTTTCGCCGCCGCCAACTCCGCCAACTCTAACTACTCGTGACAGTGATTGAATGTATGTCAATCTTATAACACACACATATATATATATATATATATATCATCTTTTGTATATAGGCATCCTCACAATGTGCACATGCCTCTATCATGGTTATATTTGTTACATAATCATTTACCGATATAATATGATATAGGTGGGGTTAATAAGCACCAAAAAAAAACATGTGAAAAACGATATACTCCCTCTCCCTCGGTTTAAAAACGAATGACCTACTTTGACTTGACATAAAGTTTAAGAAAATAAAGAAGATTTTTGAATCTTGTGGCCTTAAATTAAAGTAGTGTCAAATGTATAAAAATGTCCTTTAATCTTGTGGTCATAAACATGCCATGTGGAAAGTTGAAATTAAAGTGTTGCCAAAAAAGGAAAGAGATCATTCTTTTTGAAACAGACTAAAAAGGAAAGTAAGTCCTTTTTTAAACGGAGAAAGTATCGGGTAAAATTGTCTCTTCACCTAGTGAAAAAACAAGTTATTGAAAAGAGACTGTGTGTATGTATATATTTATTCCTTTTGGATAAATTCCATAAGCTTTTAATTATTTATATTATCAAGTAATATAAAATATTGTTGTATTATATTCATATTTGGCTTATAAATATGATTCCAATTTAATAAGGAATTACCTTACTCTTCCACTCTACATCATCTTCAACATGGCTATGAAACATTCTTTACTCAAAGTTGCTGTTTTCTTCACAATTCTCCTTACTGCTACTGCAGGTTATAACTCTTATCCCTCCCCTCCCCCCTCCATATTCGTACTATCTTATTCTTTAATTATATTATTATGTGTATTTTATTTGTCCTATTTGTCGTATTACTTGTCACGTCGTTGATATTGTTCTTTTCTTCATTCTTTTATTACTTTGTTATGCTTTGAGAGTGGCGTTGCCACATATGTAGTGAAGGGTAGCTAGTCAAAGACCTTTTATCGAAAAATATACTACATATATAAAATTTATACGAAATATATAGGTTAAAAATTATTTTTCATATGAATATATTAAACGTTGGACATCCTTAACAAAATTTTTGTTTTCGCTACTGTGCTTTGTTTTACTTACGTCGAGATTCTATCGAAATCAGTGTTTCTACCTTTTAAAAGTAGGAGTACTTTAAGGTCTGCATATACATACCACTCACCCCTGATCCCACTAGTAGAATTATATTATTGGACATATTCTTTATTCTTTAGAAAATTAAAATTGTATATAAAATTGTATTAAGTATATATATGATCAAAAATTAATTTAACAAAGTTTCTGATTTCTCAACGACGAACCAATCGAAAAGTTTTTTTTTCGGACTGAAATAAATTTCTAGGAAAAATTAGGTTAAGGATGGCTTTGTTGTTACAAAAATTTCAAAAAGTGTCTTTACTGCGTTATTTACATAACTTAGGCTTAAATAATACTAGAAAATATAGGATAAATATAATAGAATATATTTTGTACTATTACTACAACAATATATTCGGTGTAATCCCCACAAAGTAGGATTTGGAGAGGGTAGAGAGTGTATGCAGACCGTACCACTACCTTAGAGGTAGAAAGGATATTCCCAATAGACCCTCAACTCAAATAAAAAACAATCTAAAGCAGTATGGAGAAAGAAATAATCGGAATGAAGACAACAATAGGATAAATTATCCTAGATAGTTATAACATGATACAAGGATAATCGAAGTGTAAAAGCCACAGCTAATAACCAAACTCAAAGAACAAGAAACTATAAGAGAAATACAACTCATAGTATGGTTAATAGTAAAGAAGAAGAAAAAGTAAGACAACGCTCAACTATCTAACTAATCTCCTGTTCTAATTTATGCCTCCATAACTTCTCATCTAAGGTCATGTCCTTGGTAAGCTGAAGCCGTGTTATATCTTGTCTAACCACCTCTCCCAATACTTCTTCGGCCTACCTCTGGCCCTCTTTGAAACCATCTCCAATATTTTGTACTACTATATATATTTAACTTAATGTTGTTTATAATTGTAATTTCATATATGCAGTTGATTTGTCTGGAAACTCAAAGATGAGCAAAGCAATGGCACTATATGGAGGGTTGCCCCTATCAATATCAATGATGAGATTATTAGTTCCAAATGACTTTGCCATGACTTGTCATGTGGCTTGTAGATCTAATAGTGACTGTGCTGGTGCTTGGTTATGCCATTGGTGTTGGCCTCATGAAAATCCAACTTGGGGTTATACTGAGTATTGGTGTAGCATGTTGCCTGATTAAAGAATAATTAATAGTGCTAATTAATTATTTACTCCTTTAAATTAAATAATAGTTATATGTATGTGTTAAGAGTGATGATTATATGTCTTATATATATGTTATAAATAATTAGTGTGTAAGTGTTGAAAGTGAGAAGGGATTAGAGAAAGGTCCTAATTCACCGATGTGAGTCATTTGTGTAATGATAGAGGTATATCAGCTTCAAATCGCAAAGTTAAAGAGTACATCAAGAATAAGGACCTTTTTCCAAAATGAAAATTATGTAATACGCACTTTAAATAACAATGATGTGTTGTATGTGTGTTGAGAGATCTGATGATGTACTATATAGTTCAAGTAGTATTGATGTACTATGTGTTAAAAGAGTGTTATGTAATATATGTATTTCAAATAATAGTGATGTGTGTGTTGATAATGCATTGGATATTAAAGTATTGAATCCTAATTTCTTTTGATCACTACTACCATATCTATATTCCCAATATGAATACAATATTGTGTATGTGTTAAAAGAATGTTGAGGAGAGCTGGCAAAATGAACTTGACCTTTGAGGCCAACCAACTTGATCAGCTCACTATATATTAGAGTTGGGTTGAGTTATGAGTGTAGACACGTGATTTCGTCCTCTTAAAGTTTAATTTTATTCAGTTTTACCCATTTTATGTTATCCTACCGTGTACCCCCACCCGTGTGATAATCCCTCCACAAAATGACAAAAAATAACAATCCCCTAACTAATTTTGTCTTATCCAAATATTCTAACAACCCACCCAACCAAAAATTGACAACACATCCTAACCCCTCCCCCTCCTACCCCTACCTAACCCTACCCCACGTCACATCCCCCCCTCTTTTTTTTTTTCTTGTCCAAAAAGAAAGGACCAGGAGGGGAAATATACAATATATACACAATAGCAGACAAAAAAATAAAGGAAGGAATCATCTTCTTCTTCAGGCAGCTCTCACATACACACCACACTCGCTGGAAATGAAATACACACACATATAAACCTCACGCTCCACACACAGAAAAAAAATCAGGTGAGAGGAAACAGTGAGATCGAGAAGAGAGTGAGAGATCAGAGAGAAAGGTATTTCCGACGAGATATCACCGGAAAACGCTACAGCCATCTATTTTTCTCCCATTTGTCGACAATACCGAGCTCACCGGAGCTCCGGTGTAGTGAAAAAACAACGTCCAGCCCTTTGTTCCATCCGAATCCGCGTCAAACCATTTTTCCGACCTCGAAATATGGTCTATTTTCATGGTTGTCATAGTCGTCTGCGTCGCCGGAGAGGAAACAGTGAAATCGAGAAGAGAGTGAGAGATCGAAGAGAGAGGTATTTCTGGTGAGATATCACCGAAAAATGCTACAGCCATCTGTTTTTCTCCCATTTGTCGACAATACCGAGCTCACCGGAGCTCCGGTGTAGTGAAAACACGACGTCCAACCCTTTGTTCCATCCGAATCCGCGTCAAACCATTTTTTCGACCTCGGAATCTGGTCTGTTTTCATGGTTGTCATCGTCGTCTGAGTTCGCTGGAGCTCCGGTGATGCGAAACAACGATCCCAACCTCACGTCGCTCGAATGTTGGTTTTTGCCGTCTAAAAACAAGAACTAACCACTAATTTCTAGTTGAATCGGCCTGTGGGGTTGTTTTCCTACAAAATCTCATCCGGGTTTGGTTGTTTTGGCGCGATTTTTGTCTGGGTTCATCTGTTTTCGTACTGATTTTGGGCATTTAGCTTCCGTCCCAATCGTTTTGTCGTTCTCCATCTTTGAGTTTTCAATTTTTGATACCGAGTTTGGATTTGGATAATAGTCGAGATTTTGTGGTATTCTTTGTGGATCCGAAACAGCTTTATTCTCTTCTTAATCAA
>NC_061111.1:204185096-204278595 GCF_002878395.1 Capsicum annuum | reverse complement strand
TACATTTCTTAGTGCCAAAAAATAGTCGATACACTCTACCAAGCGACTGTGGTTGAACCACGGGATTGAGAAGTGCCTAACACCTTCCCCTCGGTCAACAGAATTTCTTAGCCGGAATCTCTGTTCGCAAACCAGTTTAAAGAGTCAAATGGTTATGAAAAGGATTTTCTAATGGTGACTTGGCACACCAGACTATGCCAAGTGGCGACTTTGATTTCAAAAAACGTAAAACAATCCTTCTTCGAAAAAAATAATTTTTTTGTTTTTGTCACCTAAATAATAAAACCCTTTCGAACTTTAAAACGAATCTTTCTGGAGTGTGAAAAAAGGGGTGTGACAGCTCTGGCGACTCTGCTGGGGAAGAGTATGAGAATTCAAGCTTATTTTTGAGTCATATTGTCTTTGTTTGGCATTACGAGTGTATAAGCATTGTTTGTGATTATTGTTTGTGTTATTTTTTTCACTTTTGTGCGCTTTTGTGCTCTTTGTTTATAGTATTTATCCTATGTATTATCGCTTTATATCTGTCATCATGAGTCCATCCCCTGGCCTTCTTTCTGCAAGAAGTCCGTAGTACATATGTTGTACACAACCTCTAGTTGAGTCACCCTTATTTTAGGGGGGAGCCGTCGGTGTTATGGAGTAGGTGGAAAGCAAAGCAGCCACTATCGACCATACGCTCCCCCGAACAGCCTTGTTAGTGAACTACAACGTAGGTCAGCCTTTAGGTCATGCTTATGTGCATCATACTGAGACCTAGCGGGACCCACATGACCCTTTGTAGGAGAATCACCTCTAAAGCATCTTTACGTGCTAACTGTTGCATCTTTAAGGGTAACGTGGTCATTTGACGGACTGATTTGAAAAAAAATTGTTAGGAGTAAGGTGCGAAGGCAAAAACGAAAAAGAATAAAAGAAGAAAAAATATATAGAAAAGAAAAAAAATAGAAAAAGTGAGTCGAAAAGAATGAATCAAAAGGAGTGTCGTAGTTTATTTTAGAGTTCTTTATGACTTTTGTTCTTCACGTTCCAAAAACTCAAAAAGATTTTTTTTTACGTTTTGCTTTTATCTTTTCAAAGTACCGTAAGTTCAAAAAAAAAATGAAAAAAAAAGAGGGTTTTGTTTGCCTTTTCTACTTATTGTTCAAAAACAAAATACCAAAAAGATTTTTCATAATTGGTGGTGTCAGTCTTAGTTGAAATGTCTAGTTGAAAATCCAAAAAGTTTTTATTCGTTTGTTTTTGATTGTGTCTCTTAAGTTAGGGTCAATTTAGTAGTTAATCATTAATTGTCCAATCTGGATGAACTACGCATACCTAATTCCTTTCCCTCGGTTGAGATACGTAGGCAACCTTCGGGGGAGGGGGGGGGAGAGGGTCCGGTAATCTTTGTGATTGGTCTTTGTCTTATTATTAGCCTAGGTCTCTCGCCCCGTAATCTAGATTTGTTAGCCAAGTAGACTGATCTCACTCAGTACTTCTGTTCGGTAAATTGGAGTCATGAATGTGGTTTGTCCCATCGACATATGTTTGCGTCCATAATCCCAAGGGTTGAATCTTCTACTCCTGTCGAATTTTTGAGATAACGTCTTGTGTACTATTACAGGATGGATTTGTCCACCAAGTCTAGAGTTCTGATGGTTGTCAAGGTGCCCAAAAAGTTCATCAAATGGTGGGAAATGTTTAACTATGTTGATCAGCAGAAACTGATTAAATTATTAGGTGATCTTACGAAACTTCTGCATGTTACCCCTCGTCCAGATTTAATAGAGGCTTTGTTGACCTTTTGGGATCCAAGTAGTTTTGTGTTCAGGTTTGGGGAATGTGACATGACTCCTACTTTGGCAGAAATATCTGGTTTGTTGCATTTTGCCCTATATCGAGAAGGATATGATCCGAGCACGAAATCATACTGGCATGAGATTTTTGTAGTCTTGTGGTTTAAAAAGTAAGGGTATCCGTTTGGGTTGTTTAAGTGATTCGTGGGTTTCCTTAGATTTTTTGTTCGCTAGATTCGGGCCCTCGGAAGGTTTTGATTGCTTTTGGGATAAATTTCATGTGACTAAGGAGAAGTGGGAGAGAAAGCGTCTTGAAGTTTTCACCCTCGCTTTGTTAGGTACTTTAGTGTTTCCACTAGAAGAAAGACGTATTAATACCCGTTTGCAATCTGTGGTGATGGCCCTATTTCATAAGGATCAAAACGACAAGGGCATTAATCAAAAGGGCAGGTTCACTCTCATACCCATGTTCTTAACAGAAATATATAAGGCTTTAACCGAAGTGAAGGGGGGAAGGAGATTTTTTGAGGACAGTAACCTGATATTGCAGTTATGGATGATGGAGCATTTGCATGCGCCTTCTTTAGTTAGATCAGATGTGGTAGACCGTTGTATTCCCAATCGAGTGAAAACCATGGACTCCAGGTTGCGTTTGGATAAATTCTCGCTACCCGTGGGAGTCAAGGCTTGGATTGAATTTCTTGAATCAAGAACCGGGGATAACATTTTGTGGACTTATCTGTGGCTTCGACCGAAGATAATCTTATTGAGTTGTCAGACGCAACTCCCTTTAGTTATGTTAGGGCTCAGTTGCACTAAACCATACAGTCCTTCTAGGGTAATGCGCCAGTTGGGTAGGCTGCAGGATATGCCGCCAGTAGTGGATCTTCTGAAGGATATTGAGTACTTTAAGGACCAAGCCTTAGGTGAGAGCAAGTACGAGCAGTTTTAGAAGTATGCAACAAAGTTAGGTGTGGACACACTCAAAGAAAGTTTGGATAATCCGGGGTACACTCAGGGATATTGGGTCTGGCTTCAATCTATCACTTGGGGTATCAGTTAACCCTTACCAGCGCAGCTTAGAAGGAGAATACAGGAAGAATGCATAGTAGATGACCATCAGGATGAAAGTGTAGGGTCCAAAGTGGAAACACTGATGGTTCAGTTAGCAGATTTGTTCAAAACGGTAGAAAGGTGTCAGAATAATCTTTCCAAGTGCACTCCTCATGAGGCAGGAATACGGGCCCGAAGCTTCTTCCCCAATATCAGAGTGTCTTTATAGGATATGCTACAAAGTTTAAATGGAAGAAAGAGAACTTCACAGGCAGGTCCATCTCAGCCAGGGTCATTACGCAGAGCACCAGTCGGAAAGAGTGTTTCTTATCTTTATTCAGTTTGAGTCTTTTATGCGTCTGTCATTGTAGAGTGGTGTCTGCTTTAAGTCGAAGTCAAGTTGTTTTTGGTATTAGGGTCTTTATTAGTAATTTCACCTATGTCGTCTTAGGGGTCTAGAATGTTGTTTCGTATTTGTTGTTTAGTTTTAAAGTGGTCCCAAACTTTTGTATGTTTTTGTTGTTTTCTTTCTTCAAAAGGTTATGATGTTACGTCTTTCCTTTATTTGTTTATTTTCATTTTCGCAAAAAAAAAAAGTGGGTGATGTTTATGCACATGCGGCCCGAACTACGCAAGATCTGATTCATATACAACATGATACGTAGGCAACCTACTTTTGGGTTCGATCTAATCCTTTTGTTTCGTTGTTTTTCATTATTTTTCCTCTTTTAAAGAAAAACAAAAGCCATAAAGAATGATAAAATAAAGGTAGATAACGAGAGAAAAGAAAAGAACAGAGATGGATATGAAAAAAATATATAATAATAATAATAATAATAAGTGTAGATAAAAAAAAAGAGTGTAGACAAAAATCAGGATGATGTTAAAATGACCTCGCTACCCTCAAAAGCTGGTGTAAATGAACATGAATTTAGGATAATTTTACCAATGTGATTCCTATGTTTGTTGTGTGCCTTAATCCTAACGGATGTCGTCTTTGATGAGCATGTTCTTTTAGATAACAGTGGTAGGTTTGCAGCACTCTGGCTAGTCACCCATACCTCACTAGATCCAAAGCAAAGCTTACCATGGCTAGCAGGGAGATTGAAAATTCGCTCATTGACGCGGATCAGGATCACAGGGAAGAAAGTTCTGAACACAATGATGAGGTAGTAAGGCTCAGGCAACAATTGATAGATTTACACCGGGCATGGGCCAGCGGAATGCCTCCTCCTCCGCTCTCTGAAGTTCTTGGGAATATCTCTAATTGCCCACCGCTCTCTCAGGTGCAATTCTCTGCTCTTACTAAGTCACCTGAGCACGCGCCAGGATTCACTCCGCAACATTATTATCCTGGCAGTTCTGGTGTACCCTTGGCAGCTCCCCTATCAGGACCAGCTACTCAGCCAGCGCCACCGATTACACCAGTATTCGTGGCTCCACCACTACATGAAACTCCCATATATGCTGTGCGTCCCACAATGAGGCTTCCTAGGTCTGCAAGTGAGCCAGTACTGAAGGTTTCAGATAGTCAGTATTATGCCCTGGAGCCTACTTTGCAAATGAATGAACCGTATGGGTACACTCAGCCGCCTGCATTTCCATTTGATACGGAGAAACCTATCACAATAGAGGAATAGGATATCATAGCCCGAAAATTGAAAAGTTTAGAATAGGATATGAGGAATTTGCAAGGAATCGGAGATTATAGGAGTGTTTCCTATAAAGGTCTTTGCATGTTCCCAGACATCAACCTTCCCCTCGGTTTTAAGATGCCTAAGTTCGAGAAGTATACAGGACACGGAGACCCCGTGGCACACTTGAGACGTTATTGCAACCAGTTAAGGGCTGCAGGAGGAAGAGAAGAGCTGCTCATGGCCTTCTTTGGCGAGAGTCTTTCTGATCTGGCCTCAGAATGGTTTATCGATCGAGATATCGATAAATGGAACAGTTGGGATGATTTAGCTTCTAAATTTGTTCAACATTGTCAGTATAACATCGACCTGATTTATGACGAAAAATCCTTGGTCAACATGAAGAAAAAGAGCACTGAAGATTTTAGGGAATACGTGATAAAGTGGCGTGAACAGGCCGCCAGGGTAAAGCCTCCAATGAAAGAAAGTAAGTTGGTAGAAGTTTTCATTCAGGCACAGGATGAGACCTATTTTCAATATTTACTTCCGGCAATGGGAAAATCTTTTATGGAAGTCCTCAAAATGGGGGAGATGATAGAGGATGGAATTAAGACCGGCAGAATAGTGAGTTTTGCTGCATTACCACACAAGCGATTCAAGGTGGATCTGGTGCATTTGGAGGTAAAAAGAAGAAAGAGGATGTGGCGACTGTCGTAGCTGGAACCCATTCCTATCCCAAAAGACCACCTCGCCCCTATCCCCAATCCTAAGCCCAAGTCTACGCCCAAGCTCCATATATGCCTCCCCACCATTACTACCCTTCACAAAATCCTTTGTATTCCATTCCACCACCCCCGTACCCAGTATATAGCGCACAGCCATATGCCCAAACCCCTTCTTACCCGCAGTGGCACGCGCAAGCTCTACAAAATCGCCCATTCGCTCCACCAAATTACCAAAACACCTCCAGACCCATTTTTTAGCCTAGGCCGAGTATAAAAAGGAGAAGGCAGTCAAAAATTAATTCACACCTCTTGGGGAGTCATATTCTAGCTTGTTTGATAGGTTGAGAAAGTTGAAGGTTTTAAGCCCAATTCAAGGAAGGCTTTCAAATCCACGACCGAGGAATCTCGATTATTCTTTAAGGTATGCGTACTATTCTGACATGCTAGGCCATGATATCGAGAAATGCTGGCATTTAAAGAGAGCTGTCCAAGATTTAACTGACACAAATCAGATGCTGGTCCAGGCCCCAGAGGGTCCAAACATTAACTAGAATCCGCTGCCAACCCATGCTAAAGCCAATATGTTAGAATTGATATATGATGGGAAAGAGTCTTTAAGGGGTTATAAGCCTATTGTTAAGATACAGACCATTGAGGAGAAATCGGTGAATGTAGCAGAGTCTTTGAAAGCAATGTCATTGAGCAGGAAGGAATGAGAGAAGATAATGACCAAGAAAGCACAAAGAAACCCCTATCACAGTATAGGGTGCCAGAAGGTATGTTGATTTAAGTCAGGATAAACCTAAGTTGACAGTGGTGGGAGCTCTGAGTTAGCCCATCTTGAAGGTGAAAGGAGCACTGGCAGCACCTATTGTCCTCAAACCGGTGACCCAACCTCTGATAGTTGATACGAAAAGGGTTCCCTAGAATTATGAGTGGACTGTGATGACCTATCATGGGAAAAAAGTTGTGGAAGATGTAGATGAGGTAGGGGGTTTGACTAGGTTAGGAAGATGCTTCGTGCCTGAAAACTTAAGAAAGTCCAAGCCAACGATGAGTGGACCGTCATCTATCAAAAAGCCTATCATTGAAGAAAAAGACGAAGAATTTTTGAAAATGATGAAATTGCCAGAGTATTCAATATTAGACCAGTTGAAGAAAACCCCTACTCAAATTTCCCTTTTATCTTTGCTATTGCACTCCAAGGAGCATCGTGATGTTTTACTGAATGTATTAAATGAAGCATATATTCCAAGGGAGATTACAATCAACCAACTTGAGAAAATGGTTGGAAAAATCTTTGATGTCAATCGGATCAGCTTTTCTGATGATGAATTGCCCGTTGAAGGTACAGGGCATAATCGGGGCCTTTACATTACAGTGAAGTATGAAGATTTCTACGTCATTCTTGTTATGATTGATGGAGGTTCAGGTGCAAATATTTTTCCTATTTCTACTTTGCAAAAGTTGAATATTGGTGCTGACAGGATCAGGCCCAACAATGTATGTGTTAGGGCCTTCGATGGTGCAAAATCAAATTCCATTGGTGAAATAGAACTAATGTTGACCATAGGGCCTGTTGAGTTTGCCATAGAGTTTCAAGTATTGAATGTAGACTCCTCTTACAATCTGTTGTTGGGAAGGCAGTGGATCCACAAGGCCAAGACGATTGCATCTACACTGCACCAAATGATTAAGTTTGAGCATGACAGGCAAGAAGTAGTTATTCATGGTGAAGGAGATTTGTCAGCCTACGAAGATTCTCCCTTGTCTCTTATTGAAGAAAATAACGTAGAGGATACATTCGTCTATCAAATTTTTGATACAGTTTCAGTGAATCATATCCTTGAATGGCAGGCTATACCGGGACCACAATTATCTTCTGCTTCTATCATGATAGTGAGTGAACTTTGGAAATACGGATTTAAGCTAGGAAAGGGTTTGGGAGCGTCTCTGCATGGTATAGTTCATCCCATATGTTCGAGTGAGAACGTGGGCACATTTGGTCTGGGATTTGAGCCTACGATTGAAGATCTGAAGAAAGCCAAGGGAAGGAAAAAGGAAACATGGTCACTCCCTCGCCCAATGCCACTACTCAGTGAATCATTTGTTAAGAGCGGTGTCACGAAGCATTTGGAATTTGAATTTGAATTGGTTGATGACTTCCAGAACCTTTTTATTGAAGTTGATATGGTCGAAGCAGGAGAAGGTACCAGTATGGCAGACGTCTAATTTATAGGTCCAGCTGCCCAGCTCAATAATTGGGAAGTCACTTCTCTCCCCGTCAGGAGAGAGTTTTAGTAGTTTATTTTGTTTTTCTTTCTGTTTATCCTAGTTATCTCAGGGTTTTAATTCAAATTTTAGTTTGTTTATGTTATGTTGGCATCTATGTTTAAACCCTTCTATCCTTTTATTTAATGAAATGCAATGTCCCTTTTGTTTTGTGTCTAATATATTTTGTTTTTCTTTTTTTTACACAATTCTCTTTATGCTGATTCTAATGACATGACACGTATGCGGAATTTTCAGCCTGGCCTTAAAATCCAAACTAATCAAGATGTATTGAAGCAGGATGGGGAATATCATTAAGAAAAAGCATTAGAAGAAATAAGCAAAGAGTTGGAACAGTTTGAAGACAAACCGAATCCTAATTTGAATGAGACTGAGCCAATAAATCTAGGGGATCAAGAAGATGTTAGGGAAACTAAAATCAGTGTACATGCTTTGCCACAGCTAAAAGATGGAATGGTTCAAACATTAATTGATTATAAGGATGTTTTTGTATGGTCTTATGATAATATGCCTGGTTTAAGCACTGAATTAGTGGCTCACAAATTGCCAACTAATCCCGCGTTCCCTCCTGTCAAACAGAAGTTGAGGAAGTTTAAAATGGATGTAAGTATTAAAATTAAAGAGAAAATCATGAAACAACTTAAAGCCAAAGTAATTCGAGTAGCTCGTTATCCCATGTGGTTATCCAATGTTGTTCCCGTACCAAAGAAAGATGGCAAAATTTGAGTGTGTGTTGATTACCGTGATTTGAACAGAGCAAGTCTGAAAGATGATTTTCCACTGCCCAACATCCACATTTTGTTAGACAATTGTGCTAAACACGAGGTTACCTCTTTTGTGGATTGCTATGTCGGATATCACCAGATCATTATGGATGATGAAAACGCAGAGAAGACATCTTTTATCACACCATGGGGAACCTATTGTTATCGAGTGATGCCGTTCAGATTGAAGAATGCTGGAGCAACATACATGAGAGCCATGACCACTATGTTTCATGATATGATGCATAAGGAGATTGAGGTCTACGTGGATGATGTGATTATTAAGTCAAAAAGTCAGGCCGACCATGTTAAAGATTTAAGAAAGTTCTTTGAAAGGCTGCGCAAGTATAATCTCAAACTCAACCCGGTAAAATGTGTATTTGGAGTTTCGTCTGGAAAGCTATTGGGGTTTGTAGTCAGCCGTCGGGGAATTGAATTGGATCCCTTAAAAATCAAAGCCATTCAGGATTTGCCCCTGCCCAAGAATAGAACAGAGGTGATGAGTTTGCTTGGTAGACTGAACTACATTAGCAGGTTTATTGCTCAACTCACAACCACTTGTAAGCCCATATTCAAGTTGCTGAAAAAGTGTGCTGCGGTAAAATGGACTGAAGAATGTCAGGAAGCGTTCGATCGAATCAAAAGATATTTGTCAAATCTGCCAGTGCTGGTACCCCTGGATCTTGGTAGGCCTTTGATCTTATATTTATCAGTCATGGACAATTCTTTTGGTTGTGTCCTGGGTCAACATGATGTCACAGGCAAAAAGGAGCAGGCTATTTATTATCTTAGTAAGAAGTTCACCGCATATGAGGCCAGGTATACTCTTCTTGAAAGGACGTGTTATGCCCTAACCTGGGTGTGTCATCCTATACTACTTATCTCATCTCCCGCATGAATCCTTTGAAGTATATCTTTCAGAAGCCTATGCTAACGGGTCGATTGGCAAAGTGGAAAATATTGCTTGCCGAGTTCGACATTGTGTATATGACTCGGACCGCCATGAAAGCCCAAGCCTTGGCAGATCATCTTGCTGAGAACCTCATCGATGAAGAGTACGAGCCATTAAAGACATATTTTCCTGACGAAGAAGTGTCGTGTGTCGATGAAGTCGTTATAGATGCTGATCCAGGTTGGAGGTTGTTCTTCAATAGAGCGGTCAATATGAAAGGAGTCGGAATAGGTGCGGTTCTTATCTCTGAATTGGGACAACATTTCTCGGTAACAGCACAACTTCGATTTTACTGTACTAACAATATGGCAGAGTATGAAGCCTGTATTCTTGGTTTGAGGTTAGCTGTTGATATGGGAGTCCAAGAATTATTGGTGTTGGGAGATTCAGATTTGCTCGTCCATTAAATTCAAGGCGATTGGGAGACGCGAGATTTAAAGCTCATCCCGTATCGACAATGCTTGTAGGAGCTATGTCAGCGGTTTGTGTTAGTAAAGTTTAGGCATATTTCAAGGATTCATAATGAAATTGCTGATGCTTTAGCCACTCTGTCTTCAATGCTCCAACATCCTGACAAAGCCTACATCGATCCAGTGCATATACAGAGTCGTGATCATCATGCTTACTGTAATGCAGTGGAAGAAGAGCTCGATGGAGAACCTTGGTTCTTGGATATCAAGCGGTACATTCAGTCAGGAGAATACCCAGCATATGCCACCAACAATCAAGCGGTACATTCAGTTAGGAGAATACCCAGCATATGCCACCAACAATCAAAAGAGGACTATTAGGCGTTTGGCTAATGATTTTTCTTAAGTGGGGGAATTTTGTATAAGAGAACCCCAGATCTGGGACTTTTGAGGTGTGTAGATGCGAGAGAAGCCTTCGCAGTCATGGTTGAAATACACTCTGGAGTATGCGGGTCGCATATGAACGGTCATGTCTTGTCAAAGAAGATTCTTCGAGCAGGTTATTACAGACTTACTATGGAAAGGGATTCTATTCAATTTGTTCAAAATTGTCATCAATGTCAGGTACACGGTGATCTGATACGTTCTCCTCCTGTTGAGTTGCATGCAATGGCCGCTCCATGGCCGTTCGTGGCTTGGGGAATGGATGTGATTGGACCGATTGAGCAGAAGGCATCAAATGGGCATAGATTCATTTTGGTAGCCATTGACTACTTCACAAAGTGGGTAGAAGCAGTAACTTTCAAGTCAGTAACAAAGAAGGCTGTGGTAGATTTTGTTCATGCCAATATCATTTGTAGATTTGGAGTTTCTAAGATGATCATTACAGACAATGCTGCCAATCTCAACAGTCATTTGATGCAAGAAGTATGTCAACAGTTTAAGATTGCGCATCAAAATTCTACTCTATATCGCCCAAAGACCAATGGTGCTGTAAAAGGCGCCAATAAGAATATAAAAAAGATACTGCGAAAGATGGTACAAGGGTCTGGACAGTGGCATGAAAAGTTGCCGTTTGCATTGCTAGGTTATCGCACCACTGTTCGCACTTCAACAGGGGCAACTTCATATTTATTGGTGTATTGGACAGAAGCAGTCGTCCCTGCAAAAGTTGAAATTCCCTCTCTTCGAGTCATTGTAGAAGCAGAGATTGATGATGACGAATGGGTAAAAACCCATCTGAAACATTTGAGTTTGATTGAGGAAAAAAGGCTAACGTCTGTGTGTCATGGACAGCTGTATCAGAGGAGGATGGCTCGAGCGTATAACAAAAAGGTCCATCCCAAGAATTTTGAAGTTGGTCAGTTGGTATTGAGATGTATCCTTCCTCACCAGGTTGAAGCAAAAGGCAAGTTCTCCCCTAACTGGCAAGGTCCCTTCATTGTGAAGAAAGTGTTGCCCCATGGAGCCTTATATTTGAAAGATACTGAAGGCAAAATGGCAGAAATGACTATCAATGTTGATGCGGTCAAAATATATTACGTATGATATTTGATCCTTTGTTGATTTTATTGCATGTTTAGTACTTGCATTTTTGAAGATTGATATGATGAAGGCGTTTTATTCTTCTATCCAAACATAGTGTCATCCTTTGTTTACCCGTTTGAGCTTTGTTTTAATTTTCTTTCATATTCCTCTTTTGGAATCAAAATGGAGTCAAAGATAAATGTCGAGGAAATAAGAATAAAAGAAAGAGTTTAAAAATAAAAATAAAAATCAATCAAATCAAAACAAAGAACAAGTTGATGGAACTACGTTCGACCTGATTCTCCTCTCTCGAGAGTGAGATACGTAGGCTACCCTATTTCGGGCTCGGTCCAACCAAATAAAGATTTAAGATTCACCCAGTCAACAAAACTGGGGCATGAGTTAATGTGTTGTTTGAGTCGATTCCAAAAGTTGTAAGTCCCACTCCCACTTCAAGTATCGTTTGAGCCCCTTACCATCTTTTCTAACCTTAACCAAAAGCCAAGTTACAACCAAAGAAAGTCCTTCAGATCAATTTTTGATAATGTTAAGGCTAAGCATGCAGTGGATATGATGGTACATTGTGAGGTACCACTTGTCTCCCCCAGCATAAGAAATCAGGAAAAAAAATACAAAAATGAGAGAGTCTTATTGGTGAAAACCCCTGTGGGCATCATAAGGCGATGGTGAGTTAAGAGAAATGAAAATGAGAGTCTTATTGGTGAAAACCCTTGCAGGCACCATAAGGCGATGGTGAGTGGAGAGAAATAAAAATGAGAGAGTCTTATTGGTGAAAACCCTCACGGGCATCGTAAGGTGATGGAGATTTCAAGAGAAAAGCGAAAAGTGAAAAGAAAGAGATTTGTTGATGAAAGTTTTTTAAGATGTCGTCAATTAAATGTGATGTATGAGTCCAATGAATTTGAAGAAGCGGATCAGCAGCAAAGGCATGAACTCAACAACAAATGGGGAGTTTGGATAGGAAGATCAGGCAGCTCAATCCAAAATGCATGTCATACTCATTGGAGTTGGTTGTCATATTCAGATAAGTTTTCTTTTTGAATATGGGACATTGCCCTTTTCTTTCATTTACATATTCATGCTTTTTGTCTTTTTATTATCATTTATTAAAATAAAAGTCACCATCATTTGTTTATATTTTAAGTCAAGTCTGTGTCAAAACAAGCAAGAAGGGATTTCAAAATTTACTACCAGTCTTTTCAATTATATGAGGAAAATCCAAGGAACAACACAGGAAAGAAATATTATCATAATTCAACATGAAACAAAGGAAGTCTATCAACCGACAGGCTGTTGGATTCGTGGAAGCATTCAGATTTGGGAAAAGGGTGCACCTCAGAGGCATGGTAAAATGGAAGCCCATTGTTTGAGTCAGAACTCACTTCCCTCAATCTGGATCCGGGTCGATGATGCGGCAAGGCAGGGCAAGTGTTAGCGATTTAGAACAAAGATGAAAGGAACGAGTGTTGGGCAGATACCCGAGAAGCCAAGATCTTCAGGCCATCACTAAGTTTTTAACTGACAAATTTTCTTTATTGAAAATAGGGGCAAATTTGCTTCACTTAATTCAGCTACCATTGGAAATGCACATCCGTGGGATTTTACTTTCTGTTTAGGACCCTCCTGAAAAATGGGATTTTACTTTATATTCAGGACCCTCCTGAAAAATGGGATTTTACTTTATGTTCAGGACCCTCCTGAAAAATGGGATTTTACTTTCTGTTCAGGACCCTCCTGAAAAATGGAATTTTACTTTATGTTCAGGTCCCTCCTGAAAAATGGGATTTTACTTACTGTTCAGGATCCTCCTAAAAAATAGGATTTTACTTTATGTTCAAGACCCTCCTGGAAAATGGGACAACGCTTTCAAAAATGAAATACTACTTTATTATAATTCTTGTTTGTGATAATTTTCGTTCTAGTTTTAATTTTGGGTTTCAGGAGCCCGCCTGAAGAACAGGGTGATGAAATAGCAAGTCAGGAGCCCGCCTGGAGAATAGGGTGAAGAAACAAAAAGTCAAGCAACAAAGCGAAGCAATTGAAAGCCAAGCAACAAGTTGAAAGAAATTACAAGTCAGGAGCCCGCCTGAAGAATAGGGTGATAAAAGTCGAGTCAAGAGCCGACAGAAGCTGTATAGATAGGATTTTTGTAATTTCATTTATGTTTTAACTTGAAATTTTCATTTTTTGATGTAATGACAGAGCCGCGGACCGGAATCTCGATGGAACCTCACTCGACTCTCCAACTCGGTATAGTCCACCTCCTTCCAATCCTTTGAGATACTTGTCACTTGATCCCCTCATAACTGGGGTAGGTAGGATATCCTAAGTCAAGACCTGGTTTTCCTCCTTCCTCTTGCTCCGTGCTTTTAAATAGAGGTCAGGACGAAATTCAGCCTCGTTGTCTACTGATTTGTATGAAAACACCATGTGTTTACATCCAAAGGGGGCATGATGTAGACAAGTGATTTCGTCCTCTTAAAGTTTAATTTTATTCACTTTTACCCATTTTATGTTATCCTACCATGTACCCCCACCCGTGTGATAATCCCTCCACAAAATGACAAAAAATAACAATCCCCTAACTAATTTTGTCTTATCCAAATATTCTAACAACCCACCCAACCAAAAATTGACAACACATCCTAACCCCTACCTCTCCTACCCCTACCTAACCCTACCCCACGTCACATCCCCCCCTCTATTTTTTTTTGTCCAAAAAGAAAGGACCAGGAGGGGAAATATACAATATATACACAATAGCAGACAAAAAAAAAAAGAAAGGAATCATCTTCTTCTTCAGACAGCTCTCACATACACACCACACTCGCTGGGAATGAAATACACACACATATAAACCTCACGCTCCACACGCAGAAAAAAATTAGGCAAGAGAAAACAGTGAGATCGAGAAGAGAGTGAGAGATCGGAGAGAGAGGTATTTCTGACGAGATATCACCAGAAAATGCTACAGCCATCTACTTTTCTCCCATTTGTCGATAATACCGAGCTCACCGAAGCTCCGGTGTAGTGAAACCATGACGTCTAGCCCTTTGTTCCGTCCAAATCCGCGTCAAACTATTTTTCCGACCTCGGAATCTGGTCTGTTTTCATGGTTGTCATCGTCGTCTGTGTCACCGGAGAGGAAAGAGTGAGATCGAGAAGAGAGTGAGAGATCGAAGAGAGAGGTATTTCTGGCGAGATATCACCAAAAAATGCTACAACCATCTGCTTTTCTCCCATTTGTCGACAATACCGAGCTCACCGGAGCTCCGGTGTAGTGAAAACACGACGTCCAGCCCTTTGTTCCGTCCGAATCCATGTCAAACCATTTTTACAACCTCGAAATCTGGTCTATTTTCATGGTTGTCATCGTCGTCTGAGTTAGCCGGAGCTCCGGCGATGCGAAACAACAGTCCCAACCTCACGCCGCTCGAATGTTGGTTTTTGCCGTCTAAAAACAAGAACCAACCACTAATTTCTAGTTGAATCATCCTGTGGGGTTGTTTTCCTACAAATCTCATCCGGGTTTGGTTGTTTTGGCGCGATTTCTGTCTGGGTTCATCTGTTTTCGTACTAATTTTGGGTATTTAGCTTCCGTCCCGATCGTTTTGTCGTTCTCCATCTTTGGGTTTTCAATTTTTGATACCGAGTTTGGAGTTGGATAATAGTCGAGATTTTTTGGTATTCTTTGTGGATCCGAAACAGCTTTATTCTCTTCTTAATCAAGCGAGAATATTCGAAAGGTCCATCTCTATAACCCTTATTCTTTATTTCATTTTTATTTGGTATAATGATGTTGGGATTATGCGTGTGGTGAGTATGTTTGTTGGATTTGGTCGATGTTATGATTATGTGTTTGACGGTGTGATTGTGGTGATATATGAAATGAATTGGAGTAATTTAGGTATAATTGGTAAAAACGAAGCTAGCGGGGATGGAATCGAGAAATAGATAAAAGGTGAATGTAGGTTACTTTTCGTTTGTTGTCTTTTTGCTTAATTCGAAATAAGCATGAATGTGATAGATTTGTGATATGTCGGACTGTATAGGCAATATAGGTTCGGGTAGGCAAAATTTAGGTGTGATGTGTTGATCGAATGCTTTGAATATTTGAATGTGTGTTTTGAACGTTTTTTAGTTAGCTTATTTAATTCAAATGTATTCATTTGGTCGGGGAATGCCCCGAGACACATTGTATTTATTCACCGGGGAATGGCCCGATGTATCATGTTGGCGGAAAATGATCATGATGAAGGCCCACGGCATCGGGTAAGGCATTGGAGCTTAGTCTAGATTTAGTTTAGAATAGGATTTACATTTTCGTATTTTTTTTTTTAATTTTTTGGACTGTATAATTGGACTGGACTTTACATTTTTGATTGTTTTGTTTTGTTTGATTATTTTGAGTGCTTTTTTGTGTGGTTTATACATTTCTTAGTGCCAAAAAATAGTCGATACACTCTACCAAGCGACCGTGGTTGAACCATGGGATCGAGAGGTGCCTAACACCTTCCCCTCGATCAACAGAATTTCTTAGCCGGAATCTCTGTTCGCAAACCAGTTTAAAGAGTCAAATGGTTTTGAAAAGGATTTTCTAATGGTGACTTGGCACACCAGACTATGCCAAGTGGTGACTCTGATTTCAAAAAACGTAAAACAATCTTTCTTCGAAACAAATAATTTTTTCATTTTTGTCACCTAAATAATAAAACCCTTTCGAACTTTAAAACGAATCTTTCTGGAGTGCGAAAAAAGGGGTGTGACAATGAGTTTTGAGCCTATTTAATATTGAAGCTTATAAACCCAGCTTAAGTCAGTACGCTGACCCTTGAGACTTCATTGAGGTTGGGCAAGGTTGGCCTGTAGGGCAAAAGACTTTTAATTTAAATTTAAATTTAATCAAAGGAATTGAAAATTAATATATTATACTCAATAGATCATAATATCTTACAAAATAGTTTGTTTATTTAGTGTTAAATCCTACTCACCAAATATAGATATTTCATTCATGATTGCTATTCAATTTAAACGTAAAATTTATAGAAAATTTTGAAAAAAAAAAATTTAAAACCATAAATAGTGATTATCGAATAAGTTCTAGCTAGTATCTTATGCAATATTTTACACATTTAGTTTTAAATCTCTATTACTAGAATTTTTTACCATAAATATTATATAGAAAATTGCATTCATTATGAAATGTTTAAGCACAAGTTGCTACTCAAAATCAATTGCACGATTTTACTCAAATTCAAAGTAAGAATATTTTTAAGTGAATTTAAATATTATTATTTGATATATAGCTTTTTGATAATGTTTAACTAATTAAATTTTTATATGAATTTAGATGAAGGTGATGTTAGTTAAGACAACTTTATCCACGAATTCAAATGTGCTTGATGATGTAATAGTGTTGAATATGCTATAAGTTATTAGAGGATTATGTACATAAATATAATTGTTAGAGTTGTGATCCGAATTATGTTGAGCCGACCCTGAAAGTTTTGCGGTGCGACCTATATTTGTGATTTTCAATGAGGTCTGTGGTGGTAGACAATTTTGAGCATTGCTTAGACTTGGTTGGTATTAGCTGTTGAGATGTGCCCTTAGGGGCTTTTATGAAAGAGGTGGAGAGTTTGTCTTGAAATTGATTTGAGTTATGAATTAGAATTCGTGTCAAGGTAGAGATTGTTAGAGTTGTGACCCGAATTATGTTGATCCGACCCTAAAAGTGTTGTGGTGCGACCTATATTTGTGATTTTCAATGAGGTCTATGGTGGTAGCGTGATAGGCCCGATCTCGGAGCCCACCACTAATCTCGATGGGGGTGCAGGGGTGAAGCCCCGCGGTATGGATCTTTATGATTTTTGGCCTAGGACTTATTTGTATACACGTATTATATAAGTGCATTTAGTGGGTTATTTTGTGTATTTCAGGAATTTTGTCATTCTCCACATGGTACTCCTCTCCTTTCATAGTGAAAATCCTCTGCCTCTGCCTGTGGTTTTTCCCGCAAGGGTTTTTACGTAAATCTATATGTTTTTGTTTTCTTTCTACTATTGGTTTTCTTTATTTCTTCCCGATTTCTAACAAACTGGTATCAGAGCTTGGTCAATTGTTTTCTCAGAGATGACAACCATGAAGTATGATATTCCGTTGTTGGATTGCAACATCAGATTTTTTTTATGGCAGGTTAAGATGCGGGCTGTGCTCGTGCAAATGATATGGACCACTACTAAGGTTTGATCACATGCCCTCGTCGTGGATGGATGATGATAAACGACGTAAGGATCAAAAGGTTCTATCACTGATCCACCTTTACTTATCCAATCAGATTCTATAGGATATTTTGAAGGAGACCACTACCACTGCGTTGTGGTAGAGCCTAACAAGTAAGTTGCATCTCAAACAATGACTTTATTCCCATTATATGTTTGACGGTGCGTCTTTGGAATATCACTTGTCTGTCTTTAAAGAAATTATCTCTGATTTAGAGACTCTGGAGGTTAAGTATGATGAGAAAGATTTTGGGTTGATTTTTTGGTGCTCATTGCCTACATCATACACGAACTTTAGGAATATGATTTTATATAGTCGTGATACCCTGACCATAGATGAAGTCTATGATGCGTTGTTCTCTAAGAAGAAGATGAAGCATCTTGTGAATGGGTCGGAGACTCAAGGAGATGGTCTCATTGTTTGAGGAAGGACTTGTGAAAGGAACTCTGGGGGTCATGATAGGTTTAGGTCCAAATATAAAAACAGAAACAAAAATTGTAATTACTGTAAGAAGAAGGGTCATATCAAATTCGAGTATTGGAAGCTACATTTTTTTATAGAAAAGAGAAGCTCCAAAACCGAAGAAAAACCAACCAGAGAATTCCGGTGAAGCCAGCTTTGTGGAAAATGGTGGTAGTGATGGAGAACTCTTGGTAGTTTCTGATGGTAACTCCAAACCTTGTGAGGATTGGATTTTTAATTCAGTTTGCACGTTTCATATGTCTCGTAATCGAGATTGGTTTATAATAGATGAAATAATTTCTAAAGGTGCTGCGTTGATGAGAAATAACACACCTTGTAAGATAGCTGACATTGGAACAATCAGGATCAAAATATTTGATGGGGTTGTGAGGATTCTTGGTGATGTGCGGTATGTCCCAGACCTGAAAAGAAATCATATTTCTTTGAGTACTCTTGATTTTAACGGTTATAGGTACACTGGTGAAGGTGGAGTCCTGAAGGTTACTAAATGTGCTCTTGTTGTGATGAAGGGTCAGAGAAAGTCTAAAAATTTGTATGTCCTGCAAGGCTCTCCTGTTACAGGTGATGCAACTGTTTCTACCTTTTTCCTATCATAAAGTGATGTTGCTAAACTTTGGCATATGCGCCTGGGGTATATGAGTAAATACGGGGTGGCTGAACTAAGAAAGAAGGACTTCTTGATGGGCAGAGTATTACCAAATTGGAGTTCTCTGAGCACTGCATTTTCGAGAAGCAGAAGAGAGTTAGATTCACTAAAGGCATCCACTCAACTAAGGGCACACTTGATTACATTCATTCTAATCTCTAGGGTCCTGCTAGAGTACCTTCTAGAGGAGGCGCTAATTACTTGATGACTATTCTAGAAAATTTTGGGTGTTCTTTCTAAAGCAAAAGAATGATGTGTTGCCTACTTTCAAGGAGTGGAAGACTATGATTAAAAAACAGACAGGGAAATAGGTAAAATGCCTTCGGACCGATAATGGTTTAGAATTCTGTTCTAATGAATTTAATGCTTTGTGCAAGTCAGAAGGAATTGTGAGGCACTTGACAGTTTGTCATACTCCGCAGCAGAATAGTGTGGCTGAACAAATGAATAGGATTATAATGGAGAAGGTGTATTATATACTCTCTAATGCTGGTTTACCTAAGTCTTTTTGGGCTGAAGCTTCTTCCACAACTTGCCTTCTTATTAACCGCTCTCCCTCAGTCACGATTGATAAAAAAACTCCACAAGAGGTATGGTCTAGTACTCCTGTTAGTTATTTTGATTTGAGGATATTTGGATGTCCTATGTATGCTCATGTTGATAATGAAAAGTTAGAACCTAGATCTGTCAAGTGCTTATTTATGGGTTATAAGCCTGATGTTAAAGTTATAAGCTTTGGTGTCTAGAGAGTAGAAAGATTATAATTAGCAGGGATGTTGTGTTTGATGAAAATGCCATGCTTCGAGCTCCTTCCGAATCTAGTGTTTCACCCCCAGATGAGCTTAGTGACATGAATCAGTAAAAGTCAACCACCCATTTTGAATTGCAGATTGGAACAGAGTCTACACCAGTGCCTACTTCTCAGTCTAGCCTGAAGATACAGAGTGATACTATTTTTTCTTCACTACCAGTGGCACCATGATATTCTATTACTAAAGATAGGCCTAAAAGAGATATTAGACCTCCTCAAAAGTATGTTGAAGCTGATTTGGTTGCTTATGCATTTAGTGTAGCAGATGGTATTGATTCCGGTGAAGATCCTTCTTCTTACTCAGAGGCAGTTAGTTGTGATGATTCCGACCGATAGATGATTACTATGCAGGAGGAGATAGAATCACTTTATAAGAATGACACATGGGATTTGGTGATATTGCCTAAAGATAAGAAAGATATCCGTTGCAAGTGGGTATTAAAAAAGAAAGAAGGAACATCGGGAGTTGAAAATGCTAGGTACAAAGCAAGACTAGATGCTGAAGGTTACAGTCAGGTTCCAGGTATCGACTTCATAGATATATTTTGTCCAGTTGTAAAGCATAGTTCGATTCAAACATTGCTTGGTATTATGGCCATGCATAATCTTGAGCTTGAGCAATTGGATGTCAAAACTACATTCTTACATGGAGAACTTGAGGAGGACATCTATATGCAGCAACCAGAGGGCTTTGTAGTCTCAGGAAAGGAGGACTATGTATGCTTGCTGAAAAAGTTTCTTTATGGGTTAAAACAGTCGCCCAGGAAGTGGTATAAGAGGTTTGACTCTTTTATGACCTCTCATATATTTCAGAGGAGCAACTATGATAGTTGTGTCTACTTTCAGGAGGTAAGTGATGGTTCATTCATGTATCTTCTCTTGTATGTTGATGACATGTTGATTGCAGCAAAGGATATGAGAGAGATAATAAAAGTCAAAGCCCAACTCAGTAAGGAGTTTGATATAAAGGATCTAGAAGAAGCAAATAAGATTCTTGGCATGGAGATTTTGAGGGATAGAAAGAATCGTAAGTTATACTTGATTCAGAAAAGATATATTGAAAAAGTGCTTCACAGGTTCAATATGCAAAATTCCAAGCCTGTAAGTACTCCATTGGAAGCTCACTTCAAACTCTCGATCACTTTATCTCTAAAGAAAGATGATGAGCGTGACTATATGTCTCGAGTTCCATACTCTAGTATCGTCAGGTCTCTTATGTATGCGAGGGTGTGTTCTCGACTAGATTTATCTTATGCTGTCAGTGCAATTAGTAGATACATGACAAATTCTGGCAAAGAATATTATATAGCAGTTCAGTGGATTTTCAGATACTTACATGTATCTGCTGATGTTTATTTGCAGTTTGGGAAAAATAGAGATGGAGTAATCGGGTATGTTAATTCTGATTTTGCAGAGACCATGATAAAAGAAGGTCCCTTATAAGCTATGTTTTCACCATTGGTAGTTGTGATATCAGTTGGAAAGTTACTTTACAGACTACGGTTGCTTTGTCAACTACTAAGTACATGGCTATTATAGAGGCTTTCAAGGTACCCATTTGGTTGAAGGGTCTCTTTAGTGAACTTAGCAAAGACTTATATATTACTACGGTCTTTTGCGATAGTCAGAGTGCTATATTCCTTACAAAAGATCAGATGTTTTATGAGAGGACAAAGCACATCGATGTTCAGTATCATTTTTTCCGTGAAATTATTTATCGTGGTGATATTGTGGTAAGCAAGATTAGTACCTATAATAATCCTGCTGACATGATGATCAAGACACTACCAAGTGCCAAGTTTGAGCATTGCTTAGACTTGGTTGGTGTTAGCTGTTGAAATGTGCCCTTAGGGGCTTTTGTGGAAGAGGTGGAGAGTTTGTATTGAAATGGATTTGAGTTCTGAATTAGAATTCGTGTCAAGGTGGAGATTGTTAGAGTTCGGACCTGAATTATGTTGAGCGGGCTCTGACAGTTTCGCGGTACGACTCATATTTTTTTATTTTTACTGAGGTCTGTGGTGGTAACGTAGGGATCAGGCCTATGACTTATTTGTATGCACAATTATATAAGTTCATTTAGTGGGTTACTTAGTGTATTTCAGAAATTTTGTCATTCTCCACATTGTACTCCTCTCCTTTCATAGTGAAACTCCTCTACCTCTGCTCGTGATTTTTCCCGCAAGGGTTTCCACGTAAATCTATGTGTTCTTGTTTTCTTTATGCTTGTGGTTTGCTTTATTTCTGCCCAATTTCTAACAGTAATGTTGAAAAATTGCCATACTTATATGTCTAAATAGCGATGTACATGACCGGGTCGGTTCGAATTTTTTAAATATCAAACCAAATTATTTTCATTGGATTCTTAAATCTACAAACATATAAATAATTTGTGCTTCAAATATTTCTTTAGACCCAGCAGAATAGAACTATCTTAGGTGTTCCTTAAGATATAACACTAAATATTAAATAAAAAAATAAATTTAGGTTATGTATTTATACAAAATTAAAGAATAAATATCCAACATTATTGTCATTTCTAGTGTTATAGCATTAGTATTGATTTAGGCTTTATTTGAGTTTGTAGTATCTATGGGCTATAAAACTAATTCGACCATTCAAAATTCTAAGTTTAAACTTAAAATGATACGTTGAAAGATAAAAACAATGAAAAAGTGTAAGAATCATTTATAAATTATATCATAGTAAATATTTTTATGTATTAAATATTTTTTAAAAGTGTACATTTGTAATATCGGGTAGGTAATATATGGTTTGATCTTTTTTAGTTTAAATAAAACCAAATCAATTATAGTCGAATTTTTTTCCAACACCAAATTAAGTCAAGCCAAATCATTAGTTAGGTTTTTTTTATTTGACTCGGCTAGCGATTTGATGCGATTTGCAGTTCGATTTTATTCACCCCTATGTCCAATATAGATTGAAAAAAAAATCTAATGAAAAAAGAAAGACCGGTAAAAATGTAGGGCTAGCCTGTCCCAGCTTGCGACCCTTTTATGGCTGAATTGGACCATACATTTTAATGCCCATTTAAAACGAAGGATCAGTTTGTCCTAGCCCATTAAATTCTTTAATCCGCGAAGATTGAATGAGTTGAATTGATCCAACCTGTTTTGAGAGCTCTAGTGTTGAGCCTGTAATATATGTATTTCAAATAATAGTGATGTGTATGTGTTTTGAGTGCTCATTATATACTATATGGTTCAAATATTATTGATGTGTGTGTACATGTGTCGATGGTGTTGATTATGTATTGGATATTAAAGTATTCTAGCTCTTGTCAATTACTAGAGATAATACCCTATTATCCCTGAATTATACCCAAAATGGTAGAGACACACCTCAACTTAAAGGGGTTCTATTACCCCTGAATTAATTAAAAGTTTAATTTTGACACCCTTAGTGCCTACGTGGCACAACACATTGAAGTGTCCACGTAGGCACAATTGTGTGCCATGTATGTGCCATGTAGGCATTAAGGGTGTCAAAATTACACTTTTAATTAGTTTAGGGGTAATAGGATCGACCCCCTTTAAGTTGAGGTGTGTCATAGCCGTTGTGAGTATAGTTTAGGAGGGTAATAGGGTATTTTCTCCAATTACTATGTTAATGTATTTTCTATTCTTGTACAGTTGGAAATTAGAATTTGTAATCTTAATTTCTCTTCATCTACAATGAGCATATCTATATTCCACATATATAAATACAATAAAATTTGAGGTTTTCTATTACATTGTCTTCTTGAAAAAAATGCTAATGTTACTATGGTATCACTTCAAGTAGTTTGTAATATGGTATCCTATAAATTATCAATTACAAACAAATGAGTAGTTTATCTTCAATTTTATATGGGATGCTCATGGCGTATACGCGCCGGATGAATCAAATCCTTATTGAATTTATTTTTTTATTAGATGAAGGTCACACATGTTCTGCAGTACCCCCGTGAATATTCTTCCGGTATAAAAAGTTCTTAATGTTAATTGAGTACCCAGTTATTCAATTGATTGACTGACAATAATACCTACAACTTTCCCCAACTCAACCACGTCGCCATGAGTTGGACTCCGGTCATAACATAATCGATAAATCCAAGATGTACTCCTACAAGTAAAGAGAGTTCGAATAGAGATTGATTGTGCTCGAAAGGTTATGAATTGACTTACAAGTCCTTTGCGAATGTCTTGATTTCTAGTGGCAATACATTACGAACCCATGTATATATCATCTGCTAATACACGGTCAATTAATGTTTGACTAAAAATCCTTTTGGACATCATCCCATTCTGAAGACTTACAAAAATATATCGAGCTATGACACAATCCGTTCGACATACAACAATGTATTGAACTACTTCAACAAGTCTGCGAATGCGCTCCTGCTTGGTGTTCAATTCTAGTTGAAATATTAGAATACTATTTGCATTGCAATATGCAAAATACTTTAGTTAGTAGCCACATGATTGTGAGTTTGTGAGCTTGGTTGAGGGGTTTCATTTATTTGTCAGAGGCTGGGACTGAAAGACTCCACTAGCCATTACTTTTCAAGATAAATATTGCAAATTATAAGTTTTGTATCAGTAGTGTATGTGATGTATATATATTTTTGATATATAACTATACATTAGATACAGATGATTATACACTATTCATATTTACATATATATGTAATAGTTTTACTGTGAAAAAAGTTAGTATGTATTCTTCATTAATATATTCTTCAGGGTCAGTAAAAGCTGTGAAAAAAGAGAGTAATTTGCACTTTTGTCCCTATGTTGTGTTTATCTTTGATTTTTCACTCAAACAAAAGTTTTATTTTTTTCATGGGACATAAGTTTATATTTTTCACATGATAATATCGTATAAATTATGTTCTCCGTTCTTAAAGAACTTATGTTATGCTAGATATAAAATCTATTTTTGAAGGATAAAAATTAAAAATTAGCCCATTAAAAGGTAAAAAAAATAAATTTATCTCTTGCATCAAGTTCAAAAAACGTTATCAAAAGAGCATATATTTCATTCCTTTAGAATCATATTTTATTCTTTAACTTTTTAATTAATTCATAGTAATCAACTATAAATCAACATTCTATATTAATTATCAAAAATAAATAAATATTCTAGATTGGAGTGACATGTCAACATTAGCATTCACTGGTTTTGCCTATAAATATGATTCCAATATAGTAAGAAATAATTAGGATGTATATTACTCTTACAATAAATTAGCAAAATATGGATATGAAATTACACTCTTCACTTAAATTTTTTATCTTATTTACCATTCTCCTTATTGCCACTGCTGGTAATTATGATCGCTCCATCTTCCAATTATATACATACATACATATAAATACACACGATCCTTGACAGAAAGGTGTGGAGGATACAGATTAGGTAGAGGGTTAGTAGAGAAGAGTGCTTTGTTTGTATTTGTGTCTGTAGTTTCTTATAGTCTCTCGTTCGTGGTGTTTTGGTGATGTCTATGATTTTTGTATAGCTAGTTTATAGTATTACCTTGTGGGTGTCTTGTTTCTTTTATTATCTAGCTGTGTGATATCCCTTTTTGTTGTTTGCTTTTATGGTTTTTTTTTTTGTTATACTGTTATCTGTTCTGAGCCGAGGGTTTATCGGAAACAACCACTCTAATTTATATGAGATAGTGGTATGGATTGCGTACACTTTACCCCAGACGGTGGCGGAGCAAATATTTTAGCTAAGGGGGTTCAAAATCGATAAATGTGAACAAAAGAATTAGTCGAAGGAGTTCAATGCCCGCTATATGTACATGAAAAATAATTTTAAGCTTGTATAAGTAGGATAATTTTCCGCCGATCCGAACCCCCTCACTATTAGCTAGCTCCGCCACTTCCCTTGACCCCACTTTGTGGGAATACACTAGATATGTTGTTGTTATATATATATATATATATATATATATATATATATATATAATGTTTACATATGGCTGTGAAACCATATTTTTGAAGGACCTTTCTCATAAATGTATAACTGGTAAAAGTTAAAAAATCCTTAATTATTAACTTGATGTTTATAAATATATAATTATTGTTTAGTCAAAATTTTGTATATGCAGTTGATATGTCTGGAACCCCAGGGGTGAATAAAGCAATGGCACTAGGGAGTTTTCCACTATATATTTCAATTATGCAATTGAAATTGCTTCCAAATGAATTTGAACCAACTTGTGGCAGAAGCTGTAGTTCAGATGCAGAATGTTCTGATGGTTGGGTGTGTAGGTAGTGTTGGTGGCATTTGGATCCATTTGATGATCAGTATTATTATCGATGTAGCGTGTTGCCAAATTGAAGAATATTATGAAATAGTATCGAATAAAGTGAAACAACTCGAGGGAGTATTAATACTTGAATAAACTTTTTATGTATATAGTACTAGTGTGCTTGTAATCTTACAAAAGTATCATTGAGTAAACTTTTTATGTATAGTAGAAGTATTAGTGTTCTTGTAATCTTGTTAATGTATCATGTATGAATAAACTTTCTCTATATATATAGTAAAAGTATTAGTGTGCTTGTAATCTTGTAGATGTATCATGGAGTAAATTTTTTTATGTATAGTACTAGTATTAATGTGCTTGTAATCTTGTAAAAGTATCATGTATTATATTTGTATGGTTTTCACCAATCCAATGTTATGTACTATTATAAAAGAATAATCAATATTGTTATCGTCCAAATCGAAGAATATTATTACAGTATTTTAAAGAAATAGTATCGAATAAAGTAAAATAATTCGAGGGAGTGTTAGTGTTTGAATAAACTTTCTATGTATCGTACAAGTATTAGTGTGTTTGTAATCTTTTAAATGTATCATTAAGTAAACTTTTTATGTATAGTACAAGCATTAGTGTATTTGTAATCTTGTAAATGTATCATGTACTATATTTGTATCGTTTTCACCAATCCCATGTTATATACTATTATAAAAGAATAATCAATATTGTTATTGTTGTAGCATGTTGCCAAATAAAAGAATATTATTACAGAGTTTAATTTAAAGAAATAGCATCGAATAAAATGAAACAACTCGGGGGAGTATTAATACTAGAATAAACTTTGTATGTATAGTAAAAGTATTAGTGTGGTTGTAATCTTGTAAATGTATTATGTACCATATTTGTATCGTTTTTATCAATCCCATGTTATGTACTATTAAGAAAAGAATAATCAATATTGTTATTGTTGTAGCATGTTTCCAAATTAAAGAATATTATTACAGGGTTTTAAAGAAATAATATCGAATAAAGTGAAACAACTCGAGGGAGTACCAATACTTGAACAAACGTTTTATGTATAGTAGAAGTAATAGTGTGTGCTTGTAATCTTGTAAAAGTATCATGTATTATATTTGTATAGTTTTCACCAATCCCATGTTATGTACTGTTATAAAAGAATAATCAATATTGTAATCGTTGTAGCATGTTGCCAAATAAAAGAATATTATTACATAATTTTAAAGAAATAGTATCGAATAAAGTAAAACAATTCGAGCGAGTATTAGTATTTGAATAAACTTTTTATGTATAGTACAAGTATTAGTGTGCTTGTAATCTTGTAAATGTATCATTGAGGAAATGTTTTATGCATAGTACAAGTATTAGTGTGCTTGTAATCTTGTAAACGTATCATTGAGTAAACTTTTTACATATAGTACAAGTATTAGAGTGCTTGTAATTAAATTTGTGAATGTATTATTGTAACACCCCGCATGTTTCTAAGTTAGAATTCAAACCGTCGTTCGTGCGTGTGTAAACTCTAATCCCGTGATTTATATTTGAATGCATGTTTCATGATCATTAGCCTAGTGTGAAGAGAGCTTATGAGGTGGAAAAATGTTCATAAGAATCACTTAGAGCAAAGTGATCTAAGGGCCTTTGGTTCGGCTAAATTTTGGTGTTCGATTCTACAAGGGTCAGCTTTGAACGTGTATAAATTCTTACATATGTGTAAATGCAGCTCAAGACCCACCAAATTGTAGAAAATTGAATTAGCTTTCCAACGATACCAATTTCGCCTTAATCCGATACCCGAGCGAAAAGTTATGTCCATGCAAAGGTCGTGCATCACATGACAATTGCAAAAGTCCACTGAAAAGGGTGTACGATGGCCATGCGTCGCCCACCTTAGCTTGGGCGATTGTTGTGCGTCGCATGATGATTGCATAGCAGCGTAAATGCTCCATTTTGACTTAAATCAAGGGCGTTGAAGTCTTTTCACACCCCTAAACCGTCCCCAATCAATCCAAAATAAATTAAGGGAGTTTTAAACACGTTAACTCCACTTTCTTAACCCTAAACAATCAGTATCTCAAAGGAAGTATTAGCAGTGGGTTTTACATTTTCAGGTACAATCTTTCAGGGTGGATTTAGTATATATGGGTATTGTTATATCTCGAACTCTATAGTAAAGTGGTTGCAGTTCAGTTTAGAGTTTATTAAAGGGGTCCACAGATCTAGAATAATGGCTTAAAGCAATGGAGGAGATGATAGAACAATAAGCCAAGTCAGACTCTTAGATTCTAGTAGTGATGCCAGTGTACTGTAGAACATCAGCAGGGGAGGAAGATGCCCAACCCATTCTTATCTCAGCACAAAATTTTGTACTTCAATCATCATGACATCTACTCATGTCTTACAAGTCAGCTCTATGATCATAGCTTTTCTTCATGCATTTTCTATAGAATCATGTACGTTTCCAGTTCCTAGTACGAGGAGTTCCAGTTCTCTTCAAAGTACAAATTATATTCTATGAATTTATGAACTCCAAAATCATGTCATGCAACTCATGACTCATGTAATCATGCTTTGTAGTATGTTTAGTTTCAGGTACTCATGTTACACTCTTAATGATCAGCGAAATTTAAATTATGTCATGTATGTCCTCATTTTAGATCTCTTTAATGAATCCATGCTGTGGATACTCTATTCCTTGGGCCTCAATAACGTTTCCAAGTTATGATTAGTATTCTTTCATGCTGCAGGTCCTCTTGTTCTAACCTTTCAATGATCTTTTCTTATGAAGTGATAGTGGTGATGAAAAATTGTTTAGATGGAAGAAAGTAAATATTTCTTGTCGGGAAAAGATTGTTTTATGTTATATTTATCTAAGTCTAGAAGTTTGAAGGAATATTGAGGTAAAACTTTTGATATGTGCCATGGTTAGTTACAATTTTGTGTGTGTTTTCTTGGAGATAGTGCATGGAGGTTGTTGTTGAAAGAGGATAAGCGAATATTGGAAAAATGCTTTAGTGGGATGTTTGACTAGAAGTTCATGTGTGATTATAATGATAGACTTGAATGTCATGTTGGTATATAAGTGGATGGGTGCATTATGCGCTAGTGAATTCCTAGTAAGAGGTTGAATTTATTTTTTAAAGTGGGAAGAAGAATTATTCTTGAGATAAGAAGTTGTGAAAACGCCTGGGGTATTGAATTAATGATTCGGACTAGCATTATGGTGTTATGTGTTGTACCTTGTGATTTCGAGTTAGGCTTGAACATAGTGAGGGTTTGGCCAGAGTAGTCATATGAACCTATATAAGAATCATAAGTTGTATCAAATTAGCATGGTATTTAAGGGGAAAAGTATAGTTAAGGGAGTATTTGATAAGTGTAACGAAGCTTGAAAGTTAGTAGCAGTTGCATTGTCTAAGGCATAGTAATTCTATCCTAGTTTATGTTTCCTAGGACTAAGTTCTATGTTACAGAAGTTGTAGCCATATTGAAATTCCCTGTTCAGATATCTCACTTAGATTATGCCAAAAAATTCTTTGCTCCCTAATGTTATTAGAACTTCTTAGAAAGAGTGTTTAAGAAATACTCTAGTTGAGAATAGCTGCCAGTATAAATCAGTCCGTATAGCCAGCAATTCAGTTTAGTAGTCAGGCAAACAAGTTCCTATGATTTTCTATATTTCCATCTAGTATTACTATCTGAAGTTTCATGAGTATGGCATTTCCATGATGTAATTCATTCATGTCCATGCAAGTTGTGAATCCACTTCAGTCAATGTAGCATGTCTACGATCATATATTTAGGCATGATTCAGTTCATAAGTGTTCAGTGAATGATCTTAGTTTTCCAAGTATCCCAACTCAGGAAAAATAATACCTCTTGTATGACCTTACTCTCGTTGTCTCAGAATTCGTGCATACATAATGTACTTGGTAATGTCATGAAGCCCTTTTTATTTGATTTCTATACGTGTTTTGTTGATAAATAATCCCTAATGATAAGTTATATACCTTATTCTATCATTAGAAACTATTAGAATTCTATTGCATCAATTATTAATTTGCAGTTCTATACGTAAGATCATGTCATGAACATTTCAAGTGAGTTCTAAATAGTCAGCATGAATCATCTCCTTATAGTTAATAAAGGCAAGTAAGCTAAGAAATCAATTTCATGATAGAAGTTTTAATGTTTTAGCTCAGCTACGTCCTTCATTAGAAGACATGTCAAGTGTACCTTATTCCATGCTTCTAAAGTTTCAATAAGTTACTACCTATAATTTCAGAATGAATGATTCCAAAGGGGAGATAACGTAACACCCCACATGTTTCTAAGCTAGAAATCAAACCATCTTTCGTTCATGTGTAAATTCTAATCCCGTGATTTATAGTTGAATTCATGTTTAATGATTATTAGCCTATTATTAAGAGAGCTTATGAGGCGGGAAAATTCTCATAAGAATCACTTAGAGCAAAATGAGCTAAAGGCCGTTGATTCGGCCAAATTTTGGTGTTTGATTCCACAAGGTTCAGCTTTGAACATGTATAAATTCTTACATATGTGGAATTTTGTAGAGTAATACCTCACCAAATTATAAATAGTTGAATTAGCTTTCCAATGATGCCATTTGCGCCTTAATCCGATACCCGAGCGAAAAGTTATGGCCATGCAAAGCTCGTGCGTCGCATGACAATCGGAAAAGGCCACTGGAAAGGGAGTGAGATGGCCATGCGTCGCCCACTTGTGGCTGTGTAATGGCCATGCGTAACTCACCTCGGCTTGGGCGATTGCTGTGCGTCGCATGGTGATTGCATAGCGGCATAAATGCTCCATTTTAACTCAAATCAAGGGCGTTGAAGTCTTTTCACATCCCTAAACTATACCCAATCAATCTAAAATGAATTAAGGGATTTTTAAACATGTTAACTCCACTTTCTTAATCCTAAACAATTAGTATAAGACTTAAAAACCTTTCCCCTCTGCCTAAGAGCAAAATCTAAGTGTCATCTCTCAAGAGTCAAGGAGTTAAGTTCCAAATTTAAAGTTCTCTCCAAAGATTCATCCAATAAAGGTATGTAGGGTTTATGAACAAGGATACTCTTTCATCCTTGTTCTCAAAACTTATTTCAAAGTTAAATTTATGTGATTTGCAAATTAGGGTTCATACCCAAACTATCTTGTCTTGAGTTTATAAGATTATCACGTGATTGAAGAATTAAAGTGCATACATGTTCTCATCTATGTACGTTTTGACTTGAAACTTCTCTATTATGATTTGTATATCATGAGTTTTATTTGAACATTGATTAAAGATTTTCAATTGAGTTTTAAGCATGATATTTTATTATAAGTTATATCAAAGAAAGTATAAGATTCAAGGCTTAAATTTGAGCACTAAGTTTACAAAAAAAGTTTGAATCTTTTGATTCCAAGATAAGGCTTGAAATCCACAAGCATTTATTATCCTCATGGTTTAAATAAAAAGATAGATCTCTTGATCTGAAGATAAGATATAGAATCCACATTTATTCATACTGATTATAGTTTAAAGAAAGAGAAGCATAACTGGTTTTAATTCTATAAATCCTTATGCAATTTTAAGGTGAATTTCCTAAAGTATGAACATATAAGTAATATGGGAGTAGTATTTAGCACCGAGTTGGGTATGAGTCCGAGATCACATACCTAGAACTACGTTCCACCATAGGTTCAAGTCCTACTATAGGTTAAGTATAGTGATCATTTAAGTTAAGGTTCTATTCTGATGGAAAGAGTAGAACAAATCTCCTCAATATGGGTAAGACGTTGGACTCCATGATAGCTCACATGATTTATATCGGTTAGAAGAACCTCCCAAAAGGAAGAATAAAAAGTAAAGTTTTTAGAAACTAAGTGTTATGGCTTACAAAGTTATTATTATGCTTCATTATTCATGTTTATGATTTTGCAGTCTTTGTTTTATTCAAACTCAAGGTGAGTCATTTACACTTAGCATGCATCATTTGAAAGTTCATATGAATATTTAATTATTGTTTTACTTATACATTCACCCCATATACTCAATACATTCCAGAAGTACTAACCCACATATATGTCTATGTGCTACATTGTCTCATAATGTAAGTACCGGTAGTAGCACATCATAATTGGACAATTCGTTGCTTCCAGTTAGTAGGTGAAGAGTTCTTTTGATTCGAGGGCTCAAGTTAACTATAGTTCCAGTATCATTCTTTTATTCAATCGTATTGATTAGAGATAGTTGCGGGTCATGTCTTGGCTACCCATAGTCAGTATTAGTAGAGGCTTCATAGACAGTCAGTAGAGTTGATGTATTTGATTTAAGTTTTATTTTATATTACCAGAGCTGTAACTATTTTAAATAGTTTTCTTTTGAACATATTTAGCAAAGATATCTTACCCACTTATTTCTTATAGATTTACGTAACATATTCAGTTGCTCCCGAGTTATGCAAGTATTATGGGTTATCTTAGGATCACTTTTGGTTCTAAGCACAATGTGATGTCTAGGGGTGGTCTCGGGGCATTACAAACTAGGTATCAGGGCACAGATTTCAAGTGTCCTAAGGTTCCTATGAAGTCATGTCTAGTAGAGTCTTGCAGCATAGTATGGAGACGTCTGTACTTTTCTTTGAGAAGCTACAGAGCACTTAAGAAATGTTTCCTTTCTTTCATGTATCAGATCGTGCAGTAGGAGCGTTCTCTAAGAAACTTATGTAGATTCTTACGTTACTCCATTCGTGCAAACTCTGCCTTATTCTTGAGGCAACAGAAATACCCAAGCTTAAATCCTTACAGATAGAGTTTTCTCAGATAGTTCCTGCAAACAACTATGGGATTGTATGTTGGCTCAAAAAGTATCCTGCCAGTGCTTTGAGCCAAAGTCATATGTGCCCTCAGATCCCTTTTCAGAATCCTATGACAGACTATGACATAGATTTAGAAGCATGAACCCAAAAGTTTAGCAGTAGTAGAGTAGGGATAGTGTTATCTGGATTTAGTAGATTATGTATCCATGGGGCAAGTTGTATTAGAGGTGAGCTAGTAAACTTGAAACAGTGTATGCAAGAATTTAAGTTTGCTGATTTGAAATTAAGTATGATAGTGTAGGTGTGATTTAGAGGTGGGCCCAAGGCGATATGGGATTTTATTATTTCTAAGTTTTTAGTGTGTGTGTTCTTAGACAGTACCCTTTAGTTGCTAAGTGCGAATGAGGCTAGTAGTGTAGTATATGATGTTCTTTCCAGCTAAGTTATGGGTTATAGGTTGTTGATATTGGGTATTTTGGTGTAATGGTAATTCTTATGGTTTAAGGAAAAAATATAAGTTTGGAGATGGGATATCAGTAGGCAATGAAGAAAAAGAGGTGGATTATGTGTTTAGTGAGGAAAGTATGTGGTCAAAAAGGGTGTAAGTATGTAATGATTGCTGAAGCTAAGGAAATTTAAGGATAGCATTTATTAAGAGAGTGTTCAAGGATGATGTTAGTATAGTTTGTGAAAAGTATGGGAGTACCCATGTTAAGTGTTAGAATCTAAGTTTGAATCTTGGAAGATTGACCTAATAAAATGAAGATTCAAAATTCTAGAAGGTGTGAACTCAGGGTATGGGGATACTCATAAAGATTCTAAGTTAGTCAGTGTTTAAGTTGTTTAAGAGTTCTATTTCATAAGAAAGCAGTGAGTTTTACATTTTCAGGTACAATCTTTCAGGGTGGGTTTAGTATATATGGGTATTGTTATATCTTGAACTCTATAGTAAAGTGGTTGCAGTTTAGTTTAGAGTTTATTAAAGGCGTCCACAGACCTAGCATGATGGATTAAAGCTACGGGAGAGATGATAAAACAAAGAACCAAGTTAGACTCTTAGATTCTAGTAGTGATGCCAGTGTATGGTAGAACATCAGTAGGGGAGAAAGATGTCTGACCCATTCTTATCTTGGCGCAAAGTTTTGTACTTCAGTCATCACGACATCTACTCATGTCTTACAAGTTAGCTCTATGATCATAATTTTTCTTCATGCACTTTCCATAGAATCATGTACATTTCTAGTTCCTAGTACGAGAAGTTCAAGTTCACTTTGAAGTACAAATCATATTCCATGAATTTATGAACTCTAAACTCAGGTCATGTCGCTCATGACTCATGTACTCATACTTTATAGTATGTTTAGTTTCAGGTACTCATGCTACACTCTTAATGATCAGCGAAATTCAAACTATGTCATGTATGTCCTCAATTTAGATCTCTTTAATGAATCTATGCCATGGATATCCTATTTTTCGGGCCTCAATTACGTTTCCAAGTTATGAATAGTATTCTTTCATGCTTCAGGTCCTCATGTCTTAATCTTTCAATGATCTTTTTTAATGAAGTGATAGTGGTGATGAATAATTATTTAGATGGAAGAAAGTAAATATTTCTTGTTGGGGAAAGATTGTTGTATGCTATATTTATCTAAGTCTATAAGTTTGAAGGAATATTGAGGTAAAGCTTTTGATATGTGCCATGGTTAGTTAAAATTTCATGTGTGTTTTCTTGGAGATAGTGCATGGAGGTTGTTGTTGAAAGAGGTATTAGAGAATATGGGAAAGATGCTTTGGTGGGTTGTTTGACTAGAAGTTCATTTGTGGTTATAATGGTAGACTTGAATGTCATGATGGTATATAAGTGGATGGGTGCATTATGCACTAGTGAATTCCTAGTAAAAGGTTGGATTTAGTTGTTGAAGTGGCAAGAAGAATTATTCTTGAGATGAGAAGTTGTGAAAATGCATGGGGTATTGAATTAATGGTTCAGACTAGCATTATGGTTTTATGTCTTGTACCTTAAGATTTCAAGTTAGGCTTGAACATGGTGAGGGTATGTAGTTCAACTCAGACTTTGGCTAGAGTTGCCATATGAACCTATGTAAGAATCATAAGTTGTATCAAATGAGCATGGTATTTAAGGGAAAAAGTATAGTTAAGGGAGTATTTGATAAGTGTGACAAAGCCTAAAAGTTAGTAGCAGTTGCATTGTCTAAGGCATAGTAATTCTATCCTAGTTTATATTTCGTAGGACTAAGTTCCATGTTACAGAAGTTGTAGCCATATTGAAATTCCTTGTTCATATATCTCACTCAGATTATGCCAAAGAATTCTTTTCTCCCTAATGTTATTAGAATTTCTTAGAAAGAGTGTTGAAGAAATACTCTAGTTGAGCATAACTGTCAGTATAAATCAGTCCGTTTAGCCAACAATTCAATTTAGTAGTCAGGAAAACAAGTTCATATGATTTTCTATATTTCAATCTAGCATTACTATCTAAAGTTTCATGAGTATGGCTATTCAATGAGGTAATTCATTCATGTCCGTGCAAGTTGTGAATCCACTTCAGTCAATACAGAATTCCTACAATCATATATATAGTCATGATTCAGTTCATAAGTGTTCAGTGAATGATCTTAGTTTACCAAGTATCCCAACTCAGAAAAAGTAATACCTCTTGTATGACCTTAGTCTCGTTGTCTCTAGATTCTTGCTTACATAATGTACTTGGTGATGTCATGATGCCTTTTTCATTTAATTTCTATACGTGTTTTATTGAGAGACAATCCCTAATGAGAAGTTGCATACCTTATTCCATCCTTAGTAACTCTTGAAATTCTATTGCGTCAGTTAATAGTTCCCAGTTCTATACGTATGATCATGTCATGGGCATTTCAAGTGAGTTCTCAACTGTCAGCATGAATTAGCTCATTATAGTTAGTAAAATCAAGTTAGCTTAGAAATCAGTTTCATGATAGCAGTTTCAATGTTTTAGCTCAGCTACATCCTTCATTAGAAAATGTCAAGTGTACCTTATTCCATGCTTCTAAGATTTCAATAAGTTACTACCCATCATTCGAGGATGAATGATTCCAAGGAGGAATAATGTAACACCCCACATATTCCTAAGCTAGAAATCTAACCATCGTTCGTACGTTTGTAAACTCTAATCCTGTAATTTATATTTTAATGCATGTTTAATGATAATTAGCTTACTGTGAAGAGAGCTTATGAGGTAGAAAAATGTTCATAAGAATCACTTAGAGCAAAGTGAGGTAAGGGCCATTGATTTTGCAAAATTTTGGTGTTTGATTCCACAAAGGTCAGCTTTGAACGTGTATAAATACTTACATATGTAGAATTTTGTAGCGTAATATCTCACCAAATTATAGATAGTTGAATTAGCTTTCCAACGATACCAATTTCGCCTTAATCTGATACCTGAGTGAAAAGATATGTCCATGCAAAGATCGTGTGTCGCATGACAATTGTAAAAGGCCACTGAAAAGGGTGTGTGATGGCCATGCGTCGCCCACCTTAGCATGGGCGATTGTTGTGCATCGCATGGTGATTGCATAACGGCTTAAATGCTCCATTTTGACTTAAATCAAGGGCATTGAATTATTTTCACACCCTTAAACCGTCCCCAATCAATCCAAAATGAATTACGGAAATTTTAAACACGTTAAATCCACTTTCTTATCCCTAAACAATTGGTATATGACTTAAAAACCTTTCCTCTCTTCCCAAGAATAAATTTCAAGTGTCATATCTCAAGAGTCAAGGAGTTAAGTTCCAAATTCAAAGTTCTCTCGAAGGATTCGTCCAATCAAGGTATGTGGATTTTATGAACAAGGATACCCTTTTATCTTTTGCCCATAACTTATTTTAAAGTTAAAGTTATATGATTTGAAAATTAGGGTTCATACCAAACTATCTTGTCTTGAGTTTATGAGATTATTATGTGATTGAAGAATTAAAGTGCATACATGTTCTCATCTATGTACGTTTTGACTTGAAGATTCTCTATTATGATTTGTATATCATGAGTTTGATTTGAACATTGATTAAATATTTTCAATTGAGTTTTAAGAATGATATTTTATTACAAGTTATATGAAGGAAAGTATAAGAATCAAGGCTTGAGTTTGAGCACTAAGTTTACAAGAAAAGTTTGAAACTTTTGATTCCAAGATAAGGCTTGAAATCCACAAGAATTTATTATCCTCATGGTTTAAAGTAAAAGATAGATCTTTTGATCTTAAGTTAAGATATGGAATTCATATTTGTTCATCCTGATTGTGATTTAAAGAAAGATAAGCATAACTAGTTTTTATTCTATAAATTCTTATGCTTTTTGAAGGTGAATTTCCTAAAGTATGAGCATATATGTAATATGGAAGTAGTATTTAGCACCGAGTTGGATATGAGTCCGAGGTCACATGCCCCAAAACTACGTGCCACCGTAGGTTCAAGTCCCAATTGAGTTAAGTATAGTGATCACTTAAGTTAAGGTTCTATTTTGATGGCAAGGGTAGAACAGCTCTCCTCAATGTGGGTAAGACGTTGGACTCCATGATAGCTCACATGGTTTATGTCGGTTAGAAAAACCTTCCAATAGAAAGAATAAAAAGTAAAGCTTTTAGAAACTAAGTGTTGTGACTCACAAAGTTATTATTATGCTTCATTACTCACGTTTATGATTTTGCAGTCTTTGTTTTATTCAAACTCAATGTGAGTCATTTACACTTAGCATGCATCATTTGAAAGTTCATATGAATATTTAGTTATTGTTTTACTTATGCATTCACCCCACATACTCAGTACATTCCAGAAGTATTGGCCCACATATATGTATATGTGCTACATTGTCTCGGAATGTTGGTACCAGTGGTAGCACATCATAATCGGACAATTCACAGCTTCTAGTTAGAAAGTGAAGAGTTCTTTTGATTCGAGGGTTCGAGTCAACTATAGTTTCAGTATCCTTTTTTTATTCATTCATATTGGTTAGGGATAGCTGCGAGTCATGTCCCGTCTATCCATAGTCAGTATTAGTAGAGGCTTCATAGACAATTGTAGAGTTGATGTATTTGATTTAAGTTTTGTTTTGTATAACCAGAGTTGTAATCATTTTAAATAGTTTTGTTTTGAAAATATTTAGCAAAGACATCTCATCCGCTTATTTCTTATAGATTTATGTAACATATCCAGTTGCTCACGAGTTATGCAAGTATCATGGGTTAGCTTAGGATCACTTGTGGTTCTAAGCACCGTGTGACGTCCAGGGTTGGTCTCGGGGCGTTACAAGTATGTACTATATTTGTATCTTTTTTACCAGTCCCATATTATGTACTATTATAAAAGAATAATTGATATTTTTATCGTTGTAGCATGTTGCTAAAATGAAAAATATTAGTACATAGTTTTAAAGAAATAGTATTGAAAAGTGAAACAAATCGAGGGAGTACTAATACTTGAATAAACTTTCTATGTATAGTACAAGTATTAGTGTGCTTTTAATCTTGTAAATGTATCATTGAGTAAATTTTTGATGTATAGGACAAGTATTAGTGTGTTTGTAATCTTGTAAATGTATGATGTACTATATTTGTATCGTTTTCACCAATACCATGATATGAACTATTATAAAAGAATAATCAATATTGTTATCATTGTAGCATGTTGCCAAATTGAAGAATACTATTACAGAGTTTTAAAGAATAGCATCGAATAAAGTGAAACAACTCGATGGATTACTAATACTTGAATAAACTTTCTATGTATAGTACAAGTATTAGTGTGCTTGTAATCTTATAAATGTATTATGTACTATATTTGTATCATTTTCACCAGTCCCATGTTATGTACTATTATAAAAGAATAATCGATATTTTTATCGTTGTAGCATGTTGTCAAATTAAAGAACATTATTACGGAGTTTTAAAGAAATAGTATCGAATAAAGTTAAACAACTCGAGGGAGTACTAATACTTGAATAAGCTTTTTATGTATAGTAGTAGTGTGTGCTTGTAATCTTGTAATTGTATCATGTACTATATTTGTATCGTTTTCACCTATCCCATGCTATGTACTATTATAAAAGAATAATCAATATTGTTATCGTTGTAGCATGTTGCCAAATTGAAGAATATTATTACAAGATTCTTAAAGAAATAGTATCATACAAAGTGAAACAACTCGAGGGAGCACTAATACTTGAATAAGCTTTTTATGTATATAGTAGAAGTATTAGTGTTCTTTTAATCTTGTAAATGTATCACGTACTATTTTTGCATCGTTTTCACCAATCCCATGTTATGTACTACAAGAGAATAATATGTTAGTTTAACTTGAACTTTCGTAATGATCCATATACAAAGAATGGTCAGTATATAAACTCTCAACTTCTCAACTTTATGTAACTGTCTATAACCTCAGAAAACTGTCACACCTTATCTTCTGCCCTAAACTGTTCCTGATGGTCAAACAATTATAAATTGTTAAGATCTGGTCCAATGTCCCAAAGTGCAATCCTCTAAACATTACACCATCTAAAAATGAGGTTGAGTGCTTAGAAGACTCACTGAAAAAGGAAAGCCGACGCCGATGCCGACACGGACGTCAACTACAAATCCTCAACAATGGCTGGAGGTATGTCAATCTATATTTCCGTTGCGCCTTTACTCTGTAAGTGTCTAACATTATAAATATTATTATTGTTGTAGCATGTTGCCAAATTTGAAGAAGATGCGTGGAGTACTTTTAAGAAAATAGTGTCAGATAAAGTGAAATACAGTATAATTATGTTAAGAGTATTTCTTCTTAGCGAATTAATATCACAAGAGGGTAGGTTTGACACCCCCTCTCCTCTGGTAACTTTCATTTGATGAATACAAGTATTAGAGAGATCATTTCTCACTCTACAAATTAGTCGTTATTTGAAAAAATTATCAAATTTTATATCTAAACAACAAAATTTGTTGCTATATATAATGGGCGATAAATTATTTAAAAAAATTGTTAGCTACGAGCTGTTTAGTGAAGGATCAGCGAAGTTCTCAGCAATAAAATGATATAGGAACTATAATGTTGTTTCAATGAGCATTTGTTAGTAGTGGTTTTATTTTAGAGTTAGAAAAGATCTTTTATGTTTCGGACTTTTTTAGAAATTTAATTTCAGTAGCATGACTTGTACTTTTGAGATACTTCTTATTTCTAGAAGGTTATTCTAATATATTTTATAGACCTAAAATTGTTGGCTATGGTACATTGTCTAATGGTCTTTTCTCTTTTAATTTACAAAATGAATCCACTCCTAATGTTATGCATGTTCAAACTGACACTAAATGATGTATTATGACTGAAAATTTCTCTATTTTATTGCATCAAAGATTGGAACATATCTCCATAGATATAATTAGAGACTAGCACATGATGAAGTAATTAGTATTTTAGATTTTACTGATTTCAATACTTATGTTGACTATATTAAAGACAAGCAGATAAACAAGTCAAAGAAAGGTGCCAAGAGGGGTTCAATCATATTAGAAATCATGCACTTATATATATGTTGTCCAGATATGGAAGAATATGATCAGAAAAACTTTATCACCTTTATAGATGATTACTCATGATATATGTATTTCTACATGCTTCATAATAAAAGTGACACATTAGAAGCCCTTAAAGTTTGTAAAGCTGAAGTAGAGAGACATTGCGGAAAACAAACCAGGATTGTAAGGAATGATAGAGTTGGTGAATACTATGGTAGATACACTGAGTGTGGACAAACACAAGATTCGTTTGTAAAGTTTCTTCAAGAGAATAGGGTTGTTTCCCAATACACCATGCCTGATTCTCCAGATCAAAATGGTATAGCAGAATGAAGAAATCAAATATTATTAGACATGATGCATAGTATGATAAGTAGGTCTAAACTACCTATGTCCTCGTGGATTGAAGTTCTTAAGATGACAATGTATATATTAAATTAAGTTCCAATCAAGGTTGTCCCAAAGACACCTTTTGAGTTGTTCAAAGGTTGGAAATCGAGTCTAACTCATATTTATGAATGGGGATGCCCATCTAAAGTAGGAATCTACAACCCACAAGAAAAGAAACTGGATCCTAGGACCATTAGTGGATATTTTATTGGATATACCGAAAGGTCTAAACTAAACAAATTTTATTGTCCTTCTAACACCACTAGGATTCTGGAATCAAAAAAGCAAAATTTCTTGAGAAAGACTTAATTATTGTGAGTGATTAATTTCAGAATACAATTTCAGTTAGAGACTGACCTTCCACTTCAAATCAAATATTGATTGTCACATATAATATCTTTCAATTACAATTGGGTGTTGCACAACCAATTAATGAGATTTCATAAGCTGTTGAAAATATTTAAGTAGATCAAGTTGTTCAAGTGATTTCAGAAATTATTGAATAACTAGTTGAACAACATAATCCTCAAGAAAATTTTGGTGCACATTAATAAAACCTACTAGTGAAAGAAAATCAACAATTTCTAGTGACTTTATTGAGTACTTACAGGAATTTGACATTGAAATTGAAGATGATCCTGCGTCTTTTTCACAAGCCATCAATTGCAATAAGTCAAAATTATGGTACAACACCATAGAGAAGAGATGAATTTTATGAAAAATAACGAAGTCTGAGATTTTGTGAAGTTTCCTAATGGTGTAAAATTCATTGAATGTAAATGATTCTTTAAAACTAAATAGGACTCATCAGGCAACATAAAAAGATATAAAATGAGATTTGTTGCTAAAGTCTTTAATCTAAAGGAAGGAATTGACTACATAAATATCTTTTTCTTATGTCTAAAAAGTATTCCTTGAATATATATTGACATTAGTAGCCCATTTTGACTTAGAATTGCAACAGATGAATGTGAAAACTACATTTCTCAATGGTAACCTAGAGGGAGATGTTTATATGAAATAATCTGAAGGTTTCTTCTCTAATAATGGTAAGAACTTGGTACGTAACTTAAAGAAATCCATATACCAACTAAAATAAGCCACCCACCGATGGTATTTGAAATTTCACAATGTTATCTCTTCATTCAACTTCTTAGCAATTTTTGTTGTTCATTTTTCTACTTCATTATCATCATCTTTTGCTTCATTATCATCTTCATCTTCTTCTTGTCGACCATTTGTTGTAGTTATTGTTGTTGGTACAACGTTACTGCTACTATCTGACCAATTTCTTAGGTCAGATTTTGTTTTCTAAATCACTTTTCCACTTTGGCATTACTTCATAGGTGACTTTGGTAAGTAAAATTATGATTTTTATTCGTATTTTTCATCTGGGTACACTGCTGTTTTCCAACAATGAATAGAACCCCGATCATGAATCCAACATAAGTACCCATAATTTAAATAGATCAATCATCTGGTGAATCAGATGAGTAATCTGTTGCATCAGACTTATTATCTACTGCATCAGACTGTTTATCTGTTGCACCAAACTTATTATCTGTTGCATCAGACTATTTATCTGTTGCACCAGACTAATTATCTATTGCAACGGATGATTAATCTGTTTGAAAGAACACAAATCAGCCCCTGCCACAAACCCAACAGATAACCAATATGTTTTAACTCTTGCTATTGCTACTGGATTCAAAATTATTTCTTAAGTCCAATTACTCATCCCAAATTTCCTAATTTGATTTCTCATTTTACTTGTCTTTTTCATTAATCAATAAAAGATTAAAAAAAACCATGTTTTACCCCTTGCATTAATCATTTTTTCTTCAAATTAAAATGAAAACATCATTTATGAAATTTCTATTGAATAACAAACAATGGTTATTTCAAACACGTCTACTGTCCCACCAACTAATTAGTGGATTATGGTAAACTAGACATATTATTAATTATTTTTCTTAATCAATATGGCATCTCAATTTGGGACGGATAATTTGAGACGGAGGAAATACGAATTAAAATATCAAAGCCAAGCAACAAACTAGTCATCTGTTGAAACAGACTATTTATCTGTTGCATCTGATTATCAGTTGCATCAGACTTCTTATCTGTTACAACATATGAGTAATCTACTTTGAACAACAAATCAGCCCCTGCCACAAATGCAACAGATAAATCTTGCTTTTGCTACTGTAGATCTAAATTATTCCTTTCTATGTCGAATCGTCTACACGTTTGTTGAGAAGATAATAGACAGAATGAAAATTAATTATGGATTAAAATGACAAATATCAAACATAATTTATTTATTAAACAAAACAAATAAAAATTCATATAATAGACTTAAAGAAAAATAATAATCTAATTATTATTATTATTATTATTATTATTATTATTATTATCATTATTGCCAGCCAATCAATCTTCAACTGGAAGTAGCAAGGCCCTCCTCAGCCCGCGTATCTCGTGGAGCATTCTTGCTCTAACTCCTTCTATTTCCAATTGCAGGTCACGAACTTGATTCCGAAGTTCATTCATGGTATCTTGCAGAAAAGCAACGTCCCATACTGGGTCAGCCATAATCTAGAACACATGTGAATTGACAACAAACTTAAAATCAAAAGTAAAGATCTTAAGAATAACCGAATGTAATACAACGTAAACTACAAATTGGCAAGAAAAAAACTTACGTTAGTCAGGGAAGAGAAAGTAGTGGAAGTGCAGGTGTAATATGAAACGCGAGATGCAATAAATAAATAGAATGTAGTTGAATGAACGATTGAGTAAGGAGAGACCTATTTATAGAGGATTGAATTTGAATGAGAGGCAAGGCAAAAAGACGCGACTATTCACCTCCATTCATTAATTACATTTTTGATTAAATTAAGAAAATAAATATTGTGATAAGTCATGACTTTTTCGATTATTATTATTAATTAGTTCTTTCCAAGAACTATTTTTATTGAGTTGTGACAACAAATTCTATATCTGTTGCATAAGATAACTCATCCGTGACAACAAATATATCATCTGTTGCAACAAAAATAAAACCTGTTGTATCAGATAACCTATCTGTTGCAATATATAATCTAACTATTCACCTCCATTTATTAATTACAGTTTTGATTACTGTGAAAAGTAATGAATTAATTAAATTAAGAAATATTGTGATAAGTCTTGACTATTCATATTTTTATCATTAATTAGTTCTTTTCAAGAATCATTTTTATTGAGTTGTGACAACAGATTCTATATCAGACGTTGCATCAAATAACTCATCTGTGACAACAGATATATCATCTGTTGCAACAATAGAGAATTTGTTGCATCAATAATCTATCTGTTGCAACATATAATTACTTTTTTAAAAATAAAAAACTATTGTCATATCATTAATCTAAATTTGCTGACTTTTTTATTTTATAAATTAAAAAAAATACCTTTTCAATTTCTTTGATAAAATAATAACCATTTTTATTTTTTGATAATAGATTGTATATCTGTTGAATCTAATAAACCATCAGTTGCAACAGATATACCATCTGTAGCAACAAATAGACGATCTATTTTAATAGTTCTTTTGATTTCTTCTAATAGCTGATACGTCAGTCGCAACAGATGGAAAATTTGATGCATCAGCAACACTGTTGAATGTATGTGATGTGTTTTTATTTTAGACAAAATGTCATGACTCTTCACCTTTTTCTTAACAATCATCATATAAGTTAATTAATCCAATATTGTGACTCTTTTTTTATTATATAATAAATAGTTTTAAAAAACAAATTCAAAAACAAAAATCGTAAAAAGTCAGGATCAATTATTAAAATTAAATAACCATTCTTTTATGGTTATAAATTTTATTTATCATTTATTTCCTTATTATTTATTTACGAACCATTTTTCATATTAAATAATCGAAAAGTCATGTCTTTTCACCCTCTCAATAACAACAATAACCCTTTTTTATTAATAATTGCCTGTGCAATATATGACCGATCTGTCACATCAGATTAACCTCTGTTGACACAAATTGCTCAATCCCTACCACCAAACATCGACATGTTGAGAATAAGGAATAAACAGAATGATAATTAAATACTAAATAAGAATTTAAAATTCAAAGTCGACCACCAAATGAAACACAGATTTTTGAATCCCTTGGGTAGATCCGATATACAAAAGGAGGAAAATACATACGCTAAAATAAAAAACATTACCTAATTATTATTACTACTATTATTATTGTCAATCGGACATTTTTCATCTGGCAGTAGCAGTGCCCTCCTCAGCCTTGCTCCGAAGTCAGCCAAATCTCTCTGGAATTCATCAAACTGCCTTTGAAGTTCCCGCAAGGAATCGATATGAATCTTCTTGTACGAATATGGATCATCCATATTTGGAAGGAGGGACCTATTTATAAATTATTGTATCTCAAAAAGAAAAGAAAAGAAAATTTCTTTAAAATAAATCTAACAGATGGGTAATCTTTTGCAAAATATATTTCTTCTATTAGATAACTTACAACATATTAATAATTTGTTGCAACAGATGTATATATATATTTGATTTCTCTAACAGATATGTCATATGTTGCAACAGGTTGATCATCTGTCATAACAGATGTCTCTAATTGTTTGACAATATAAATAGATGTGGCATCTGTTGCAACTAGTTAGTCATCTGTTTATTCAATTTAAGACATAGATGGGCTCGGAGGAATAAGGTGTGTGCAGATGGATCCACTATCATATGTGTGGGAGTTTGGGATAATACACTCAAAGTACAATGTTTTTGTGAATGTAGTTTTTAACCGATTAGGCACTGATCACTCAAACAAGATCCTGTATTGTATAGTTAAGTTTGATGGTTCAGACACCCTGTTACGAATTACTGATGGTTGTTGCTCATGTTTATACGTGTCAAGTTTTGAGAAGGGATCAATATTTTGTGTCATTGCAGAGATCCAATAGCGATTGGACTTAACTTTAAGTGTGTATTAGCCTCCGAGAAGGCCTTCGAAGCCTCGCACTGCATCAACCAAGAACAAAAAATCAATAGAAATTCCCCTAACCCAAATTTATATTGAAGGGTGGTTGGAGAAGAAGATTATACGCCAGGAGGAACTGAAGGAGAATGCTTGTGAGGGAAATGGGAGTTGATGAAAGACTATATCATCTGAGAGCTAATTAAAAAGGAGACATAGGGTATCAAGGAACTTCTAGCAAATCTGGCCGATGAAATTATCTTAAAACATGAGAAATTTGAATCAAGTGAAAATATGAAAGTGTATCCGGTAATTTAAATTCGTCTGTTGTTTCTCTCAAAGAAAAACAATGCAGATGGACACTTTGCTAGGGATCTGCGACTAGGCAGCATGGTCGGGATTATCACCTAGGTAGAAAATAGCAGAATATCAAGAAATCCGCCTTAAGGGAATAAAGGGTTGAAATGTTTTACAGTAAGTCTAGAAAACAGCGCCAACAACAACTGCAGTTAAAGTAAGGAAGCTAAGCGAAGACGGCAATTTTTGAATTTTAAATTGCATCCTATGCCTTTTTGTTTATGGTTTTGATTAGGTCCATTGTTGTTGACCTGATCGAAACCATAAACAAGATTGAAAGGCAAATTGAGTATCATTACTTCCTTAGCAATATGGTTATAATTGATTGTGTTTTCTTGCCTTAGCATGCTTTCAACATTCCTTGGAGAAGATCAGATGCTTGCTGTAGTATGTGAATCCCAATAATTTTTAAGCTTGCCTCCAGCTTGCTGATTCTGCATTCAAGCTGGTCGTTGTCGTCTTTGAAATTGGTATAGATTTTTTGATCTCTTGTGAGCTCGATCGGGAACACTACCTTCAAAGTTGTGGCATTGAAGAAGGCCTTCAAAACACTTTCTTCAGAAGCCTTAAAGGATACATGGAGGGTTGTTGTGTTTGTTTAAGGTCAAAATACGTTGATGCACAGTCAAGATGTAGTCCTAATAATTGAACAACTCACTTTTATTGATGCATCATTGCCAGAAATGCTTGACCAAGCTGCATTGAGAAACGCTTGATAAAAGTGAGTTGTTCAACTGTTGGGACCATATCTTGACTGTGCATCAATATATTTTGACCTAAAACAAACACAACAACCCTCCATGTATCCTTTAAGTCTTCTGAAGAAAGTGTTTTGAAGGCCTTCTTCAATGCCACAACTTTAAAGAAAGTGTTCCTAATCGAGCTCACAAGAGATCAGAAACTCTATACCAATTTCAAAGACGACAATGACTAGCTTGAATGCGGAATTAGAAAGCTTGGGGAAATTTTGAAAATTATGGGGATTCACATACTACAACAAGCATCTGATCTTCTCCAAGGAATGTTGAAAGCACGCTAAGGCAAGAAAATACAATCAATTATAACCATATTGCTAAGGAAGTAATGATACTTAATTTGCCTTTCAATCTTGTTTGTGGTTTCGATCAGGTCAATAACAGTGGACCTAATCAGAACCACAAACAAGAATGCATGGGATGTAATTTAAAATTCAAAAATTGCTGCCTTCACTTAACTTCCTTACTTTAACTGCAGTTGCTGTTGGCACAAGTTTTCTAGACTTACTGTACAACATTTCAACCCTTGATTCCCTTAAGGTGGCTTTCTTACTCATCTGCACTATTTTTCTTTAAGAGAAATAATAGAAGGATTTTTCATTACTGGATAAACTTTCATACTTACACTTGATACAGATTTCTCATGTTTTAAGATAATTTCATCAGCCAAATTCGTTAGAAGTTACTTTCTACCCAATGTATCCTCCTCAATTAGCTCTTAGATGATATAGTCTTTTATCAACCACCCATTTTCCCTCGAGGACATTCTCCTACCACACCTTCTGGCATATAATCATCATCTCGAGCAACCCAAACATATAAATTTGGGCTAGGGCAATAACTATATTAGTTTTTCATTATTGTTAGATGCAGTGCTAGGCTTCAAAGGCCTTTTAGAAGTCCAATGTACCCTAAAAGTTAGTCCAATATCTATTGAATCTCTTTATAATAACACCAAAACTAGATCCCTTCACAATGCTTGACAAATAAACATGAACAACAACCGACATTAAATCTTAACAGGGTATCAGAACTATATTCATGGTCCCTCAGCCTTATCAGTTCGGACCTACCAAACTTAATTGTAAAATTACAGATATCTTGTTTGAATGATCTATGACTAATCGGTAAAAACAACATTCACAAAATCCGTGTACTCTATGTGTCTTTTCACGATAACATTATCAGTAATACATACCTCCCACATATAAAGTGGTTCCATCTACATGCAGCTTATTCCTCCAAACCCATCTTTACTGCAGCCTCTTATGATGGTCGGGCAAAAGTTGATCAACTTTCAGTTCCTTATATCTACAAAGAAGAGAAAAAAAATTAATGTCTCAGAAAGAACATTATCTATCTATTGCAACAGATGTAAAGTCTGTTGCATTAGATGTGGAGTCTGTTGCAACAGATGTGGAGTCTGTTGGAATACATCAAACCAACCTTGCTGGTGGTTTGATTTGTTCCAACAGTTTCTCCATCTATTGAAACATCAACAACAGCATAAACTACAAATAAAAAACATCAACAATAAAGAAACAACAATATTTGTTCCAACAACATCATCAACAATAAAGAAGCAACATCCTTTGTTCCAAACACCATAAATAACACCACACCACAAGTTCCAAAAATACCAACCCCACTAACAATATCAATAACAACATCAAAAGTAAAGAAATAAACAAAATACATACAAAAAAAATGATACTGCCAACAAGGCTTTTAAACTTCACCCAACAGATGACTGCTTCGCATATTGTAATAAAAATTCTCAGTTCGTTTATTCAACACTTAAAAGTTCCTTCAAATTTTTTAAATATATATGATATGGATAAATAATAATTAAATAAAAATAGATATAAATAACTTGCAAAGAAGAAGACGAAAATGAAAGAGCAATAATGAACCATATCTTAATGTCAAAAAGGGGATCAAAACAACAATTTCAGTCGAAGAAAGATATGGATCAGTTTAGATACAAAAGGATCTTTATAAGAAGAGAAGAGAAAAGAGAGAAAAAGGTTGTGATAACCCTAAAGAGGAGAGAAAGAAAAAGATGAGAGTTGAATAAAATAAATTTAGGGCTGCAGCTGAAGGAGGAGAGATGAGATAATTTCTATAGATGTATTATGTACATAGATGTGGGGGTTTTCAGTATTCATTAATTTCATTAATAATTTGAGGGGCAGGAGAAAGACTAGTGACATTGAAAAACAAGATAAAACTGCTCAATGAACTCACTTTTGAGTTATCCAAGAAATATTTTTTACCGCCTTTAGTAGTAAGTACTACTTTATCTACTAGGACAGAAGTTTGTTTTAAAATTAAACGAAAAAAATTTCAAATAGATATTCCATCTGTTGCAACAGATATAAATATCTGCTTAGAAATTCGAACAGCTCAATCATCTGTTATAACAGATACAAATATCTGTTTAAAAATCTCAACAACTCAGTCATCTGTGACAACAGATGAAAATGTCCATTTGATAATTAATTAAATCAAATATGTCATCTGTTATAACAGATATAAATAGCTGTTTGAAAATTTTCAACACCTCAGTCATCTGTCACAACAGATGCGAATGTCTATTTGATAATGAAATCAAATATGTTATTTGTTGCAATAGATATAAATATCTATTTAAAAATTTCCAACAGCTCAATCGTTTGTTGCAACAGATTTCATTGCAATTGATTTAGGTGGAACTAGGGATAAATGAATGCGCTCACAAGGTCAACTACAAATCCAATTGAGTCTTTCTAATTGCATGGTGTTGGTATTACATTCATCCTAACCAGAGTCGTCGATCGATCACTCTGAGTTGAAATGAGTTCTTATCAACTCAATATTAAGATGGTGATAGTACCTAAATTGATTTAAGTGGAACTAGGTATGAATGAATGAGCTCACAGGGTCAACTACAAATCCAACTAAGTCTTTGAAATTGCATGGCATTGGTATTACGTTCATCCTGACCCGATTCATCGATCGATCACTCTGAGTTGAAATGAGTTCTCATCAACTCAATGTTAAGATTTTGATAGTACCTAAATTGATTTATGTGGAATTACAGATGAATAAATGAGTACACAGGGTCAACTACAAATCTAATTGAGTCTTTGCAATTGCATGGTATTGGTATTGCGTTCATCCCAACCCAAGTAGTCGATAGATCACTCTGAGTTAAAATGAGTTCTCATCAACATAATGTTAAAATGGTGATAGTACCTAAATTGATTTAGGTGGAACTAGGGATGAATGAATGAGCTCATAGGGTCAACTATAAATCCAACTGAGTCTTTCCAATTGCATGGTATTGGTATTACGTTCATCCCGACCCGAGTCATCGATCGATCACTCTGAGTTGAAATGAGTTCTCATCAACTCAATATTAAGATGGTTATAGTACCTAAATTGATTTAGGTGGAACTATGGATGAATGAATAAGCTTACAGGTTCAATTACAAATCTAATTGTGTCTTTGCAATTTCATGGTGTTGGTATTGCATTCATCCCAACCTGAGTCGTCAATCGATCACTCTGAGTTGAAATGAGTTCTCATCAACTTAATATTTTAAAAACTATATATTTTAAAATTTTTAAAACTAATTAAGATCAATTCGAACCAAATTAACAACTTCAAATCTTGTCATTCTTTTCCAAAATTACAAATCAACCCATACAAATCATCCATTTGCCCGAAAAACTTTTCCTTTAAAATGTGAAGTTCTCAATCTTCTCTCTCTCTTTCTCAATAATTCAAACAAGAACTACTAAACATATTGCTATTTATGACCACATATAGTTGTTATTTTCGACTTCATTCCCGCTTGTATCCATTATTATCTCTGTCTTCACAGGTATCACAGTTCGAGAAGAGTTCTACATTTGTTCTTTATTCTAAAAATAGGGATTTTTAGTTAATGATGAAAAATAAGACTTTTAGTTGTATTATCTTCGAGAATAGGTTAACAATTTTGAGTTTTGAAGGTAAAAAAGTAGGAAGCATCCGAGAAAATCCTAGTTTTTCTCTCAGTGTTTTGTTGACGATCGTGGTATTATTAGATGGTGTTTGTGGTGTTGGTGGTGGTTGTTGGTGGTGGTGTCAGTATGTGTGTTTTTTGGTGGTGATGTTGGTGGTCTGGGTGTTGGTCTTAGTGGCATTGGTGGTGGCATTGGTTGTGGTGGTGATGGTCTATCTGTTGCAATGGTTGGAAGATCTGTTGGGAGATATTAAATAGGTCTTCTAACAAATTCCCCATCTGTTCCAACTGATGGGTTATCCGTTAGAGTATTTTTTTTGTAATGTGGCGTAGAATAATTTATTGAGATTTGTCCATCTGTTGCAACAGGTGAAATATCTATTGGGAAATATTAAATAGGTCTTCAAACAGATTCTCCATCTGTTCTAACTGATGGATTATCCGTCAGAGTATTTTTTTTTTGTAATGTGGCATAGAATAATTTATTGAAATTTTTCTTACCATTTTAAAAAAAATTATGCAGACATCAAATGCAATGTATTTTTTGTTTTCTATTGTTTGTAGTTAAAAGATGTCTCCTAAAAGAAAAGAAATTGAAAGTAGATCAACTTCTGATCACCCAACAAAAAAAACTAGAGTACAGATAGATTTGGAGAAACTTCTAGAACAATCTCAGTCAAGGTAAAATGAAGCTGAGGAAAGTGATAACTCCTTCTCACCAATGGGGCATAAAATAATATCAAAATCCCACCATGATTTTGTCAAAACTATTAGTATCAATGGGTTTTGAGTTGTGATGCCAATGAATAGGCCTAACACAGTATCTCATGATGTTGTACTTAAATGTTAGTAGGGTAAACCTTTTAACGAACTTAGGAGTATTATGAAGAAGGAAAACATAGATGGACTTTTTAAGAAGAGTTGCTTTGCATATTTTCTTGAACTGTCTGAGGCCTGCCCTCTTCGTTTCCCAATGATCATGGTATATGGTCTTCTCAAGCGCATGATCAAGTATGCAAGGGATAATGACGATTCGAAGGAGGGCGGAAAAAATATGGATGAAGTCTTGATCAACTACTGTGGCATGCCGATCTGTTTTGGATTGAAAGAGTTTGTCATAGTGATGGGCTTGAGATATGATTGTCCAGAAGAACCTCTCATCAAGAAAACACCCCACAAAGGGTCCAACAAATGCAAGGTAAAAAAATACGGGTTGTTGGGCATTGTTGGACCTAGATACAGAGTGGAAGATTTGATGGTGGATCTCGAGAATAAAAATATACCAAAGCACTACAGGGAGAAATTGTGCTTAGTTTGGTTTGTCCATTCCATTTTATTGGCAAGAGACGCCAGAAAAGTCATAGAAGATGATTTGTTGGCACTTGCTGATGATTTTGGGAAATTCAACGATTATCCCTAGGGATATGACAGCTACTACTTGACTGATTTTGAGAAATTCAACGATTATCCCTAGGGATATGACAGCTACTACTTGACTGTCGAATATTTGCTGAAAAAGCTAAAGCCAAAGACGACCACATTATACGACTTTTCTTGGGCTTTCATGATAAAATGATCACTATTTTTACTCATTCATTAATTTATATTGAATATAGTTATTATGACTTTTTTTTTCTTGCTTCCTATTTATATTTTTTAGGCTTGGGCATGTGAAGCCATTCCTCCCCTCCGAAAGCAGTTCAAGGATTACCCAGATAAGGTTTCTCATCCAAGGATCCTTAGGTGATTGGCTGCAACAAAGAGCAGCAAAAAATATATTAAGAAGGCTGATCTCTTTAACCCTCCGGATGATGCAGTACGTCTTCATGCAACTAAAATAATTTACCTCAAATAAAGATATTGAAACAGATGTTCTATCTGTTGTGACAAATGGGTTGTCTGTTGCTACAGATTACCCATCAACTGCAACTGGTGCAACAGATGGGTAATCTGTTGTAATAGACGATCTATACTTCACAATAGATTAACCATCTGTTGCTCTGGTTCTCTGAACCCTACTCAATAGATTACCTATCTATGCAAATTATACAACAGATGGGTAATCTGATACAATATTTTATCAATCTATTTCATCATACAGATCAGTTGTTGCAGTAGCTAAATCGTCTGTTGTATAAGTTGGCTGTGTTAACATCCATGTAACCTGAGCTTCATGTAACCCAACTGACTGTAAATTATTATTATATGATTTAAATGCCTCTTGTCTTTTTTATAGGTTGTGCATCCTTGGTTCGTGCCTACCATTGATGAGCTGGGGATGACCTCTTTTCTTACTCTAGGTCTTGTTGATACAAAATAAGACCCAACAGTGGAGTTTATAAAGAAGGAATTGGCTGGAGCAACATCCATAAGAAGAGCAGTTAGTCAAGGTCAGCCTAATGTTGAAGCTCTTCACGACCAACCTCAAACTGTAATAGATTCGGGTGCTTCTTCTGGGGGTGTTACTGGTGGATTTTTTTGTGATGGTGGCAACCATCCTGATGCTATTGCTGCTGCCAGTTGTGATTATGATCATGTTGGTGCTCAGTAAAAAATAAATACTTTTGAAAACACCCCTTGCACAGGTCCTCCCTCTCATCCCTATATCGATCCCTCCCACCCTTATAAGGGTCTCTCTTACCCCTCATCACCCTCATGTTCTTATTGCAAATTTAAATTGTGCAAGGATAGAGAGGATAAACTCCTTGAAAAGTTAGAGGATATTACTGAAGCTGCTGATGAGTTGAAATCCAGGAAGGGTGTCATACCATCCAACGAGGTGGGAGAGACATGCACTCCTACAGTGGCGGTTAGGAGGAAGAGAAAAAAATTAGACAAATTCTCTCCGTTCTAAAATCATCAAAAATTGCAATCCTCCCGCTCCAAGAGTTGTTGAAGTTCAGGGGCTGCCGAAGAAGGTGGACATATTCGCGGTTCTTGGCAAGGAGAAGAAGAAGGAACTGGAAAAATTCATGAAGATGAAGGTTCAAAAAGAATACAAGATGCATTCATTTACCGCTAAGAACTTCACGAATATGACAAATATGTGTGTGGTACGAGGACAATGTCAGTTTACTTTTGCTAACCTAGCCTTCCAATCTACTCCATGAAGAAGAATCTACGCAGCAGGTGTATAATTTTTTGCAATAGCTTGGTATTCTATTTCAACATAATACATATCTGTTGCATAGGTTGTGTTGGCTGGGTATTTGTGAACTGATTCAGAGAACTCTCTGCATCAGATTCTTTCCACTATTTTTTTATTCTTTAAAATTACTAACCTATTTAAAAACTGTCTTCATATACCACAGTATGTTGATGAAATTCTCTGCCTCATGAGGGGCAGGAAATTAGCATACCCGGATGCTTATGATGCTACCGATAGGATAATGGAACTCAACTTCTACAATGATTTCAAGGATAGGTATGCTAATCTCCGTGAGCTATCTGATTCTGGTGGTTCCGAATTTGATGAGTTAGTTTCTACGTTCCAATGGGATGAAGAAATGATTAAATATATTAGAGGAAAGAGGCCATATCCATATGGTAAGAGCTGGACCAAGGTAAAGAGAATCCTTGCAGTCATGAACATGGATGTCATACATTTCTCACTGTTGAGATACTACTATACGAGGGAAAGATTAAGGTTTATCACTGCAACTTACCTGTCTTTATCAAGAAGACGTTTTTAACCCACATACAACCACTCTTGAAGTTATTGACGCAGAGTAAGCTGATGGATCATTTGCCGACTGAAGTCTTGACGAAGGAATCATGGGATTTTGAAGGTCGAAATAAGAATATCCAGCTCCCAAAAAATATAACTATTGCAATGTGCGGGTCGTACTCGCTTGATTACATTGAGTGTTTGCTGACCGGTATATAAATGATCGGTGTGTGCAACGCCATTGTGGGAAAGATGCAATGGTTTTGGGCATATGGGGTACTAACTAAATGGTTGGAGCCCATGTATAAAGAAGAATATGTACAAAGGCAGAGACGAACACGATAACAAATTTTCATTTTAAGCCAATTTACTTTACATGTAGTGGCTATAATTTTTATGTTTGGCCAAGTTGAATTTTTATAGTGCAGCATATTTTATATCTGTCGTAACAGATATAGTACCTGTTGTGACAGATTGATTATCTATTGGAATAGGTTGGTTATCTGTTGCGTTATGCAGATTATATGATCTGTTGCAATATATAATTTATCTATTGTAATTGATCGGTAATCTGTTGGAGCAAATAAAAAAAGTAGGAAGACCTGTTATATAATTTCCAACAGTTGACCTATGTGTTACATCTCATGTTACAACATATGTCTAAATTTATTTGATAAGATATGTTGTCTGTTACAGTAGATGTATTATCTGCTGCGATATTTGAATCTAGTACTCCATTTTAATTAACATGTTCAAAACTAAGGATTAAATCATATTCATATACAATATAAAATAAATTGAAGCCTTTGAAAATTACATGAAATAACTCAACAAATAAATTAAATATAAAAAATATTATTATGGATACAAACGATCTACTCTACAAATAAATCAACAAGTTAAACCAAGAAGGATAGGTTATTGCATTGACGGACTTAAGCTATAAAGATCTAATCAATATGGACAAGTTGTTCTTCATCCGGTGCTACAAAATTCAGCTTTGGTCGTCGTGGATCTTTAATGTCTCTTATGTACGGATTTTGAGCTTTTGCTTCTCCATGGTTTCTATAAAAGAGTGGAATATCTTTTGCGGATTAATCCAGCATCAAGTCCATTATTTGGTACTTGTAATCCATCACTCAAATACTCGGCTTAGGAGGCAACAAAAAGACCGCAATCCCTGTGTTACAAAAAAATAGATAATCCATATCTTGCAATTCATGCAAGCGTTGTGAAATTTGTGAAATGAAACTAAATCATGACACTTAAACTTATAGGCTACCAATGGTTTGTTGAGCAATTCCTTCAACATATTGTACATCAAATGGATTAGCCATTTTATCCCAGTATGCTTTAATTGTCGACCAATCATATAAACCTTTTGGTCCAAAAATTCACTCATATCAAGGTAAGTAGGCAATATTTTGGCCAGCTTTTATTTCTCAGATGACCGCCCGGAACGTCTCTTTCGCGACATCAAGTCATAAGCTCGGATGCACCTCTCTTTTAGAATGATGACAGCCAACACCCAATGGAATTCATCACCACAATTGATTGGGATGTACACTTCATCGACCAAATGCCATGGTAAGCTAGACGGAATGCTAAAACCTTTGATGATGTTGATTAAGCATTTCTCATTTTGAGAAACTTTCGGCTGTTGTTGACAATACCTATCATAGGAATTATTGATGTAAACTTTGTACAAATAATTGTCTATCATGTATCTTTATTGTTCTTATGTTTGCAACTTGGCCTTCTTTCGGAGGTAGTAAAAAATGACATTGATGTGCTGCACATATTATCAAATATTTTAGATTACATGATGAAAAAATTAATACGCAGATGTAATTAAATAAAGTATTGATTAATAGTAATATATATGGGATCTAAACCTCATCATTTTAGAAAGTTTGGGGCTGTGATATCAAATAGAACTAATTTTCATTTTGGGATGTGCAACAACAAAGTCGAACATATTAGAACCAAGACTCGATTTGTTCACTTTGTAGTGTTCATCATTTTGTTTTCTACATGATGATTTATATGTGTTAATGTCACATTCTTACAACAAGAATAGTATAAAACAATAACCTTAAAAATTGATTTATGTACCTACCGGCATGATGCTTTAACAGCCCATCGGTAATCCATTCTGAATAGTCGTTGATCAACTGTGTTAGTTTTATTGGAGCCTCGTCCGAGATGTTGAACTCTTCAAACGGGTAATTGTTCCGTTCTCCCAAACTGACAGGCTCTATTTTTTCTTCTTCTTTGGAAGCAGTTGATGGATTATCAACTATGATATTATGCTCTTCAGCAATGGCTTCTACTATGACATCCACCTAGAAATACAGAATTATCAATGCTAATTACAAATATACAACAGATTGTCCATCTATTGCAACAGATGATCCTTATGTTGCAACAGATAGATCATCTGTTAGGACAAATTTGAATAGGTAAATCAGAGCAGTACTATAATTTCAAATAGATGACACATCTATTGCAACATAAGACTAATCTATTGCAACAGATAACGAATTTGATGCAACAGGTTAGACAAAAGTTACAACAGATATATATATCTGTTTGATAATTTTCAGCAGATGTATCATCTATTGGAACAGGTGATGTACATTCATCTTCTTCGGCTTATGCTGCTCTCATGTGGCCCTTGCACATTGAACATCAGCGTAATACAAAGATAGAGGCATTTTAAATTTGCTTGTTTTGATGATTAATGATGCCTTGGAAGTATCTTTCCTTCTTTTCTTAGCCGCCTTGATCTCTAGTGGAGTGTATGGATATGAAATCCTCTTTGATAGAATGACACCCCTATTAGATGTCATTTCCTTTATAGAAGCAGTTAGTGCATTGATAGCATTAATCACTCCATCATGTTTCGCCTTGCAGTCTTGACATTTGCATGCAGAACATTCGCTAGATGTGGAAAAATCCAGAGAAGAATCTGTCAAGCCAGTATGATCATAATCATAATGGCTTATTATTTAAAAAATGGTAAGAGGAGCATCATTAGCCCCAATAGCAGCACCACTACCACTACGACTATCATCGTCAACAGTAACAAGCCCACCCATCAAAATTATTTTTCTTGTGATGGTTGTTGCTCCAAAAAATTGCATTTTTATTCTATCAACGACCTTAGGGTCCGATAAAGTTTGCACAAACCATAAATTAAGAAAAAATAGTACCTTCAACTCTCGATTGGTCGGAACAAGTCACGGATGGACAATCTAAAATAAATCGGTACATATATTAGAATGATGATGAAATCATTTAAAACAATTATTAATTAAAATAAAAACTTAATTAGAATTGGACTTACTGCTTCCTTTGGGGGGGGGGGGTTGAAAAGATCAAGAAATTTTGCATTTCTATCGGTTTTGGCCAACAACCATCTCAGGATTCTTGGACAGGAAACTTCTTCCTGGTAGTTCACTTGTTGTCTTAAATAAGGAATGGCTTCAAATGCCCAAGCCTATAACATAACGCCAATAAATCAAAAGCATTATTGAATAAAAAATGATGAATTATATCATGATAAAAGAAATATTTACCATGAAGGCCCATGGAAAGCCATATAAGTTGACTCTTTTTGGCATTAACGAAGTCAACAAATATTGGACAGTTATTTTGAAGCTTTCATAACCCCAAGGATAGCTGTTAAATGCCTCAAGATCCTCAAAGAGCTTTATTAAACCAACGCTTATGTTGTTGTTAATGTCTCTCACCCAAAGAATATTATGTACAAACCAAACCAAGCACAACGATTTCTTGTGCTTCTTAGAGAGTCCTTTACCTTTCAACACTTCTATCAAATTTTTATTTTTGAAGCTTGGACCAACAATTGACACCAGATCATCACGATCACTTGACTTGCTTTTTGCCTTTTTTGGGTGTGCGGGGTGCTTTTTTGGGTCAGAGTAGGTATAACTTGAGAAGGAGAAGGAGGATAACATTTTAGTCTGGTAACTATGAAAAACTCCTTCCAACCAAAACAAACAGGCATGCCATAGTAATTTATGCACACCTCATCCATCTTGTCTTTGTTTTCATACATAAACCTATGCTTGAGAATATCGTATACCATTTTCATTAGGAAACAAGCATTGTTATCCTCCGGCAAATCAAGATATTGCCCAAAGCAGCTTTCCCTGAAATAAGCATCCAATTTTTGTTCTCGAAGTATTTTTCTGAAGGCATCGAAAAATTTTTCCATGGTTGACTTAACCATGAAATCACCCGTTAAATCTATGGCACCATCACACTATATTCTCATAGGATAACGATCAATGTTGAAGGTTTTGACCAACTCTTTGGCGGAAGGGCTATTAGAATTTGGATCATCTCTTTTAAGATATTCCTCCTCCCCGTGTTCATTATCTTCTGCTCCTGATTGAGATAACGCTTGTAAAGCAAGATCATAGAGTGATGGATGTAGCCGAGCTGCTGCACTTGTTCCTTTACTTGGATTTGATTCGGTTTATTTTCTTTTGGGAGCTATATTATCTTAAATTAACAGGAATATAAAATAGATTATAATTGATTAATGCATTGTTAAAAAGGGATAACAGTAAATCTAGCATGCACAACGGTAAAATAACAGTTCCAACAGACCACATATCTGTTACACCAGGTATGTTATCTATTGCAACATATAAATGAACTATTGCAATGGATGAGTAAACCATTGGAAACAATAAAAATAGATCTCTAATCTGTTGCACCAGGTATGTTGTTTGTTGTAATATATAACTGACCTATTGCAACGGATGAGTAAACCAATGGAAACAATAAAAATAGATCTTTAATTTGTTGCACTAGGTAGTTTATTTATTACAACATATAACCAACTTGTTGAAATGAATGAGTAATCCGTTAGAAATAGTAAAAATAGATTACATATCTATTGCACCAGGTATTTTATCTATTGCAACATATAACCAACCTATTGAAATGGATGAGTAATTCATTAGAAATAGTAAAAATAGATCACATATCTATTGCACCAGGTATGTTATCTGTTGCAACATATAACCGACCTATTGCAACAGTTGAGTAAACCGTTAGAGACTGTAAAACAAATAATTGAACTGTTGAGACATATCACTCATCTATTGCAAAATGAGTTATCTGTTGGATCAATATTGTTTAGATTTCTTCTAAATAGAAGAGTCGTCTATCGTAATAGAGGAATGATCTGTTAGATTATTCATCTGTTTCATTAGATTTTAATCTGTTGCATCAGATATTTTCTTCTGCTGCATCAGACGTTTTCATCTATTGCATCAGATGTCTTCATCTGTTGCAACACCATTTTTACCAAGACAAACAAAAAATCAACCCAGCAACACCAACACATCATACACACACTAAGAACATCAACTGTGAACAAAAATCACCAACAAATCTGAATCAACATTACGATAAGAAGAAGAAGAAATGCCAAAAATTAGGATTCTATTCAATCCATATTTTAATACTAGAAGAGTAGTTCGTTCAAGTTCCTCCATTTCTTCATAATTTTTTACCTGTGAAAAACAAAATGGGATGACGAAAAACTCAAAGTTATTATCGCCGAAGAAGTCTTCACGTCGATTGACAGTTGAAAGTCAAAAGGGAACTCGACCGACTATTTTTTGCCTGAGATTCTATGGCAGAACCACAAGGTGGAAGAGGCTACATGGGAAGCGGAGGAGGACATGAAGTCCAAGTATCCACATTTATTTTCTACTCCTAGGATTCGTGTGGAAGGTATGTGTTCTTAAACATATCTTTATTTTTTGAGTTTCTTAAAGGAAAGGTTGAATATCTGGCATCTTTGTTTCTGTATTAAAGGTATGGGTAGAGACATCTAAATAATGGATTTATATTTGATAATGCAAATGAATCATGCTTGTGGTTGACCTACCTTTTCCATCATTCGGGGACGAATATTCTTAGTGGGGGAGACTGAAATATCCTGATTTCTGGAACTTAGAAAATCTCTTGGAATTCTAGTCTCTGGACCCAATACGAATCATGGGTCTAAGTCATATGTTGGGGTACGTACGGTATGATCCAGTCGTATGTTGATCAGTATTGGTTGGTGGAATGGATTTTGGTTACTGGAATGGGTACGGCTTGGCAATACGAGTCGTACAAATGGATACGTGTCATTTGGTTACTTCTCTTAACCTTAGACTTGGTAACTTAAGTTGGGTCTAAGTATAAGTGGCTCACCATGAGCCGTAAGTCATGGTACGAGTCATACCAGGGAGTTGTATGGTAGACATAGTTTAAATCTTCCTTGGGTTTTGGGGGTATGGATTTTATGATGTGGATAAGACTTGGTTTGGATGATTCGTATACTGGACAGTGTTGGGTGCAAAGGTTGACACTTAGGATACGAGTGGTGGGTACTAATCGTATCGGAGGGTACGACCGATGAGGGGAGTCGTACCCCTGTGATGGGATTTTTTTGCAACTTAAGTGGTGCTATTATGGACATTTCCCCACTTAACCTAATAAGACCCAATGACTTTTAACCTACTGGGAGGTTATTTACCCTATTATTCTATTCATTAAACTTAGAAACTCTTTCAAAAAACTCACAATTATCTCATGAGATTTTGGGGCAAGGAAGCTAGGGTTTCAACTATAGGAATAATTTGGGGATCTTGTTGGTGATTTCTCCCCATATACTTTGTCAATTAAAGAATGTTCTCTTCCCTCATTGTTAGTTCCAACTAAAGGCATGATTTTATTATTGTTTTCACGGTTTTATTATTGTATGATTTTGGTTTTCAAATATGATTTGGGGGTTTTGATGATAAACGATTGGTAATGGTTTCCCATAGTTTTAATTATTCTTTTCAATGCATTATGGTGGTTTTGGATACTTGATTACATGAGAATGGTTTAATGGTAATTGGAATTGATTTTGATTACATTATGCCCCCAAGGTGTTTGACAAAATGCTTATGAGAATGTTTCATGGCATAATAAAACTCTTACTTATTTAAACTTTGTAAAGGAACTCAAATGGTTTAAATGGATTTGAAAGGTTTAATGGATAAATGTTTATACTTGTGGGGTACATGGAAATCCCCCAAGTGGTTTAATATGATAAATTGAAGGATACATGGGAATTCCTTAATCTATACCTTGTTGGCTATGGACATTACTTGCAAATTATAGTCGGTATGACGATGTCATGACTAATGGCCTTGGTTAATAAATGGATAATGGTTTGATTGCTTGGTAACGGTTTTAATTGGCCATAAAAGAGGGATGTGTAGAAAAGCCATGAAAGGAGGAGGTACCGTCGGGACCAAAATTGAAAACTCATATTTGTCGATGTGAGGTTTGGTCCTAGTGACCATGTTCATGATGTCACACTTTATATATTAGGGATGTACTAGTCATCCCAGGTTACTTTCTCTGGTCGTGCAGCTTCACGCACTGGGACTCTTTCAGCAGGGGAGCTGAACCCATATAGCCCGTAGGTGGTTTAGTCATCCCAGGTTTTAAAGTGCATGCCAAACCCGGTTCCCTTATCCATCATGGTTATTTATATGTATGGTTGTAAGAATTATGGTTGGTTTTACTTGTTTTTATAAATGATATTATTTTATCCTAATACTAGGTTCATGCTAGCGATCACTCGCTAACCCATCTTTAGGCGGATGTATTCCCATGCTATGCAGGAATCAATCGTTCCACTCCTCCTATTTAGCATTCAGACATTAGTATTGACAGTTGGATAGAAGTGGTGAACTTTTATCTTTCTAGAAGTCTCCATTTCATGTTATGGATATTCCTATACACTTTGATTTTATTTTGGATATTGGTTTTAGCGATGGTTGGTTGCATGCCCATATTGAATATTCTTACTCTTTCAGTTAGAGACTTTGTGGTAATGCTATGGGTTGGTATTGCTAGGATCGGTATGGGTGTCAGCCTTAGTATTGGAATTGGTATTGGGGTTAACATCATTGGACATAATTTCTCACTGTTCCATCGTATTTTTTTCTGGGATTAATTATATTACATTTTGGTACCTCTTTGGTTATGGCTTGGTTTATGGCCCTTGGTTTTGGTTTGGTTTGGTATGGTTGGAAAATTGGTATTGGGCGGTTGGACTCGATCGATTCAATCACGATTGTGATCCTATCCCAGAGTATTGACATGAATAATAATGCTATCTTGTTATATGTTTGAAATTCAGGTAACTCAGAGTAGGCGGCTGGAGGTTGGGTTGGGTAAAGGGGGTGGTCATCCTAGTGAAACTTGGTACTCTCATTATGACAAGGTCTTGAGTTGGGTCGTTTCATGTGCGTAGGGGTAAGGGTGGGGTAGAAAGTTGGGGTGCTTAGAATAAATAAGATGTCAAAGTTGTTATGCATTTGTTGTAATTTTGTTACTTGGGATAAGGATAAAAAATGATGAGATAGTTGTTTATTTTGTTTTTCTTGTGGGAAAATTACCACGTGGATAGGGTACATGATAAGGTAATCGAGTTGAATTGATTTTTGGGGAGGGGAGAAATTACATGTCTATATCATGACCCTCTTTGTTTATGAAACAAAGTATTTTCAGACAAAGAAGTCTACAACGAGATAAAATTTTGACCCGACCATTATTCAAAAGGAAGAAAAAGAAGGACAAATGCAATCGAGTCTTTATTTTGGACATACTACCTATCCCAAGTTATATGGGGATCAAGTCACATGTGGTTCAAGGATTAAAAAGGATAAGGGCTATACCAAGCTGGAGAGTCAGATGAGGTCCCGTCAAGATTCCAGTTCGCGGCACTATCATTACATTAAAAATGAAAATTACAAGTTAAAAGATAACAGAAATTACAAAAGTCCTATCTATGCAGCTTCTCTGGCCTCATGACTTGAGTTTTTGATGCTTTCCAAATTGGCAAAAGATCTGATCTTCTTTGGGTTGAACTTGAGGATAGATTCTTTCTCCATACAAAATTTGATGTTGGACATAAACTCACAAATTAACCATGTTCTGTAGGTGGTACTTCTAAATTTGAACCTAAATTTAAAAATGTTCATCCTATTCTTCAGGCAGGCTCATGACTTATAATTTCTTCATTTCGTTTCTTGAATTTCAATTTATTCGCCCTATTCTCCAGGCGGGACTTTCAATTTCATCACCCTATTCTCCAGGTGGGATCTCAACTTACAGTTTCATCACCCCGTTCTTCAGGTGCGCTCCTCACTTTTAATTTCATCACCATGTTCTTCAGGCTACCTCCTGACTTTTAATTTCACCACCCTATTCTTCAGGCGGGCTCATGACTTTCAATTTCATCACCCTGTTCTCCAGGAGGACTCCTGACTTTGAATTTCATCATCCTATTCTCCAGGCAGGCTCCTGACTTTCAATTTCATCACCATATTTTTCAGGCGGGCTCCTAACTTTCAATTTTATCACCTTGTGCTTCAGGAGGTCTCCTAACTTTCAATTTTATCACCCTGTTCTCCAGGCATACTCCTGACTTGGAGTTTCATCACCCTGTTCTTTAGGTGGGTTCCTAACTTTCAATTTCATCACCCTATTCTTCAGGTGGGTTCCTGACTTTCAATTTCATCATCGTGTTCTTCAGGCGGGCTCATGAATTTTAATTTCATCACCCTATTCTCCAGGCGGACTCCAGACTTTAAATTTCATCACCTTGTTCTCCAGGCGGGCTCCTGACTTGCAGTTTTATCACCCTGTTCTTCAAGCGGGCTTCTGACTTTCAATTTCATCACTCTGTTCTTCATGTGGGCTCTTTACTTTCAATTTTATCACCCTGTTCTTCAGGCGGGCTCCTGACTTACAATTTATTGACTTGTAACTTCCACACCCCGTTCTCCAGGCGGGTTCTGGAAATCAATGTCAAAACTAGATAAAATTATTCCAAACAAATATTATGATAAAGAAATATTCCATTTTTCTTTTTGCAAAATAAACTCCCATTTTTCAGGAGGGTCCTGAGCAGAAATTAACGTTCCATTTTCCAGGCGGGTCCTGATCAGTACGAGAACTCACGGATATTCTCCCCAAAGGTAGCTGAACTTAATGAACAAAAATTTTCCCCTGTTTCTTCAAAGAAAAAATTGTCAATTAAAAAGTTAGTGGTGGCTTACAGCACTTGGCTTTTCAGGCATCTGCTCCAGCGCTAGTTCCATTCATTGATCCAAACCCAGATTAAGGGAAGTGACTTTGATTCAAAACACCAAATTTCTATTTTACCATGCCTCTAAGATGCACCTTTTGAAACCTGATACTCCTATGAATCAAGTAACCTATCGGTTGATAAACTTTCTTTTCTTGACTTGATTTATGATCATGTTCCTTTCATGTATTGGTACTGGTCCTTTCTTTATGCAATTGAGGAGACTGGTAGTCAGTTCACTTTTTTTTTACAGTGACTTGACTCAAAGGTGTAAAGAAATAATGGTGATTTTTTATTTTTTAAATGACATAAAAAGACAAAAATATGAATATGTTAAAAAAAGAAAAAGACAATGTCCCTCTTTCAAAATGACAAAAATAAAAACTTATCTGAATACGACAACCAACTCCAATGATTATGGCATGCATTTTAGATTAAGTTGTCTGATCTTTCCCCCAAACTTCACCATTTGTTGTTGAGTGAATGCCCTTGCAACTGAGTCGCCACTTCAAATCTATTGGACTCATAAACCTTATCCAATTAGCGATGCCTAAAGGGTTTTTCGCCAGCAAGAATTTCTCCTTTCTATTCCTCTCAAACTCACCATCGTCTTACGGAGCTTGTGAGGGTTTTCACCAATAAGACTTTCTCATTTATATTTCTCCCATTTTTATTTCTCTCAACTCACCATTGCCTTACGGTGCCCGTGAGAGTTTTCACCAATAAGACTCTCTCATTTTGTTCCTCATGTTTCTCCATAATGATGCAGAAAATATAATGGCAAAAACATTGTTATATATCCATTGTATGTTCAGCCTCAGCATTCTCAAAGGTTGATCTGAAGGTCTTTCTTTGGTTGTAACTTAGTTTTTGGATAGGGTTAAAAAGAAAAGATGACAAGAGGCTCAAATAACAGCTGAAGTGGGGTGGTATTTACAATTTTTGAAATCAACTCAAACAACGAAGATTAACTCATGTCCCAGTTTCTTTTGATTGGGTAATTTTAAATTTTTCATTTGGTTGGACCGAGATCAGAGTAGGCAACCTACATATCTCACCCTCGAGAGAGGAGAATCAGGTCACACGTAGTTCCGGCCGCTTGTTCTTTATTTTGGTTTGATTTTTTCCTTTTTTTTAAGTAAATTGTATGATTTTCTTCTTCTTCTTCTTTTCTTGACACTTTATCTTTTGACTATATTTTGATTACGAAAAAGGGATATGAAAGAAAAACAAGACCAAAGCTCAAAGGGTAAATAAAGTATGAGACAACAATGGGATAGCGTAGTAAAATGTCTTCATCATATCAATCTTTAAAGATACACAATATCTTTTAACTGTATCGGTATTAACAGTCATTTCTGTCATTTTTTCTTCTAAATCTGTCAAATATAAAGCTCCATTGGGCAACACTTTCTTCATAATAAAGGGCCTTTGCCAATTTAGGGAGAACTTGCCTTTAGCTTCTATATGATGAGAGAGGATGCTCTTCAATACTAATTGACCGACTTTAAAATGTCTGGGACGCACTTTTCTATTGTATGCTCGGGCCATTCTCTTTTGATACAATTGGCTATGACGCACTGATGTCAGTTTTTTTCATCAATCAAACTTAATTTCTCCAATTAGGTTTGATCCACTGATCATCGTCAATCTCTTCTTCCACAATGACTCGATGAGATGGAATTTCAACTTCTACAGGTATGACCGTTTCTGTCCCGTACACTAATAAATATGGAGTTTCCCCTATTGAAGTGTGAATAGTAATACGATAACCTAGTAATGCAAACGACAACTTCTCATGCCATTGTCTAGACCCTTGTATCATTTTCTATAGTATTTTCTTGATATTTTTGTTAGCGGCTTCTATGATGCCATTTTCCTTTGGACGATATGGAGTGGAATTTCAATGAGCAATCTTGAACTGTTGGCATACCTCTTGCATCAAATGACTATTGGGGTTTACAGCTTTATCTGTGATGATCACCTTTGAAATGCCAAATATACAAATGATGTTAGCATCAACAAAATCTACCACTTCCTTATTTGTTACTTACTTGAAGTTGTCGCGTTCTACCCACTTTGTAAAATAATCAATGGCTACCAAAATAAATCTATGTCCGTTTGATGCTTTCGGCTCAATCGATCCAATCACGTCCATCCTCCAAGCTATAAAAGGCCATGGTGCAAACATTTTGTGTAACTCAGTAGGAGGAGAATGTGTCAGATCACCGTGTACCTGGCATTGATGAAATTTTCAAACAAAATGAATAGAATCCCTCTTCATAGTAAGTTTAAGTCCCCCAATAGTAATAATTCATGGACTCTCATGTCAATAACTAGTCGTAGCCCCAGAATGCAAGCTTTACATTCCGCCATGTTGTTTCCCCAATTCAGAGATAAAAACCGCACCTAATCTGACTCTTTTCATGTTGATGGCTCCATCAAAGAACAACCTCCAACCTAGATCAATATTTACAATAACTTCATCAATACACAACACTTCTTCATCGGGGAAATATGTCTTTAATGGTTCATAATTTTCATCAATAGGGTTCTCAACAATATGATCTGCCAAACCTTGGGCTTTCATGGCGGTTCGATTCACATATACAATGTTGAACTCATTAAGCAATATTTTCCACTTTTCCAATCAACATGTTGGCATAGGCTTTTAAAATATATACTTCAAAGGATCCATGCGGAAGATAAAATAAGTAGTGTAGGATGAAAGGTAATGCTTCAACTTCTATGCCACCCAAGTTAGGGCACAATACGTCTTTTCAAGAAGAGTTTACTTGGATTCATACATTGTGAACTTCTTGCTAAGATAATAGATAGCTTGCTCCTTTTTGTGTCATCATGTTGGACCAACACACAACCAAAGGATTTATCCATAACTGATAAGTACATAATCAAAGGCCTACCAGGCTCAGGTGTACCAGTACCAATGGATTTGACAGATATCTTTTAATTTTATCAAATTCTTCTAACAGTCCTCAGTCCATTCAACCGTAACACTCTTCTTCAACAACTTGAAAATGGGCTCACAAGTGGTTGTGAGTTGAGCAATGAACCTACTGATGTAGTTCAATGTACCAAGAAAACTCATCACTTCTATTCTATTCTTGGACAGTGATAAATTTTTGATGACTTTGATCTTTGAAGGATCCAATTCAATACTTCGATGGCTGACTACATACCTTAACAAGTTTCCAGACGGAACTCCAAATATAAATTATGCTGGATTGAGTTTGAGATTATACCTGCGAAGCCTTTCAAAGAATTTCCTTAGATATTTAACATGGTCATCCTGATTCTTTAACTTAATAATCACATTATCTATATAGACTTCAATTTCCTTATGTATCATATCACGAAACATGGTGGTCATTGCTCTCATGTATTTTTCTCCAGCATTCTTCAAACCAAACGATATCACTCGATAATAATAAGTTCCCTAGGGTGTGATAAAAGACGTCTTTTCTGCATCATCGTCATCCATAATAATTTGGTGGTACCCAACATAGCAAATCCAAACAAGATGCCACCTCATGTTTAGCGCAATTATCAAGAAAAATATGGATATTGGGCAGTGGAAAATCATCCTTTGGACTTTCTTTGTTAAAATCCCAATAATCAACACATACTTGAATCTTGCCATCTTTTTTTTGGACAAAAACAACATTGGACAACCAAGTAGGATAACGACCCACTCTAATGACTTTGGCTTCAAGTTTTTTCATGATTTTCTCTTTAATTTTAACACTTATGTTAGTTTAAAACTTTCTCAACTTCTATTTGGCAAGAGGAAAATCAGGACCAGTTGGTAATTTATGAGCCACTATTTCAGTGCTTAAACCAGGCATATCATCATAAGACCATACAAAAACTTCTTTATAATCAATTAATTCTTGAATAATTCCCTCTTTTAATTATGGCATAGTATGTACACTTATTTTAGTTTCCCTAATATCTCCTTAATCTCCAAGATTAATTGGCTCAGTTTCATTCAAATTAGGATTAGACTTGTTTTCAAATTGTTTCAAATCTTTGCTTATTTCTTCTAATGCCTCTTCTTAATCATATTCCACCTTTTGTTTCATTATATCTAGATTAGATTGGATTTTAAGATCAGTCTCAAAATATACGCATGTCATATCACTAGAATCAATATAAAGAGAACCGTATAGAGAAGAAGAAAAATGAAATATATTAGACACAAGAACAAAAAGGGACATTGCATTTCATTAAAAGGGAAAGATAGAAGGGTTTAGACATAAACAACAATGAAACATAAACAAGATAAATTCCAAATTAGAACCCTAAAATAACTCAAATAAACAGAAAGAAAAACAAAAAAAACTACCAAAACTCCCTCCTAATGGGGAGAGGAGTGACTTCCCAATTGTTGAGCTGGACATCAGGGCTAATAAACTGCACATCTGCATTGCTAGTACTTTCCCCAATTTAGACTACATTTGCTTCAATAAACATGTTCTAGAAAGGGGTGATTAAATCTGCACCATCATCATTCATTGTCTTTGCGATAGATAATATGGAGGACTCAACAGCATTGACTTTGATGAAGAACTCGTTGAGTAGCGGTATTGGCTTGGTAAGTGTCCATGAATCTTTCTTCCACTTCTTAGCCCTTTTTCTATCCTCAAAAGTAGGTTTTTACCTAAACCAAAGGTACCAAAGTTCTCACTTAGGTATACTGGATGAGACTTTCCCTTTAAAGACATCCTAAATCCTTTTTCTGGTTCAAAACTATGCTTTAACATTTCATTCACGATCATTTCAGATGCGGAGAGAAATTGTGGCCTTTGCATAAGATTCCCCTGGAGGATTTGCTCAATAGTTACTACCTCAAAAGCCTAATAAATTGGTGCTCTATCTGCATTACCTATCTCAATAGAGGAAATAGAATAATCTTTGCTCACAGATAAGTTACCTTCACCATGAACAATAATTTCTTGTTCGTCGCTTTCAAATTTAACCATTTGGTGTAACGTAGATGAAACTACCCCAACCTTATGAACCCATGTTCTTCCCAATAACAAATTGTAAGAGGCGTCGATATTCAACACTTGAAATTCTATGTCAAATTCAACAGGCCCTATAGTTAAATTAGCTCTATTTCACTAATGGAATCTATTTTTGCTCTATCGAAAGCTCTAACACATACATTGTTGGGTTAAATCCTCTCGATATTGATGTTCAACTTTTTCAAAGTAGACAGAAGACAAATATTAGCATCAGAACCTCCATCGATCATGACACAAGTGACATAGAAATTTTCACATTTCATATTAATGTAAAGGCGCCGATTATGCCTCGTACCTTTTATAGGAAATTCATTATCAGAAAAGCTAGTCCTGTTTACTTCAAAGATCTTTCCAATAATTTTCTCCAACTGATTCAACATACTTTCTCCAGGGATATAAGCTTCATTCAACAAGTTTAATATAGCCTTACGGTGTTCATCAGAGTGCAACATCAAACAAAGAAAGGAGATTTGAGCTGGAGTTTTCTTCAACTAATCTATGATTGAATATTCTGGAAATTTCATCTTTTTCAAGAATTCTTCAGCTTCTTCCTCGGTGACAGGCTTTTTGAAAAATGATTGTCCATTCATTATTGGTTTAGACTTCCTCAAACCTTCTGGAATAAAACATCTTCCTGAACGAGTCAAATCCCTTACTTCATTTACTACATCCACAATTTCCTTCCCTTGATAAGTCATCACAGTCTGCTTATAATTCTAGGGGACCATTTTAATGTCGAATAGTGGGAGTTAGCTCACCGGCTTGATAATAATAGGTGCTACAAGTACTCTTTTTATAGTCAAAATAGACTTGCTCACAGCTCCTACTACCATTAACTTGGGTTTGTCCTGACTTAGACCAGTATTTTTTCAACTCCTTTTACAATGATCATGGGTTTCTTCATATTTGCTTGAACATTATCTTCTACCATTTCTTCTTGGCTCAATGACATCACCTTCATTGAATCTGCTATATTTACCATTTTTCCTCATTAGTTTGAATCCTAACAATAGGCTTGTAAGACACCATAGACTCTTTTCCATCATATATGAACTCCAACATAGTCATTTTAGCATGGATCGGCAATGAATTTTTGTTGATGTTTGGAACCTCCGGGGCTTGTATCAAATTTGATTTGTGTCGATCAGATCTTGAATCACTCTCTTCAAACACCAACATATTTTTGTATCATGCCCTAGCATATCAGAACAATACACACATCTTAGAGAATAATCAAGATTCCTTGGAGGTGGATTCAAAAGCTTTTTTCAATTGGGCTCAAGACCTTCATATTCCTCCGCCTCTGTAACAAATTAGTGTACGACTCCCCGATAGGCATAAAATTATTTTTGACTATCTTTTTTTTCTTAAACTTGGGACTAGGATGAAAACTAGATTCGAAAGGGTTTAGGTAATTTTGTGGAGCTGAAGGACAATTTTGAGAAGTTGGTGCACCCCATAGTAGGTAAAAAAGGCTTTGAACATATGGTTGTACGCTATATACTGGGTATGGGGGTGGTGGAATGGAATACAATGGGTTTTGAAGAGGGTAGTAATGATAGAGGGGTTAATATATGGAGATTGGGTATAGGCTTGGGCTTGAGACTGAGGGTAAGGGCGAGGCAATCTTTTCGAATATGCATTTAGTTTAGCTACAACAACTGTTACATCCCCCTTCTTCGTTTTCCCTCCAAAAGTTTCAGAACCACTCTGAATTGCTTTGGTGGTAGCCTTTAATGGGGAAAAGCTCACGATTCATCCGGTATTAATCCCCTCTTTTATCATTTCTCCTATTTTGAGGACTTTGACAAACGAATTTTCCATTGCCAGAAGTAAGTGTTGGAAATAGGTCTCATCTTGTGCCTGAATGAAGACCTCTATCAATTTACTCTCTCATTGAAGGTTTTACCCTAGCGGCTTGTTCACGCCACCTTATCGCACATTCTCTGAAGCTTTTGGTTCTTTTTTTCTTCATATTAGTCAGGGAATTCTCGCCAGGAATCAGCACCATATTGTACTAAAATTGTTGCACGAATTTATTATCCAGGTCATCCCAACTATTCCACTTGTCAATGTCCTGATCCATAAACCACTCTGAGGCTAGATTCGAAATACTTTCACTGAAATAAGCCATGAGTAATTCTTCTTTACCTCCAGCACTTCTTAATTGATTACAATAACGCCTCAAATGTGCTACCGGGCCACCGTGTATCTTAAAGCCAAGAGGAAGATTAACACATGGAAACATGTATAGATATTTGTACGAGACATTTTTATAACCCCCAATTCCCTGCAAGTTCCTCATGAGCTGTTCTAAACTCTTTAATTTTTTAGCAATGTCTTCTAGTTCTTCTGTCATGATATTCTTCTCTATATTAAATGGAAATGAAGTGGGTTGATTGTACCTATACGGATCATTCATATTCAAAGTAGGCTTTGGGGCATAATACTGATCATCTAAAACCTTCAACATCAAATCATAAGTAGATCGAGGGAGCATGATTATTAAACGAACAGCATAAGTAGAAGATTCAGGTAGTGGCAGAGCCAAGAACACAGATGCCCCGGGATGGTGCTGGATGGGAAGTGGGCCTTTGTTGAGGAACTGCTAAGGGAACACTAGAAATTCCAGTATAGTACTGACGTGGCGTGAATCCTGGCGCGTGATGGGACATATCAGTGGGATCGAAAAGTTGTGCCTGAGACAACGACATATAATTGGAAGTGTTGCTGAGGTCATCTGGGTATGGAAGAGGAGGCATGCCACTGGGCCATGCTCCGTGCATCTCTGTCAGTTATTTTTTGAGTCTCAATATCTCCTCATTATGTTCTGAACCCCTTCCCCAAGACTTTGGTCCGGGTCAATGAACGAATTTTCTACCTCTTTGTTGGCCATGACAAGCTTTGCTTTTGATCTGATGAAGTAAGGATGAGCCAGAGTGCTACAAACCAACCACTTTTATCTGAAAGAACATGCTCATCAAATATAAAACCCGTTAGTATTAGTTCACACAACAAGCATGAGAATCACAGTGTATGTTTGTCCTAGATTGATGTGCATTTCTACCTGCCTTTGAGGGTAATAGCGCCATTTTAACATCATCCTGATCTTTTTCTTTTCACTTACTTCTTCCTACCCTCCCATTACACTTTATTTTTTTAAAATTTTTGCCCTCACTTCTCTTTTCTCTGCATCAGTCTCTTCTCCTTCCATTTTCTTCTCTCACTATTCTTTCTTTCTCCTATCTTCTCTCGCTATTTTCCTTTTTGTATCATTCTTTATGGCTTTTGCTCTCTTTAGAAGAGAAAAATTGAGGTAAAGTAATAAAATGATTAGATCGAACCCAAAGGTAGGCTGCCTACGTATCATGTTGCACATGAATTAGATTTTGTGTAGTTTGGGAAGTATGCCCAAATACCACAAAGTTGATGATTTTTTTTATTTTTTTTGACTAAAGAGAAACAAAAGGAAATAACAACGCAACATCACTAGATTTTTTCAATAGAAGAAAAAACTAAAATAGACTCCGAGATTAAGACAACCTTGATACTAATCACATAAAAACTGAGCAACACTCTAGACAAATAAGACAACATACGTAACACACATAATGAAAACTCCAATATTAAAACAAACTTGACACCAACCTACAAAGGCATGACAATACAATGATAGAGAGACAAATAAGCAATTACTCTTAAGTGTGACAGAGAGGGAACCTTAGAGAGCAACAACTAATATGGACTTTTACCCCAAAATATGAAGAAGGTAACTTGTTCATTAAATATACTACAACTTTGACACTCGTAACCTAAAACCTGATAGGCATGTGAGACTGGAATCTAATTGTTTTAGCTATATTCAAGATATACATGTGTGTCCTCTCCACCACACTATTTTATTGAGGTGTGTGAGGAAAAATACTCTGCTATAATATACCTAAAGACTGAAGCAACTCTTTCCATTGAGAGTTAAAGAACATTGTTCCAATAGACCTTACAGTCTTCACATGACATCAAATCGAGTCTTAATCATTACCATAATATTTTTAGAGACGTAATGGTTTTAGATTGGAGCTGCAATAAATAGATCCAAGTATATCTCTACAACCATCCATCATTATCAAGAAATAGTATTTCTTATCAACAGTTGAAATTTTATATAACCCTCAAAGATCCATATGTACAATATCAAAGCATACAATTGCTCTAGTATTACTAATAGAAAAATATCTTAGTCTAGTCTGTTTGGCTAAGGGATAAATATGACAATTATTCAAAGCCTCAATATCCTTATTATACTTTAAGAGATTTATTGACTTTAAAGCTTAAGAAGAGGGATGACCAAGTTTTTATCACGATCCGAACTAGGGCCTAGACGTAATAGGCATCCCAAGTCCAAATAGAAACGGGGACCACCCCTTGTTACCCAACCCAACCACCTTATATAGCCTTTGATGGGTTGAATTTCGAGCATATAACAAGATTGCATAAATGCTCTCATGAAAACTCTGGGATAAGGTCACAACCGTGACCGACCCAACCGAGTCTAACCGTACCAAACCAACCATCCAACCATACCAAACCAAACCAAAGGCCATGAACCAGGCCATAACCAAAGAGAATACCAAAACATAATATGATAATCAATCCCAAAATATAATACGATGGAATAACCAACAATATCATTTTAGGGTGTAAGCCCCAACACCAATACCATTGCCAAGGCAAACACTAATACTGACCCCGTCCATACCAACCCCTCAGAAGTACCACAAAGTCTCTAACCAAAGAGTAACAATATTTGGTTGGGACATACCCCCAACCATGGCCAAAATCAATATCCAAAATAAAATAAAAATGTCCAAATATGTCCAAAATATGAAATAGAGTCTTTCGAAAGGATAGAAGCTCACCATTTCAGTCCAAATACTGATACTGAATCCGAGTACTAGACAGGAGGAGTAGAAAGGTCGGTTCCTGCATAGCGTAGGTATACGACTGCCAGTAGATGGGTTAGCGAGTGATTACTAGAATGAAAATAGGATAAGGATAAGATAATGCCATTTATAAAACCAAGTAAATTCCATCCATAATGAATAAAACCATGCATATATATAAGTGACGGAAAAGGGAATCGAGTTTAGCATGTATTTAAAATCTTTACCTGGGCTGTGTAGCTTTGCCGTCCTAAACCACCCACGGGCAATATGGGTTCAACTTCCACTGCTGAAAGGGCCTCAGTGTGTATAGCCACACGATCAGGGATGACTAGTACATACCCTAATAGGAGGTATGACATCATGCACACGGTCCACCAAGACCAACGTCATACCGACAAATATGAGTTTCCAGTTTCGGTCCCCCAAGGACCTCCTCCTTCGACGGTTAAGCTACACTTCCCTTTTTAATACCCAATTAAAATTGTTTCCAAGAAATCCATTTATCATTTATTAACCAAGGCCATTTAGTGGTGGTATCATCATACAACCATACTTGCAAGTAGTATCCATAGCCAACCACATGTAGGTATAGAGGACCTTAGGTGCCCTTTCAATGACCATATTAAATCCACTTGGGGGAATCCGTACCTCACAAGCATAGCCATTTAGCCATTTATCTTTCCAAACCATTTAAACCATGCATGAATCCTTCACTAAGTTTAAAACAAGCAAGAGTTCCATTTAAAAGAAGTCAATGGAATGAACATATCTTTATAAGCATTTTGTCAAACACATCGGGGGCATAATATGTATCCAAAACAAATTCCAAATACCAATAACCATTCCCATATAATTCAATTATACAAAACCACCATTAATGCATAGAAAAACATAATTAAAACCATGGAAAACTATAACCAATCATTTATAAATAAAACCCCCAAATCATATGTGAAAACTCAAAAGCATTCAACAATGAAATCATGAAAACCAATAGTAAAGTCAAGCCTTTAGTTGGAAATAACAATGAGGGAAGATAACATGCCTTATACCGAAGAATTGATGGAAAGAAATCACCAAAGCAAGCTCCAAATTAGTCCTCAAGATGAAACCCTAGCTCTTCCTTGCCCCAAAGCTCTTGAGAGGATTTTGGATTGTTTAGACGTAGTTTCTAAGTGTTAAAAAGGAGAAATAATGAAGTAAATAGCCTCCCAAATAGATTAGAAGTTGTGGGGTCCTATTAGGGTAAGTAGGAAAATATCTAGAATACCCCCATTTAAGTTGTATAAAATTTCATCACAGGGATACGACTGACCTATACGAGTCGTACCCTTCTGATACGAGTGGTACCCACCACTCGTATCCACTCTAAAACCTTGGACCCAACACTGTCCAACAGATGACTCATCTAACCAAGTCGTATCCAAAGCATACGATTCATACCTTCCATCTGTATCTCTAGAAGAATAGAATACCAAGAGGATTTAACATTGTCCCCTATATGAGTACAAGATATGACTCGTACCCACCCATATGACTCTTATCCTCTAAGTCGTATCCATTCTAGTAAACCATCCATTCCACTAAACAACACTGGTTCATATTCGACAAGACCATACCACTTGTGCCCCAACATACGGCTCGTACCATTGGGTCATATTGGGTACGGAGAATGGAATTCCAGGAAAAATTCTAAGGCCAAAACCCAGGATGCAATAGTTTTTTATGCCACAGATTGATATCCTCCACATATGCTCTTGCAACCAAGTTCTGATGATCTTGAGCCTTTTCTATCTCCTTTATTTCATATTCATTCCTAGAAATATATAACTCTCCCTTTTCCTTACCAATCCCCTTTATCCTACCACTATAAAGATCTTAAAATACATAAAAGTTAGGGTATAAAGAGAAAAAGTAAGAAAGTTGTATAGTGATCTTGGATACTGATAACAAATTGAATTTGAAATCAGGTACAAACATTACATCCTTCACAGCCTCATCCATGCCTCTCCAACATGTGATATGTTAACTTTGGATCCAGTAGGAAGATTCATCTTATCTTTTTTTGATTTAACTTCTTTATTGCTCTTTGAAAATACAGTGAGTAGCAGTAATAAGATTCATCTTATCTTATTAGCTACAATATAGTGAGTAGCACCAAAATCTACAATCCATTCTTGTGATACAACATTAGACAATAGACAAGTAGCTGTGACATACTGACCTGCTTTATCTTTTGTTTATCTTTGTTCAATAGCTCTATAATCTGCTTGTACTCTCCATTCGTGATCCCTTGCCCCTTGGCTAAGATAGCATTTTTTATCTCTTTGTTCGCCTCATGACTAGTAGAGGTGACTTACATCCCCATAGAAGTTGTTCCTAATGAAATTATTTGTTCAATGTTGGATATTAACTTGGCCTCTATACTGATGTCCGTGATGTCTATGTCCATTAAACCTTCCATCACCTTGGATTTTATATCCTCCAAAATGAAATTGTTGACCTGATCCTCTTGAGTTTTCATTGTTTAACTTCTTTTCTTTCTTTTCTTCCAATTTCTAGGACAACCCATCAATAATTTATAGAAATTATCTCTAGTGTGACCAGTAAAATGACAACACTCACACTTTATTCCCTTGTAGTTTTGATTCCCATAATTGGTTTTGGGGTTTCATTCACCAACATTGCAATTGGATCAGCCTTTTAACCCATAGTAGCCATAAAAGCTAATTGCTGAATTTCATCTTCTATTATCATGACATATGCTTGATTAATTGTAGGTGTAACTTTTTTCAATAATATCTGCCTTTGAGCTTGGTCATATGAATCATTCAAGCCACTAATTGAATTAACCTCAGATGATACAGATGATATGCATAATCCTATGACCTTGGACAAACACATAATGAAGCCAGAATTACATTATCATACTCGCTCCATAGATTCTTAATTTTGTGAAGTAAATTGACACTGAATCAATTCCTTATGAAAGCGTATTGATTTTTCTATGCAACTGATAAAGCCTCATATGATTAACCTTGTCAACTTACTCTTTAACATCTTCGCATATCTCAAATGCACTTGTTGCATACAAAATTTCACTCAGTAATTCTTCACTGATAGAACTCATCAACAACGACAACACAATTGCATTACAGGTCTTCCATTGTTCATGTAGATCATCTTCGTACAATGCTATGCTACATGCTCCAGTTACGAATCCATATTTTCTCTTTCATAACAGTGTAATCCTCATGATAAACTACAAACTTCATAATTCTCAGATCCAATCAGCTTAATATGGATCAATGCAGCTCCAGAAACATCTAAAGGACTGATATATAGAGGATCACTTGACAACCACCATTTCTAGATTTTCTTCAACAAAACTGGAAAATTGATCTTCTCTGAACAATGTCTACAATTCTAATCTATACTCCCAGTAACGACTTGCTCTGATACCATGTGAAAAACTACTACAACAATCTACATATCAACTGGGAAGAAAGGGAAAATATCAGGAGAGGAATTGAAGAAAAAGAAGGAAAATGAATTAGAGTTCTACTACAATGCTCAACACACTAGATATTTATAGATTTATACAAGTGTTTAGAAATATCTAGAAGATTCTGACTAACTCAACAACCTCACCATCACAGCTCTTATACAACTGATATTATTTAACTAACTAACTAACCGACTCATAACTAACTTAAGAAAACAGTAATCCTAATGGAGTAGTAAAAACATATCAATGGAACAGTGAATTTAACAAACTAATCCCAAATATTTTCAACAGAAGCGTACCCAACAATCGTTATAAATTAGGACATATATATTTTGTTTAAAATATCAATTTATTTCTTGAAATATTTTGAGCTAAATTATGTACTTCATGAAAATACAGGAATGGACCCTAAAGAGAAAGCTAAACCCTGAAGTGTATGGATCTCCTGAATCAGCAATCACAAAAGAGTCAATTGAACTTGAAATAGGAGGATTTATGACTGTTGAAGAGGATAAACAAATCATTTGGCTTTTTGAATTGTATGAAAAACAAATTATTATATATGTTTTGAAATTGGATCCTTTTATTTGCACAAATGGATTTTCTTGAGGTCACTCTTTAAAACCATGTGGTGAAAATAATCCACAGACAAGTTTCCTTCTACATGATTATATAGGGCGATTGGCAAGAATGAAGTCCATAAGGTGTGGTCTTGTATATTTGACCCAGCTTAGTAAATGGTTTAACCTTCGTTACCCATCAAACATAAATTTGCTTTGCCTATGAGCCCAGAGTTCAAGGCATTACAATATAGTGAATCTTCTCAATTTGCCACAACTTCTGCCTCATAGGAAAAAGTTGCATGCATTGCTCAATTGTTCACATCTCAATACAACTGAAACTCCCACCCTGATCAATAGGCAACACATTATATTATATTTACTTTTGTAACTTACTTGAATGGTCTCGTATTCTTGCCTCATAACAACACGAAATCAATGCACACATTATAACTAGAACTTATTTCTGATGGGCAACATGTGTCATTTTTTAAAAAATTTGATAAGGGGGTCAAAAATTCAAGATTGTACCTTATGGTATCCTTTTTTCTGTTATAAGCTTTTACTTCTGATAATTTAATTCTTGAGATACACATAACCAATGCAGGCAGTTGAACAAAAGAAGTTGTTCATCCTAGATTATCATGATTTGTTATTGCCATATGTGAACAAAGTGAATGAACTTAAAGGGACAGTAATTTATGGATCAAGAACTTTGTTCTTCTTGACACGTGATGGCACATTGAGACCATTGGCTATTGAGCTAACTAGGCCACCAGTAGATGACAAGCCTCAATGGAAGCAATTTTATGTCCCAAATACTTGGAATGCCACTGGTGCTTGGCTGTGGAAATTGGCTAAAGCTCATGTTCTTGTTCATGACTCTGGCTATCACCAACTTGTTAGTCACTGGTAAGGGATGGTGATACATGAACTCCGCTAATGAGTTTTGAGCTATATACAACGTTTCAGTAAAGATTTTTTTGAACTATCAGGTCATCTAAAAGATATTTAAAACTAATTAGGTCTTCGTAAAAGATTAGGGGTGCCACTATTTTATGTATACAATACACCTAGCACCAACTATAAAATTGAATAGGAACAATGGATAGTCAATTAGTTTTCGATTAATTTAATAAGGTTTTTTATTGACAAATAAGTTCCATTTTTAGTTAAATTTCTTATGCTTGATTTAAATTATATACTACATACAATTATAAGGTAGATCTGTCCCTCCTCACACCGACAATGCATATAACTTAAAAATTCTTTGTTAACTCACTCTTTACATATCAGCTAATAAGAATTTTTGATAAACATCGTAAGTACTTTAGCTATAATCAGCCAAAAGTGATAAGTCAATCACCTACATAAGGTGCAACTTATCACTTTTCAAATTATAAGCAATTTTAGTTTCAGCAAATCAATATATAATAATAAAGGAGGAACATAGACAAGGTGGTGAGGCACCTCTCTATGACCTTCATTTCTATTTATCTTTTTTCTTTTTTTTTGAGATTTTTTTTTATTTTTTTCCTCTATTCTTTTCATGAGTCAATTAATTTGTTTAACAATTAAAATAAATATATCAATTACTATTTCATTTATTCATATTCTTTAATATACAAACTTAATGGTCTTTATTTTCATTACTTCCATGACTTTTGATGATCATAACTCCTAAATTATATTAAGTAATATTCATGATATCCTTTGATGTTTCATATTTTTGTCCTATAAATAGAGGCATTATGAGTATTTTTTTCCTCCATCATCAAGATTAAGTCTATTTCTTTCATTATGTATTGTTTAGAATTTTCATTCTTTAACTTTCATATATAATTTTTACCAAAAAGAAATAAAAATTATTTGTTTATCTTCAAAAAGAGTGTGAATTTGTTGAAGAAGAGACATTCGACATGGTCGATACGTTAGCATATTTGGTCGTTGTTATTCTTTATGGTATTTGTTTCTAACTTGAATATTGTGGATGCCTTCATAGTTTTTGGTGCCCTTTTGCTTTTTATGTTATGATCTTCGTATTCACTTTCTATTGACGGCTGATTCATTTACTTTAAGCTGCTTAATTTGTTTATGACCACATGACATCATACTATAAATACATGTCTTACAATGTAAATGAAGGATTTATATTAGGCAATGCTTGAGAAATCTTCCCGTAGCATCTTTTTAGTATTATTGAATTATTTTTTAATTATTGAAGTGCTTCTAAGCCAAAAATAACTTTTAAACACTTTTACAATGCAAGTGCGAGTATATAAATATCAGCTTAAATATTTATTTGTTTGTCAATTTCAATAATAGGTAGAACTAATATGGAGATGGAAATTCTGAAACTCATCACAATATAGCTTGAGTAAAAATATAAATCATTATCTATAATTTAGATCTAAATCAATTAGTCATAACCATATAGCAGAATTAAAATTTCTCCATCACTTAGAAAATAAAGAGAAGAAAATATATTTATTTTCAAATCTCTTAATTATGTGTAAGAATATGATGTACAAAAATAAAAATTGCTTATAAAAGATCATAGAACTAAACAAATTATAACGAAAAGTTGAATCTACGTTGACAGTCTTAACTCAAGATTAATGCATGTTGCATCATGGATAATCATATAAGTGCTTTTAAAATCTAATTAATATGAAAGAAACTTTTCAACATGAAACAAATAATTAAAAAAAATATACAGAAAAGGTAAAATTTAAATTAAATCCAAACAGGAGAGGGTTTTTTCCTAATAACAAAATATTTTGGTATGTGTAATGAAATCATTTCAAATATTATTTTTCTAATTCCTCTTAATTCTCTTTTCTCTACTTTTCTGCTTTATTTTTTTGTGAATTTAATATATATTGAATGTGGTATTCAATTGAAAAATTTAATGTAATCTTTAATTTCTGTATATATATAAATAAATAGATTTTATTTAGTAAACTTCAACTGGACTATCTTTTTTTATCATAAAGGAGGTGATGTGACACCTCTCTATGACTTACATTCCTAATTTTTTTTCTCATTTTTTTGATGCTTTTTGTTTTTTCATTTTTTGAGATATTTTTTCAGTTTTTTATTTATAACCTATTTAATAAATTACTTTAAAAACCTCACTAAATACAAGTTTAACAATCAATTTAAATCTTTAAAGAGACCTCTTTCTCTTGTCATCCCATATCATGCTAATTACAATGGTTTTTCATATACTTTTCTATGTATTTTTCATATAATCAAAAGTAAAAATATCTTTAAAAAATACCTTTCTTTTTTTTGTTCATGAAAATAAAGTTTCTCTAAGCTCTATTTTTGTAATAAGAATATTTATATTTGATTTCATCAACATACATAATTAAGTTATGTATGTGCATATAAAACTTTATCTCCATTCTTATCTAAATTTATTAAAGAGATCGTTAATAAAAACTTTTTATAATCGCGCGAACCGCGAATAATTTTACTAGTTTAGTTATAAGCAACTTATGACTCCTATGTTTAGAAGACGCATGTTGCTGAAATGAGGATGTTGAAGTGGATGTGTATCCATACTAGGTGTGATAGAATTAGGAATGAGGTTATCCATAATAAGGTGGGAGTAGCCCTCGGGGTGGATAAGATGAGGGAAGCGACATTGAGATAGTTTGGTCATTTGATGAGTTGAGGTGCGGATGCCCCAGTAAGGAGATACGAGAGGTTGGATATAGTAGGTAAGAGGAGGGGCAGAAGTAGGCTAAAGAAATATTGAAGACAGGTGATTAGACAGGACATGATGCATCTTCAGGTTAACGAGGACATGACCTTAGATAGGAGAATATGGAGGTTGTGTATTAGATTAGAAGGTTAGTTGGGTAGAAGTGTTGTCTTGCTTTAGAGTGTGTAGGTTTTCTATCAGATGTTGTTGCTTATTGTGTTTCGATCGCACTATGTGTGGTTGATTATTGTTTCTTTCTTGTAGACTTTGCACTGATCCCATGTTAGTTGATTTATGTTCTTCATTGTTTCTCTATGCTTTGTATCTGAAAATTTTATGGAAAATTTTTTCTCCAAAATATTGCAGGCTAAGAACTCATTGTGCTACAGAGCCATACATTATAGCAACAAATAGACAACTTAGTGCAATGCACCCAATATACAGATTATTGTATCCTCATTTTAGATATACAATGAAGATAAATGCCTTAGCTAGAGAAGCACTTATTAATACCAATGGCATTATTGAGACTTCATTTTTCCCTGGTAAGTATGCAATGGAGTTGAGTTCTTTTGCCTATGATCTTGAATGGAGATTTGATCAGGAGGCACTCCCACAAAACCTTATTAGCAGGTAATAATTCACTATCAGTTATTTCCTTTTTCTACTTGACATATCACCATTTATGTACGAAAACATACCTCAACTATGAGTTTCTACCTTTTCCTATCTGAACTACCACAATCATTCTGGAAGAAAAAGGGAACAGGTAGGAAAAGGGAACAACTGATACTTGAGGTGATAATTCAGGTAGGAAAAGAGAACAGTCACGAGTGCAATAAGAATTTTCGTTGAAGAGATTCGAAATATGAAAACTACACACATGAAGCCAAAAAGGTTCAACATCTGTTGTATTTACATAAAAAATAATTTTAACCACATCGTACTTTTAGACAACCTTATTATCTAAACAAGACATGTTTTGTACATTGGTACTATACAACAATATAAATATTAAAAAATTTAACTTTTTATATATAGTATAATTTTTCGACGAAAAGGGCTTGGATATTGTGCCCCTACTTCCACTAACATGTTATTTTGTGCAAAATTTACAGGGGATTGGTAGAGGAAGATCCAAATGCACCGTATGGATTGAAACTAACAATAGAAGATTACCCTTTTGCTAATGATGGTTTAATACTTTGGGACACACTTAAACAATGGGTAACAGCTTATGTTAACCATTATTATCACAAACAAATCTTATTGAATCTGATAAAGAACTCCAAGCTTGGTGGTCAGAGATCAAAAATGTTGGTCATGGTGACAAGAAATATGACTTAATTGGTATTATCGCAACAATAGTTTGGGTAACTTCTGGCCACCAAGCTGCTGTTAACTTAGCCCTATACAGCTATGCAGGTACACACCTTAACTTTTTAAATTTTCTTCACTTTTCATGTTGGTCATTTCACTTAACATAAAGATTTAAGAGTAAGAAACACACCTAAACTATCTCAGTATTTTGATCTTCATACGTGAACTATTGGGCTTGTGAATTTGCTATCTGAACAATCACTCGAAGATTAGCAAAACACACCTAGACGTTGACTAGCAAATATTTGTCTGCAAACGCTTCTGACATATATAATGACTCTAGTAGCTGACTCATTATTTTTGTGTCTTCAATTGATTTCTTTAAAATCCTAAACTCTCCCCTACTAAGCCAAAGATATTGACAGATGACTGAGGCGAGAGCACAGCTGAGAAGGTCGAGAGGAAGCTGTCAAATGTCGCAATGCAGAACAAAATTAATTCAGACAGTAGTTAGTTTTAATCTTTAACCGCAACTTTTAACCTAATATCAATTAATTTAACTTTGCCACAGTGGAATTATTTTTCTACATAGAGTGCAACGTGACAGAATTTTTAAATAAAAGAGAGGGTATAGTACACACACCATCAGACATTAGTCGAGGTGTGTTTCACTAACCATTGAATGATAGTACACTCTCAAAAGCTAGTTCATAAGGTGAGAATTATCCAAGTTCATATAAGCAGACCACCTATCCATTCTCCAACCAATATGATCGAGACCCTTACTCTAACGCCCCCCCCATCCCACCCCCTTCATGCCAAGGCCCAACTGGAGCATGGATCAAGAGCTTAAACGAGGATTGACCTAGGTAGGAAACTCACACTCCAAAAGTTATCTCATAAGGTGAGGATTATCCAAGTTTATATAAGTAGACCACCAATCCATTCTCCAACCAATGCGAGGCTCTAACTTGCTTAGCCCCCCCCCCCCCCCCCCCCTCCCCACGCCAAGGAACAACTGGTGTGTGGATTGGGAGATCAAATAGGGATGAACTTAGCTCTGATACCATGTAAGATATGGTACTTGGACCTAACTCAATCCTAAAAGCTAGCTCATGAAGGGATAATTACTCAAGTTCATATACACAGGGCACCAGTCTATTCTTTGACCAGTATGGGACTCTAATCCACTCTATGAGTTTCTTTTAGGTAATGTGATAGCGCAGAATTTTTTTTTATATTGTCGGTATATATAAGTTAAATTAAGGGGAGCCTCAGAGCAACAACAAAGCCGTCTTCATGCAACCCAGATGTCATGTATTCGAGTTGTGAAATCAGTCATTGATTCTTATGTCTAGGTAGATTTCTTGGCTACATATATTACACCTCTTAAAGTATGACCCTTCCAAACTAATGGATATTAAGGGCAAAAGGGCAGCCCGGTGCACTAAAGCTACCGCTATATACGGTGTCTGGGGAAGGGCCTCACTATAATGGTGTATCGTACGCAGCCTTACCTTGCATTTCTGTCAGAAGCTGTTTCCAAGGCTTGAACCCATGAGCTCCTAGTCACATGGCAGCAACTTTACCAGTTACTCCAAGGCTCCCCTTCTAGATGGATATTAAGCATTTTAATATTTTATAATATTATTTTGCTTTATTTGTTTGCTAGTGAGATGTGGGATGCTCATTTATTTTTGAGCATAAGTTCCCTTAATTATTTTTAAGTTATATTTTTTATGCAGTAACTTCTTTTAGCCATGCACTTCCATTGCTGGATTTGTCTATGATTAAACGACACTTTATGCCCCTCCATACGTTCCACTATTTGGGAGATGAAGCAACTATTTCTCATTCATCATAGTTAGTGGTGGAAGAATGTAGACATAAGTTTCATGTAACTCTTATAACATCCACCATTATTCTACCTCTTTATTTTTATAACCTTTGTAACTCTTGTAACTTTTATGCCATTCATCTACTACATTTATCTTCCTATTCATTGCATGGAAGATTTCTTCACCTATAAATAGAGGTGGTCTTACATGGTTTTTTTTTTTTTTTTACATATACACAAGATAATATAGAGTTTACAAAATTTAGTAAAAAAGAGAGTTTATTAGTCGAAGGGAGGTGCTCTTTTTGTGGAGCTTTAAACTCAACTCTTGTCCAGAGTTGTTGAGTTGTTCTTTGTGAGAAAAGTTGTTGCATCCTGGAGGGGACAAGTCAAGAAGATTACTGCTCGACAAGTGAAAATATTTGTTGCAGTGGGCTTGAATCTCCTTAAAGAGAGCGAGATATCCGCGCCTCAACCGAAGACGAAGAAGAAGATAATTTTTATTTTCTTCACTTGTAATTTTCAGTTGTAATATTATTGTAATTTCACCAACAATTTTACGGAGATTCAAGCCCAACAACTGAAATTCCGCGGATGTCAAGTTGGGAGATCTTAACAAGCCATTTCGGTTCAATGGTACTCGCTTTAAGAGGTGGAAGGGTAAAATATTTTTCTGCTTAAGTCTTCTCAATATCTCCTATGTGTTAACTCAGAAAAATCCTAATAAAGTAGATAACTCTGCTATGACCGACGATGAACTTATCTCTCTTCAAGAGAAAGTTGAATAATATGATGGTGACTCCTAAAAGTGTTGATATTTTTTACTTAATTGTCTATCTGATAATTTTTATGATTATTATGATAGAACTTACTCTAGTGCAAAGAAAATTTAGAAAGTCTTGCAGAGTAAGTATGACACTGAAGAGGCGGGAGCAAAAAAATATGCTGCTAGCAGATTTTTTCATTTTCAAATGGTGAACAACAAGTCAGTGGTAGACCAAGCTTAGGATTTCATAATGATTGTTGGAGAGCTCAGGTCCGTGGAAGTCAAAATTGGAGATAACCTTATTGTTTGTGGCATGATTGATAAACTTCCATCTTCATGGAAGGAATTTCAAACTACTATACCACACAAGCAAAAAAGAAAACTTCTCTTGAAACTTTGATAATGAGAATCTGCATGGAAGAAGAGGCAAGGAGTCAAGATGTACTTTTGCAAACAGAAGAGAACAACATCACACCGAAGGTAAATTTAACTTTTTTGAATAATACTTCCCCTGGAACTAACAAAAATACTACTTTGAAGCATAAGAAGAAAAAATTGAAGAAAAATAATGATAGATATCCCAAGGAAAATAATGGTGGAAACAACCAAGCAAAAAATTAACATGTACAACAAAAAGGAACGTGCTTTATCTGTGGCAAAAGTGGACATATTGCTCGATTTTGCAAATTTAAAAAACGTGGGCCTACACCTCAGGCAAATGTTATCGAAGAACCATTTGTGGCAATGATAACAGACATTACAATGGTGGAGAATGTTGATGGATGGAGGACTGATTTTGGTGCAAATCGTTATGTCTGTTATGACAAAGACTGATTTAAAAAATATACTAATTTTGAGGATCCCAAAATATCATGCTTGAAGATTCACACACAACTCAAGTACTTTGAATGGGTGATATCGAGTTGAGTTTTACTTCTGGAAAGGTATTTATACTAAAAGATGTACTTTACACTCCCTCCATGAGAAAAAAATTAATTTTCAGTTTTCTTCTTAATAAAGAAGGCTTCAAACATATTATTGAATCTGATTAGTATGTAATTGTGAAAATAATATTTTTGTGGGAAAGAGGTATGCATGTGATGGTATGTTCAAGTTGAATGTTGAAATGAATAAAACATCTACTTTTGTTTATATGCTTTCTTCAACTAATTTTTGGCATACTCATTTGTGTCATATAAATGATCGTTATGGGAGAATCATGAGTAGTTTAGGATTAATTTCAGTGATAAAAAAGAACTTTAAAAAATGTGAGGTTTGTAGTAAAGCCAAAATCACAAAAAAAAAAAACTTATTTTCAAGTTGAAAGAAAAATTGATTTATTAGAATTAGTTCATAGTGATATTTGTAAACTTGGTGAAATTTTAACTCGTGGAGAAAATAGATATTTTATTAGTTTTATCTATATTTTTTTAAGTTTACATATGTTTACTTAATGAAAAATAAAAGTGATGCATTTGAGAATTTTAAAACTTTTCTCTATGAAACTGAAAATCAGTTTAATAGAAAAAATAAAAAGAATAAGAAGTGATAAAGGCCGTGAATAGGAATCACATGAGTTCAATTCTTTTGTTAGATCATTAGGTATAATTCATGAACTCCTCCTCCTTATTCTCCTGCATCGAACGGTATAGCGGAAAGGAAGAATAGAACTTTGGTTGAGTTGACTAATGTCATGTTAATTGAGTCTTGTACACCTTTAAGTTTTTGGGGGAAGTTCATTTGTCTACTTGCTATGTGCTGAATCATGTGCCTCATAAAAAGACCAAACTAACACCTTTTGAGTTGTGGAAAGGTAATAAGTCAAATTTGGGTTATCTAAGAGTTTGGGGTTGCTTAGCCTATGTAAGGTTAATGGACCCTAAAATCTCCAAGTTGGGTAAAAAAGTTACTACTTGTGTTTTTCTTGGTTATGCTTCAAATAGTACAGCCTATAGATTTTTTAATCTTGAGGATGGTGTGATAATAGAATCTGATAATGCTATTTTTCATGAAAATAAATTCTCTTTTGATTCTAAAAATAATGGGCTTCTAAGAACTAAAGAAAATATTTTGTAACTATCTAGTTCTTCTACTTCTACTTCTACTTTAAAAAATAAAAAATAAAATGATGATTTTGAATTAAGAAGAAGTAAACGAGCTAAAGTAAAAAAAGATTCTGGTCCTGATTATTATGTTTTTAACATTGGAGATGACCCTCTCACTTTAAATGAAGTTTTGTCTTCACATAATGCTATTTTCTGGAAAGAGACTGTAAATGATGAAATGGAATCACTAATTTCCAATAAAACTTGGAAACTAGTTGATTTACCTCCGTATTGTAAAATAATTGGATGTAAATGGGTCTTACGTAAAAAATTAAAATAGGATGGATCTGTTGATAAATATAAGACTAGGCTAGTGGCTAAAGATTTTAAGCAACTAGAAGGCCTAAAATATTTCGATATTTTTTCTCTGGTAACGAGAATTACATCCATTAAAATTTTAGTTTCTATTTTGGCAATTTTTTATTTACAAATTCTTCAAATGGATGTAAAAATTATTTTTTTAAATGGAGATCTAAATAAGGAGATTTACATGAAACAACCCGAGTGTTTTGTTGAGGCTGACCAAGAAAGCAAAGTGCGTAAACTTAATAAATCCCTATATGGCTTGAAACAGGCACCAAAGCAATAGCATGAAAAGTTTGATTCCTACATGATTGATATGGATTTAAAATATATGAGTGTGATAAGTGCATATACATAAGTCTTGGAATAATTCACATATTATTATTTGTCTATATGTTGATGATTTATTGATCTTTGGCTCTAATATGAATGTTATTGGAGAAACTAAAAATATTCTTAGAAACCATTTTGATATGAAAGATCTTGGTGAGGCAAATTTTATTCTAGGAATAAAAATAACTAGAACATGTGATGAAATTTTTCTTGACCAGTCACATTATGTTGAGAAATTATTGAAAAATATAATTTCCTTGATTGCAATCATGTTATAACTCAATTTGATTCTAGTGCTCACTTGTTTCCCGTTGAAAGTGAAAATGATGTTATAAATCAAAAGGAATATGCTAGCATAATTGGAAGTTTGAGATATGTAACTGATTGCACTAGGCCTGATATTGCATATGCAGTAGGAGTACTTAGCAAGTTTACTAGCAAGCCAGGTAATGAATATTGATATGCTATAACAAAAGTAATGAGATATTTAACTGGAACAAAAAATTGTGGCTTGTTCTATAAAAAATATCTTGTTGTACTTGAAGGCTTTTGTGATGCGGATTGGAACACTTTATCGGGTGATTCCTTATCCACTACTGATTATATTTTTACTTTGGGTGGTGGTGCCATTTGTTGAAAGTCTAAAAGCAAAGTATAATTGCTAACTCTACCATGGACGCTGAACTAATTGCTTTAGCTTCAGCTAGTGAGGAAGCGAATTGGTTGAGAGATTTGTTATTTCCAATACCTTATTTTGAAAAACCAATTCCTCCTATTTTAATTCATTATGATAGCACCGCTGTAATTGGTAGAGTTCAAAACCATTATTACAATGATAAATCCAGGCCTATAAGGATAAAACACAGTAATCTGAGATCATATTTGACAAATGATACCATTAATGTTGATTATGTCAAATCTTGTGATAATCTTGTAGATCTATTGACTAAGGCCTTAGCAAGAGAAAAGGTCTGTAGTACATCTAGGGGGATGGGACTAAAGCCTATTGAAACTTGAGTCATATGTAAGAAAACCCAATCTGGGGGAGTAGAGATCCTATAACCAAGTTCAATGGAAAAAACGAATCACATGATGACTTATTGTGAAAAATGCACTATTTTTTTATCCCTTCCTATGGTGTGAGTGCATATTAACCTGTAATGTGAGTGAGGTTAAGTTTAAAAAAATCTTAATAAAAATCTGTAGCTCGTATGAGTGGGGTGCTAAATTACAGGAGTACTCTCGGCGGATTTCACCTATGTGAGTGTGGAGGTAGGTCGCTTCCTATGAGAATTAGGCTTATTCTCAAAGAAACTCATTAAAACCGGGATAACACAAGGCTGTAATGTGTTGGCTATAAAACTCATGTCAACACCTTGACTATTATGTGTAAGCAGTAACTTTTTATTTTTTCCAAAGCAGTCATAGTTTAAGTCTGAGACCACTACGACTCTGGAGTAAAAATTACTGTTTTACTAAGTAGAGGTTCAATATAGATCACACTTTTATTATGCATGATAGTCTTCCTTCGGCTAGTAGACTCTCTTGAATTAATATTAAAATGAGTGGAGGATTGATGGATATTAAGCATTTTAGTATTTTATAATATTATTTTTCTTTATTTGTTTGTTAAGTGGGATGTGGGCTGCTCATTTATTTTTTTTAGCATAAGTGCCCTTAATTATTTTTAAGTTATATTTTTTGTGCAGTAACTTCTTTTAGCCATGCACTTCCGTTGCTGGATTTGTCTATGATTAAACGGCACTTTATGCCCCTCCATACGTTCCACTATTTGGGAGGTGAAGCAACTATTTCTCATTCATACTTGTGTCTTTAAACATCATAGTTAGTGGTGGAAGAATGTGGACATAAGTTTCATATAACTTTTATAACATCCACCATTATTCTACCTCTTTATTTTTGTAACCTTTGTAACTCTTGTAATCTAACTTTTGTAACTCTTGTAACTTCTATGCCATTCATCTACCACGTTTATCTTCCTTTTCATTGCACGGAAGATTTCTTCACTTATAAATAGAGGTGGTTTTGAATGATTTTTTTTTTACACATGCACAAGATAATATAGATTTCATAAAAGTTAGTAAAAAAAGAGAGTTTATTAGCTGAAGGAAGGTGTTCTTTTTGTGGAGCTTTGAACTCAACTCTTGTCCAGAGTTGTTGAGTTGTTTGTGAGAAAAGTTGTTGTATCCTGGAGGGAATAAGTCAAGAAGATTACTACTGGACAGGTGAAAATATTTGCTGCAATGGGCTTGAATCTCTTTAAAGAGAGCGAGATATCCGCGCCGTAGCCGAAGACAAAGAAGAAGATAATTTTTATTTTCTTCACTTGTAATTTTCAGTTGTAATATTATTGTAATTTCCCAACACAAACTCTAAACGTGCGATGCTTCATGCATCGGACTGGCCTTTAGTATATAATTAAGTTAAATCATTTCAAAAGAGTGTAATTAACTTCTAAAGACCGAAGATATAATTTATGTGTATTATAAACTAGTGAAATTTGTCGCGCTTCGCACGGTTTTAAAATGAATTAGTAAATTTTTTAGAAAACATCCTTTATGATTTTAGTTCTATTAGTTGACGGAATTCTATTTTTTGAGTTAGTTGAAAGAAAATAATGTGAGCTCAACAGACATTATTTGATTTTAATTTAAGTGCTTATTTAATAGATAGTGTAACTTTTAATTTGGGGATCTAAATAAAAAATTCAGACAAATTTAAAAAGTTGCTTATGCATTCGGCCTAAATGAAATTCATTGTTGATCTCATCTTCACTGTCGTTATCACTTTTGATTGCTATCAGAAATAAATTAGCTTCTAAAAGATGAAACATAATAAAATCAAGATATTGAGTTCCTTTTCACCAATTTGCTCTAGAAATATTTCTAATTCAATCTGAAAGTTTTATGATGTATACAACATTTAAATAAGGATATTTTAGATAAAGACCTTAATTTTTAAAATAAAATTCGTTAATTCAAGTACCCAAGCATAAAACACAAGGGAGTATCATAAAGCTTTAAATACATAGAGACATCATCAAAAACGTCTAATTATTGCTTGACATGCATCAAATAAAAAAAGATAACTACGTGAGGTTGGTCAACTTCACAATTAAAGATCAGGGTGGAGTGGCAAATATTTTCATCCTTTTTCAGAAATTTTAGGTTCGAGCCTTGAGCATTAGGTCGCTTTTGATTGGGAGCGTTTTATCTCCATAATAAATTTTTCAACGCGAATCAAGATTAATTGTCTCTAACATAATTGTCGAACACTGAATAAGATATAAAAAATATCAAAGACAAACTATTTTCTTGCTACCTTTAAATAATAATGTTCAGTTAATAAATACATAAAAATTAAGATGTCAACTTGCAAAAAATAACAAATCAAAAATAAATTAAAAAACATTGTAAACAAAATTAAAAAAAATCAACACTACACACTAATTGTAGAAATTAAGAGGGAGAAGAAGAAATAGAGAAAAAATCTGCACATAAAATTATGTTAATGAAAAATAAAAAGAAAAATAACAAACATAGAAAAATTTGAAGATAATTATAAAATGTTCAACAAATAAAATATTCAGATAAAGAAAATTAAGTATGTCATTTATTTAGAATTGAAGAGAATACAATTTAATATGAGGATCCAAGACTTCCATGCATACTATATAACAAATATATCCACAAACAAACAGGGAAACTTGAGTACACAAACAAAACATGAACACCCAATGCCCATTGTATACATGCAGTTGCCAATTGTCATTCTTCTTATTTATTATAAAACATGTAGAAATTTTATATGATAATCTAAATTTACTGCTTACATAAATTTGTTCGTATTTTATATAATTGCAAAGTAATCTGTTGATTCACAAAAACAAATTAATATAAATTCATTTGAGATAAAAGAATAATTTTTTATAAATATACATTCAAAGAAGAAAATAACCACTTAAAATAAAATTTGACTTACTGCATAAATTGTTAACCACAATATATTCTCTGAAAATACTAATCATAGTCTGAAAACAATGCAAATAAAATGTAAAAAGAAAAGATAGAGTACAGTTATGTTTTATGTAAACGATTCAAAAAAAACTTTTTATAGTGATAAATTGATCATCGAAGAGCCAATTGAGGACCTTATTTAGCAACGAATGTTAATACTTGAAATCTTTAATGATTTGATAAATAAAACGTAAATAATTCATGACTCTTTAATGTCTCCTTTGAAGGCCAAAAAATAAAACGTTTTACCCGTATTAGTAACTCATATTCAATGCATTAAATTTTATTAATAAACATAAGTTTTCAAAAGAACCAAAAATATTGTACTATATTGTGGTTTCATTTGTATGAGTCAAGCGGAGGAAACTCAAAAATTTTAACGTAATTATTAGAATTCAGAAAGTCATTCATTTTGTCTTTATTGTAACTATATGATTATTATTTAATTTATAATTAATTAGATATTTATAATAATAATAAAAAATATCAATAAATAAATAAATAAATAAAAATGATAGCCTTAAAAATATGTCACATCATCAAATGCCTTACCTTCCTTTATATATATATATATATATATATATATATATATATATATATATATATATATATAGATAGAGAG
>NC_061111.1:204087238-204184996 GCF_002878395.1 Capsicum annuum | reverse complement strand
AGAGAGAGAGAGAGAGAGAGAGAGAGATTTAGATAGAATAGTAGAGATTTAATAGAAATCAAAAGTATGAGTTTACTTAAATGCATCGTTCTTTATAGTTTTCGCCAAAATATTTGATATTTTCATCTTTAAAAAAAAAATACTTTCATCTTTCAATTTTTTATTTAACACCTTTTGACTTCTAGGATTTAGTATAATATGATATGATTATTATTTACTATTTAATTGATTAGATGTTTAATGACATTTTTGTTTAGTATAGGGATAAATAATAATTCAATTTCTCCAAATAATTATTACAAATATTATATTGAAATTTATAGGAGTTATGAAACAAAAATTAATTCAAATTTGTAAATTGAGATTAAATTTTTTATCAATTTGATGCTACTTTAATGACGTATTTAATTTAAAAAAAATACTCAAGCTTATATGTAATTCAACAGAAAGTTAATGAAATACAAAAGATACGAGAAAAAGGCACCATAACCCAGCTCAATCAATTTATTTTATTCAAGCACTAAACAACCTAAATAATTAAAAAAAAAAAATGATGGCCTAAAGGAAAAAATTTATCAATATTGAGCATTTCTCCTTAGATAAAGAAAATATAAAAAGTTTGGGATCACACTCACACATCCAAAATAAATATAGAAATCACAAAATTTACAAAAAAAAAAAAAAGAAATTGATACTTAGACCAAAATTAAAGAAACTGTTACACTAAAAAAACTTTAGAATAATTGACTTCGACGTTAAGTTGATTTCTTATTCTTCTACATATCATTTGCTTTGACACAGTTCCTACAATAAGAAATAAAAAAAAATAGTTGTTCTTTGTATTATATTATAGTAAACTATAGTAGTAGTAAAATAAAAAGAGAGGAGTGAATCTTCGGTGACAGCAAAGAAAATGAAACATATATGTGCTCAGTCTAGTCGAGATACGAACCGGCACAATAATATGAGTAATTAGGACACCTCTAATTTGATTGAGGAAGAAAGCCAAATTACTCCTAACTCCATCTTAGAAGATCCATTAGAATGCAAAGGTTCATCTTGCTCAAATAATGTCATGAGCAATTTCGATATTTCGCACGATGGTCATATTTCAAAAATAAGAAAAAGGGCAGTGATTTTTTCCCTGGCCTTGTTCTTTCATTAGCAATAGAAGAAAAGAAACTCCTCAAAGATCTTCACTTTCTTGAAAATAAAATAATAATATATATTAGTCAAATATGCTCAAATGGCTTTTGCACTTCTAAAACTGAAAAAAAGATCCAAAAAATTTGAAAAACATATGAGTAATTAAGAGAATATAATTATAAAATAAATATTAAATTTTATTACATTAAATTGTGAAAAAAAAACTCCAAAAAGGAGGAAACATATAAATGTCAGTGGAGACCATAGAGGGGTGCCACATCACCTCTTTTATGTTTCATTTATATATATATATATATATATATATATATGTATGTATGTATGTATATGTATATGTATATGTATGTGTTGATTTGAAGTTAGATTAGTTAGTTGAACCAACCATTTACTAATTTTTGCGCACCTTTTTTTTTTTGTTCTCAAAATGGTGAAAAGGGAAAAAAATGTATATACTCTAATTTATGTGCAGGGATATGATTCAAAATACTACGAATTAAACGGAGATAAATAAAACTATAGTTAAAAAAATTATTTTGACTCTCCAAACAGTAAAATCTTCACATAAAATGAGATAAACATACGTACCCTAACAAAACAATTGTGGAAATGCATCCTGATGATGCCAGCGCCAAGGCCTCCCTGCTTTTCTCACAACGGCTTCTGCATGTGGGTAACTTGAATGGTAGTAACCAATCTTAAGAGTGCTAATAAAACATTTGCCAATGTAGAGACAGTGAAAAAATATAACATCAACACAGTTGGCAATTTAGCTCCATTACACTTCATCATTATGTGTTAAAAGAAGGGATTTAATCTGAAAAATTGATAATCAATGGAGTAATGTAGTTGCTTAATAGCTAACGCATAATTTCAAAAGGGACTGCTCCTTAGGAGATGATTTCAACTTGAAGCCTACAAAATAATTCTTACGTTTTGAAATATTATTAAAAATAAAACAATAATATATATAAGTCAAACAACTAAAAAGCACAAGAAGAAAAAAACTTATCTGTACCGAAAATGGAGACCTAACAAGCTCTCTCTGAGACCTTTTCAGCGCAATGGCTATACTGAAGCAAAGAAATAGGGAGACTATGAAAGAGTATTTACAAAATAAAATAGTGGGACACACAAATAACTTTTGCACTTCTAAAACTGAAAAAAGACTAAAAACACTGACAAAGATATGAGTAATTAAGAAGTTATAATTATGAAATAAATATTAAATTTTATTAAATTAAATTATGGAAAAAAACTCTAAAAAAAGTAGAAAAAAGATAAATGTGAATGGAGATCATAGAGGGGTGTCACATCACCTCCTTTTATGTTTATCCTTTATATATATATATATATATTGATTGTTATAGTATTAGGTTATCTCCATATAAAATTGTCTAAATTGGTACTCACTTACCGTAAAGTGTTACCTATAATTATCTTTTAGGTGAACTGATAGTGTAAGAATTTATTATTCATTGCTCTTGTGAAAAATATTTATAGAATCATGTAACTTGTAAGTTAATTATTGTACTTACACTATGTCCTCAGTCATGAAATATTAACTATTTTAGTGCATATGCAGGCAACTTTCCAAATAGGCCAACAATTGCTAGGTCAAAAATGCCAACTGAGGATCCAACAGATGAAGAATGGGAGAGTTTCTTGCAAAACCCTGAGGAGGCACTATTAAAATGCTTACCTTCACAAATTCAAGATACCAAAGTAATAGCAATTATGGATGTTTTATCAAGTCATTCTCCAGATGAAGAATATATTGGTGAAAATATTGAACCTTACTGGGCTGAAGACCCCGTAATTAAAGCGGCGTTCGAGGTATTTTCTGGGAAATTGAAGGAACTTGAAGGGATTATTGATGCTAGAAATGCTGATAGTAAGTTGACGAATAGAAATGGAGCTGGAGTTGTGCCTTAGGAATGATTGAAACCATTTTCTGAACCTGGTGTTACTGGAAAAGGTGTACCTTATAGTATTTCTATTTGATTTTTGGAGTAGTGTATCTTCCATGTATCACAATCCACTATGTGTCTAAACCTTGACCCATATTATTTAATGAATAAATTCAATGTTTATTCTAGGCCGATAATTTAGCAATATTTGTCAAAATAAAATTGAATGTGCACACAGTTATAAATATGAGAAATGTCATATAAAATAGAGTTTCATCAACATTCGTTGTTATAATAAAAATTTACATAGTGGAACTAAGTTCCATTGTGACATATGATACTTAAATTTTTGAGGTGGCATGCCTTTAGTTAAAGGATCACCTAACATCACTTTAGTACTAATGTGGTCAATGACAACATTCTTATCTTTAATGTGTTCTCTTATGGCTAGATACTTGATGTCGATATGCTTGCTTCGACTACTACTTTTGTTATTCTTAGCCAAAAAAACAATAACTGAATAGTCACATATAATAACTTTAATAGCTTAGAGATTGAGTCGATAATTCTCAGCCTATAAATGAAACTCTTCAACCATACACCATGTCAGCTAGCCTCAAAATAAGAAATGAACTCAACCTCTATAGTGGAAGTAGTAATCAACATTTGTTTCACACTCCTCCGAGATATAGCTCTATTGGCTTACATAAAAATGTATCCAGAAGTGGATTTTTGTGAATCAACACAGCCAACAAAGTCTGAATCAGAGTAACCAATGACTTCCAAGTTATTTGATCGTTCATACATAAGCATGTAGTCTTTCGTCTCTTTAAGATATCATAAGACTTTCGTTGCAGCTCTCCAGTGGTCAAGAACCAGATTACTCTGATATTTTCCTAATATTTCAACAACAAATGTTATGTCAAGTCTTGTACAGACTTGGGCATACATCAAGCTTCCAACAACAAAGGCATATGTGCTGACACCTAATTTTTTTCCTCCACGACTAAATTTAACCCTAGGTTTCTTTAATTTTTAATAAAATTGAAATATTTATTTCATCCAGATAAATGAGCTCTAAAATATTTATTTGGATTAATTTTATCATTTAATTGACGATTATACGTTTTCGTATTTACATATGCGAATTTGTATAAATTTTGTTACTTAAATGAACACTTTTATCAAAATTGAACTTTTACTGATTAAGCTTGAAAATTAATATAAACGGATAAAGTGTTGATTCAAATAAAATTTATTCTCAAAATTAATTTATTTGGAGAAATATTTATTTGATTTTATTAAAACAAGAAGCTTAGGGTTAAAGAAAATATTAATTCGTATTGAATTTTAATTTAATTTAGCCAATCTATTAGATTTGGCCATAATTGAAATTAAATTGGCCATAATTGCAATGGAATTGGCCAATTGATTTTCAATTTGGTCAAAGTTAAATAAATTTGGCTAAATTTTAAATCTCAATTGGGGTTATATTTTAAATAACCCTAAATTCCCAAAAGCTCTCATAATTTCTACCTAATTCCCACCAAAATCAAATTCAAATCATAAAATTCAAATTTTGAAATTCAAAAATAGTACCATATTGTACAATTTCCACTCAACCTTGTCCTTTTTTCAATTTTAAAATTAAAAAATTAAATCACATTGTACAATCCCCCCCCCCCCCCCCCCACACACACACACACATTATCTTCCACCTCACCTTATCTTCAATTTCAAAAATTCGAAAAACACCCCTAAATTCTTTCTCCCACATTGGTGGATTAATAGAATTGGATCCTCATCCTTTCCTATAAATACTACCATTATTTTGATAGAAAGCAAGTCTCAAAGTCAAAAAAGGTATAAAAGAGTGGAAAAAACTTTTGAACAAATAGTTAAATTTCTTTTCTTTAGTAAAATTTTTCAAGCGGTAGTCTAATCGAGGTTCTCGAAAGATTTCTTTACGGTGGTGATCAAGACTCTGAAGAAAGGTTGAAGTCTCATTTTGCTGCCCCAAAAAAGCTAAACACACCTTCCCCTTTCAGTTTTATTATTGTTTTCTTCTCCATCTCCTTCTTCTTCATAATTCATAGTTGTAATTTTGTTTGCTAGGATTGTTTGTTGTAGACGGTCCGGAGGCTATAGGATCTTGTGGTGTCGATATTATGTTTATTTTCACGTTCATGGTATAAAAATGAGCTAGCAAGAGTTGAACACGTTTCTTTGACTTTATTCTTTGATTATTACGGATAAAGTTTTGATCTTTGTATAAAATATATACTTATGCTTTATTTAAATTCATTGTTGGCGTATATATTTGTTTTTAGAATTTCTGTTTTGGTCCCTTTTTCAATTTCGAAGGATTTAAAAAATATTATTTTTGACTTTTTAAACTATTTCAAAACCTTAAAGAAAAGTTTGAAATAGTTTGAGAAATTACAGAATCACCGCTTGATTTTTGAGAAAATATCAAGAAAAAATTAAAAATATTACTTAAAAGATTCAAAACAGAAAAAATCTTCTAAATTTAGAAATTCTGAGTAAGCGGTTCCTATTAATACTCTTGGAAGGTTGTTAAGGCACCAAGAGTATCCGCTAACTTGCGGTTATCCGAACAATTTGAAAATAACTTTTTTGACTAACTTTAAAAAGGAAAATTGATTGTTGAAAAGAAAACGATTAAGGAAAATTGATTTCAAGATTTATGCAAAATAAATTTTGACTACTTAGCGGGGATTTTAACTAAGTCTAAGAAAATTAAGAACAATTAGCATATAAAGGAGAAAGGGGGAGACTAAAGGACTTAGGCCATTAGGCCCAAATCATAAACCCTGTCCTAAGCTAATTTTGATATTTGACCCATCTTCACCTGTCCTAATTAAATACTTGGGCTTTTGGCCTATAACCTGTCCTAAGCTAGTTTTCGAACCTTGAAGGACCAAAAATCCGCTTCACCTATATTATAATTACAACTTTGGCTTCAAGGCCCAAATGAATGAAAAATAGATAGATAAATAAATAAATAAATAAAGAATAAGATAATAATAAAAATTGAGATTTTTCAAGTTTCTTAGTGACCTCATCAATGGGTTGAAAAGTCTCAATTGTTATTATTGTCTTATTCTTTATTTATTTATTTATCTAATTTTTCATTCGTTTGGGTCTCAGAACCAAAGTTGTAATTTTAATACAGGAGAAATGGATGTTTGGGCCTTCAAGGTCCGAAAACTAGCTTAGAACAAGTTATGGGTCAAAACTCCAAGTATTTAGATTAGGACAGGTGAAGATGTGTCAAAACCCCAAATTAGCTTAGGACAGGGTTTATGATTTGGGCCTAATGGCCTAAGTCCTTTAGTCTTCCCATTTTTCCTTTATATGCTAATTGTTCTTAGTTTTCTTAGACTTAGTTAAAATCCCCGCTAAGTCGTCAAAATTTGTTTTGCACAAATTTTTAAGACAATTTTTCTTAATTGTTTTCTTTTCAAAAATCAACTTTTCTTTTTAAAGTTAGTTAAAAAAGTTATTTTCAAATTGTCCGGATAACTGCAAATTAGCGGATACTCTTGGTGCCTTAACACCCTTCCAAGAGTATTAATAAGAACCGCTTATTTAGAATTTCTAAACTTAAAATATTTTTTCTGTGTTGAATTTTTTAAGTAATATTTTTAGTTTTTTACTTGATATTTTCTCAAAATCAAGTGGCGACTCTGTAATTTCTCAAACTGTTTCGAACTTTTCTTTAAGGTTTCGAAATAGTTTAAAAAGTCAAAAATAATATTTTTCAAATCCTTCAAAATTGAAAAAGGGACCAAAATAGTATAAAATATCTTTCATTTGTTTCCTTTCAAGATCGTTCATCGGGCATTAATTCAAGTTAAAATTGTCACCTTTCACAATAGGACCTACACTTGGTGAACAATCTTTCGTTTAAAATCTCTCTAAAATTTTATTGATATAGGCTTCTTGAGACAGACTTGAGAAAATTGAAGGAAAAGTGTCTTTTAAGTTTTGAAAAAAGGATTGGTGACATTGACCAACTTAAAGGGTCAAACATCATTAGGAAACTTGATTAAGTTAATTATGGACTTGATTAATATTTTCAAAACTTTCTAATCTTTTCAAAAATACAAATCAACTCACACCCCTCTTCAATCGAAATCAACCAGTCTCTCTCCTCTCTCTCTCTCGATAGCTTCTCTCAACTCTCTCCTAACCATAGTTCTGCAAAATTTTTCCTTCAATCCCCGGCGACTTCTTAAACGAAGCCACATCCTTGATCCACAACCAACGAACCTGCCTATCCAATACCTCAACCGGGACTTCTTTATAAGACAGAGAATCCGAGATACTCAACCCCACTAAAGGAACAATCAAAAAAGGATCACTAATGCACTTCATCCATTGAAACATGAAATATTGGATGAATGGAGCTCAATCTATAAGGCAACTCCAATTCGTAAGAAACATTACCGACCCTCTGTAATACCTCATAAGAACTAATGAACCGAGGACTGAGCTTCCCCTTTTTTCCAAACCGTATCACTCCCTTCATAGGACATACCTTTAAAAAGACCTTATCCCCAACCTCAAACTCTAAGTCTCTACGCATAGTACTTTTGGCGACTTTGGACAGCATTAAACCTATCCCAAATCACTTTCACCTTTTCCATAGTCTGATAAACCAAATCAGGACCAAATATATCATCTCACCAAGCTCAAATCACCCAATATGAGATCTATACCTCATACCATACTATGCCTCAAAAGGGGCCATACCAATACTAGAATGATAGATATTGTTGTAAGCAAACTCTACCAAAGATAGATGCTCAACCCAATTATCACCATAACCAATCACTCACGCTCGAAGCATATCCTCTAATGTTTGAACAGTTCTCTCTACTTTCCCATCCATCTGCGGATGAAAAGAAGTACTCAAACTAACCTTAGTACCTAACCTTTTCTGAAAAGATCTCCAGAAATGACACAAAAATTGCATGCCACTATCAGGGATAATCAAAATAGGTACCCTATATAACTTCACAATCCCTCGAAGGTATAACTTCGCATAGTCCTCTACCAAAAAGGTAGTCCTCACTTGTAAAGTGAGCAGACTTTGTCATCTTATCTACGATGACCCAAATTAAATCAAATTGGTTCTGAGATCGAGGAAGATCAATAACGAAATCCATAATGATCACCTCTCATTTCCATTCAGGCAAATCAATATCTTGATACAACCCATGAGGTCTCATGTGCTCAACCTTAACCTATTGGCACACCATGCATTTAGCCACGAAATCAACCAGATCCCTTTTCATACCATTCCACCAATAAATCTCCTTGAGATAATGATACATCTTTGTCGAGTTGGGATGAACAATATAGCGAAATTCATGCACCTCCACCAACACTCTTTGTCGTAACCCATCGACATTAGGGACACACAACCTCGCTTGGTACCACAAAGTACCATTACCACTAATCTCAAACACCATCACCTTTTCCCCACCAATATTACTCTTGAGTTTCATTAAGACAGGGTCTAACACTTACTTCTCCTTGATCTTTGCACCAAGAGATGATCGAATGACTTTTTGCATCGTTATACCACCGTCCTCGGAGTCCAAGAGGTGAACTCCAAGATTAGCTAAGCGATGGATATCCTTCACTAGTTCCCATTTTTCTTTCTCCACATGAGCCAAAATCTCTATGGACAACCTGCTAAGAGCATCAGCAACCTATTAGCTTTACCTGGGTGGTAGTAAAGACTCATATCATAGTCCTTGAGAAGCTTAATCTATTTTCTCTACTTGAGATTAAGCTCCCTCTAAGTGAACACATACTGTAGACTCTTATGATCATAAAAGATGTCCACGTGCACACCATACAGATAATGCCACCATATTTTCCAAGCAAACACTGCCGCCAACAACTACAAATCATGAATAAGATAATTCTTCTCATGTAACTTCAACTACCTGGATGCATAGGAAATCACCTTCCCATGCTACATCAAAACACAAACAAGCCCTACCTGAGATATATCACAATAAACTAGAAACCTATCGTTGCCTTTCGACAAAGTCAGAATTGGAATCGAAGTTAGCTTGTCCTTCAATTTCTCAAAACTCTCTTCACAAGAATCTGACTAAGAAAACTTGACCTTCTCCTGAGTCAACTTAGTCAACTGAGAAGCTATCGATGAAAAGCTTTCTACAAATCGTCAATAATACCCAGCTAAGCCCAAGAAGCTCTGAATGTTGGAAGTAGTCGTGGGTCTAGGCCATCTTTTATCCGCAGCCACCTTTTGAGGATCCACCATAATCCCCTCACTAGAAATAATACGACCAAGAAAAGTCACAGCGTTTAACCAAATCTCACACCTAGATAACTTGGCATACAAATAATGTTTCTTCAAGGTATGAAACACCACGCCGAAGTGATTAGTGTGATCCATCTCACTCTTAGAATAAACCAGATGTCATCAATAAATACAATGATAAAAAGATCCAAGAACTGCCTGAACACCTTGTTCATTAAATCCAAAAATTCCGCCGGGGCTTTAGTCAAACCAAATGACATTACCAAGAATTTGAAACGCCCATACTGAGTACAAAAAGCTGTCTTTGGGATATCTACCTCCCTAATCTTAAGCTAATGATACCTAGATCGAAGATCTATCTTAGAAAAGAACTTGGCACCTTGCAATTGATCAAACAAATCATCAATTCTTGGAAGAGGGTACTTGTTCTGGACCGTCACATTATTCAACTGCCTGTATTCGACGAACATTCAAAGGGAACCATCCTCTATGAGCATGAACAACACTGGTGCACAATACAGAGATACACTAGGATGAATAAACCCTTTATCCAGAAGATCCATAAGTAGCTTCTTCAGTTCCCTCAACTCAGCTGGAGCGATTCTATACGGAGGAACAGATATTGGATGAGTGTCCGAAAGAAAATAAATACTAAACTCAATTTCCCTATCCAAAGGAACACTAGGAAGATTATCCGAAAAGACCTCGACAAACTCATTCACCACCAGAACTGACTACACAGAAGGACCTTCCAAGTTAAAATCTTTAACCTGGACTAAATGATAGAGACAACCTTTAGAGATCAATCTCCGCACCCTAAGATAAGAAATAAACCTCCCCCTAGAAGCTATGGAACCACCCTCCCATTCTATAACCGGTTCAATAGAAAACTTAAAGATAACCTAACAGGTTCGACAGTCCAAGGACGTGTAAAAAGAATGTAACCAGAAAATTACTGAGCAGATGGCCTGGCTGGCCATATTTAAACCACTTGTACTTCCTTTTATCACAATAACCTTAGTGAGGACGACCACAGAACCGACAACGAGGGCATGAAAAAATAGACTGACCCCCGTTTGCCTGAGATTGGGCACCTTGTACCCAAAAATCGTCACCATCTTGAAGACGCCTTTCACCTAATTTCTTTGGGTAAGGACCACTAGCAGTGGACAAGGAACCAAAACTTCCACACTTCTTTTTCTGCGATTTATCGTCATCCCAACCACCTTGCGACTGAGCACCTCCCTGATATAAAAACCTACTCCTCTTACCCTGCCTATCTCCGAACTCCTCCTGCCTTTTCTTTTCTTCCTCTACTTGCTGTATATGAATAGTCAACCTTGAAATGTCCATATCCTTAATCAGCAAAGTAGTCTTGCCTTACAAAATTAAATCCCGATTCAACCCAAATGAGAACTTCCTCAATCTTATCCTCAGATCATCCACCAAATCAGTAGCATACCTTGACAGCTGATGGAACTTCAAGGCATATTACATAACAGTCATTCTCTCATGCTTGAGATTTACAAACTCTTCCATCTTTGCTTCCCTCAATTCTTGAGGAAAGAAACGATCCAAAAAGTCCTTAGAAAAGATCTCCAACAAAATTAACCCTTTCACATCATATCTATCCCTATCCCATTTTTCATACCACTAGTATGCAACATCTTTGAGCTGATACGTCGCAAAGTTCACACCTTCCACATTGGTAGCCTACATTTCCCAAAATATATTTTCTATCTTATCCAAGAAAGAATGAAGATCCTCCTCCACCTTCACTCCAGTTAACGTAGGAGGATTCAGCTTCATAAACTGGCCAACCCTTGTGGCCTCAACAAACAACCCATCAGATGTATCCTATTCACCCTGATAAGCAACCATCAAAGCAATGACATAGATTGACTTGTAAAATTCTGCTTTAGTCACCTCACCTTGAGGAGGACTAGTAGCAACTGGAGGAACTCCAGAACCATCAGGTATAAGACCATGAGATCAAAGATGAACTCCAGATGTAGGATACACCCCATCAATATCATCCTCGGATGGGACAGGAGAGTTTTCTTATGTTCTAGATCTATAAGGCATGATCTGAAAGACGAACAAACAAGGATTAGAGAAGATTCTAGAATTTAGACTCCAAGCTTTAAAGTAGAATACCAAGAAAGTGAAATATTCCTAAATGTCTTGTCGTCTCTCTATTATGAATGTGGCGTGGTACACACCCCTAAAAAAGACTCTACCTGACATGGCTTTGTGGACTCCCAATTGACCATGAACCAAAAGCTCTGAAACACACTTGACCCGACCCGACCCGACCTGAGGATTTGTTGTAATGGGTGTCCCAAGTTCTACCGGGACTGGAGACCACCCCCGTTACCCAGCTAACCTCCAACCACCCTAAATTTCGAACATATAACAAGATAACATTATTGTTCATGTCAAGACTCTAGGATCGAATCACGACCATGACCGACCCAATCGAGTCCAACCGTCCCATACCAACCGTCTAACCATACAAAACCAAACCAAAGTCAAGGGCCATAAACCAAGCCATAGCCAAAGAGGTACCAAAATGTAAGATAATTAATCCCAAAATAAAATATGATGGAATAGTGAGAAATTATGTCCAATGATGTCAGCCAAAATACCAATGTCAATATTAAGGCTGACACCCATACCGATCCTGGCAATACTAATCCATAGCAGTACCACAAAGCCTCTAACCGAAAGAGTAAGAATATCCGATTGGGACATGTCCCCAACCATAGCCAAAACCAATATCCAAAATAAAATCAAAGTGTATAGGAATATCCATAACATGAAATAGATCCTCCCAGAAAGATGAAAGCTTAAAATTTCAATCCAAATGTTGATACCGATGTTCTAATGCTAAACAGGAGAAGTGGAATGACTTATTCCTGCATAGCGTGGGTATATATTCGCCTGAAGACAGGTTAGCGAGTGATTGCTAGCATGAACTTAGGATAAGGATAAAATAATGTCATTTATAAAACCAAGTAAAATCAACCATAATGCTTACCACCATACATATATATAACCATGCCGGGAAAGGGAATCGGGTTTAGCATGCACTTTAAAACCTTCACCTGGGCTATGTAGCTTTACCGTCCTAAACCACCTACGGGCTATATGGGTTCAGCTCCCCCTGCCTAAAGGTCCCAATGCATGTAGTTGCACGACTAGAGAAAGTAACCTGGGATAACTAGTACATCCCCAATATTTAAAGTGTGAATCATGCAGATGATCACTGGGACCAAACCTCACATCGGCAAATATAAGTTTTCCATTTTGGTCCCCTAGGTACCTCCACCTTTCATAACTTTGCTAAACATCCCTCCTGTAAGGCCAATTAAAATAATTATTAAGCAATCAAACCATTATCCATTTATTAACCAAGGCCATTATTCGTGGTATATTTATACCGACTATAACTTGCAAGTAATGTCAATAGCCAACTAGGTATAGATTAAGGGATTTCCATGTACCCTTCAATTTACTATATTAAACCACTTGGAGGATTCCCATGTACCCCATAGGCATTAACATTTAGCCCTTAACCTTTCAAAGCCATTTAAACCATTTGAGTTCCTTTACCTAGTTTAAACAAGAAAGAGTTCCATTAAAAATACATTAATGCAGTGAAAACATTCTCATAAGTATTTTGTCTAACACCTTGGGGGCATAATGTAACCAAAACCAATTCCAATAACCATTATACCATTCCCATGCAACAAAGTATCCAAAACCACCATAATGAATAGAAAAGCATAATTAAAACCATGGGAAACCATTACCAACCATTTATCATCAAAACCCCCAAATCATATTTAAAAACCAAAATCATACAACAATGAAATCGTGAAAACAATATATAAAACCATTTCTTTAGTTGGAACTAATAATGAGGGAAGAGAACATGCCTTAATTGACAAAGTACATGGAAAGAAATCAACAACAAGATCCGCAAATTATTCCTATAGTTGAAACCCTAGCTTTCTAGCCCGAAAATCTCTTGAAAGAATTATGGAGTGTTTTGAAAGAGTTTCTAAGTTTAATGAGTAGAATAATAGGGTAAATAACCTCCCAAGTAGGTTAGAAGTCGTGGGATCTTATTAGGTTAAGTGGGAAAATATCCATAATAGCCCAACTTAAGTTCCACAAGAATCTCGTACGAGGATACGACTCCCCTCACCAGTCATACCCTCCGATACGAGTGGTACCCACCACTCGTATCCTAAGCCTCAACCTTTGCACCCAACATTGTCCAGTAGATGACTCATCCAAACCAAGTCGTATCCACAGCATACGATCTGTACCCCTAACCCGTACCCTTGGTAGAATAGACCCAAGAAAGATTTAGACATTGTCCACCATACCGATCCCTGTATGACTCGTACCCTGACCTATGGCTCATGGTGAGCCATTCGTACTTATACCCAACTTAAGTTACCAAGTCTAAGGTTAAGAGAAGTAACCAAATGATCCATATCCATTTATATGACTCGTATCACCAAGTCGTGCCCATTCCAATAACCAAAATCTATTCCACCAACCAACACTGGTCAACATACGACTGGACTATACTATCTGTACCCCCAATATACGACTCATACCCATGAGCCGTATTGAGTCCAGAGACCAGAATTTTAGGAATTTTTCTATGGTCTAGAAATCAGGGTGTTTCAGTCTCCCCTGCTAGGAACATTAGTCTCCGAATGACGGAAAAGGTAGGTCAACAACAAGCATGATTCATTTGCATTATCAACTATCAATCCATTCTTTAGATGTATCTACGCTTACCTTTAACACAGAAACAAAGATGCAAGAGATTCAACCTTTCCTTTAACAAACTCAGGAAATAAAAATGTATTCAAAAACACATTCCTTCCACACAAATCCTAGGAGCAGAAAATAAATGTGGATACTTGGACTTCATGTCCTCCTCCGCTTCCCATGTAGACTCTTCTACCTTGTGGTTCCATCATAGAATCTTAACTGAAGGCATATCATTGGTCCGCAGCCAATGAACCTGCCTATCTAATACCTCAATCGAGACTTCTTGATAAGATAGAGAATTCGAGATACTCAACCCCACTAAAGGAACAATCGAAGAAGGATCACCAATGCAATTTCTCAACATCGAAACATGAAATACTGAATGAATGAATCTCAAGCAATAAGGCAACTCTAATTCGTAAGAAACATTGTCGACCCTCTACAAACCCTCATGAGAACCAATGAACCAAGGACTGAGCTTCTCCTTTTTGCCAAACCGCATCACTCCCTTCATAGGAGATACCTTTAGAAAGACCTTATCTCCAACCTCAAACTCTAAGTCTTTATGCCTAACATCCGCACAGGACTTTTGGCGACTTTGGGCAGCCTTAATCCTATCCCGAATAACCTTTACCTTTTACATAGTCTGATAAACCAAATCAAGACCAAACATATCCGCCTCACTAAGCTCAAACCACCTAATAGGAGATATACACTTCCTACCATACAATGCCTCAAAAGGGGCTATACCAATACTAGAATGATAGCTAATGTTATAAGCAAACTCTACCAAAGGTAGATGCTCAATCCAATTTCCACCATAATCAACCACGCACGCTCAAAGCATATCCTTTAGTGTCTAAATAGTTCTCTCTACTTTCCCATCTATCTACAGATGAAAAGCAGCACTCGGACTAACCTTAGTACCCAACCTTTTCTGAAAAGATCGCCAAAAATGAGATAAAACTGTGTGCCATAATCGGACATAATCAAAATAGGTACCCCATGCAACTTCACAATCTCTCAAAGGTACAACTTCATATCGTCCTCTACAGGAAAGGTAGTCCTTACTGGAAAAAAGTGAGCAGACTTCATCATCCTATCCACGATGACCCAAATCAAATAAAATTGGTTCCAATATAGAGGAAGATCAGTTTTGAAATCCATATTGATCACCTCTCATTTCCCTTCGGGCAAACCAATATCTTGATACAAACCACCAGGCCTCATGTGCTCAACCTTAACCTATTGGCACATCATGCATTTGGCCAAGAAATCAATCACATCCTTTTTTATAACATTTCACCAATAGATCTCGTGAGATAATGATACATCTTTGTTGAGCCGGAATGAACAACATAGTGCAATTTATGCGCCTCCGCTAATATTCTTTATCATAACCCATCGACATTAGTGAAGACGCATATCATAGTCTTTGAAAATCTCAATCCATCTCCTCTGCTTGAGATTAAGCTCCTTTTAAGTGAACACATACTATAGACTCTTATGATCAGAAAAGATATCCATGTGCACACTATACATATAATGCCACCATATTTTCAAAGCAAACACTACTGCCAACAGCTTCAAATCATGAGTAGGATAATTCCTCTTATGTACCTTCAACTGCTTAGAAGCATAGGCAACCACCTTCATATATTGTATCAAAACACAACCAAGACCTACCCAGGATGCATCATAATAAACCAGAAACCCATCGTTGCCTTTTGGGAAAGTCAGAATTTGAATCTAAGTTAGCTTGTCCTTCAACTTTTCAAAACTCCCTTCACAAGCATTCGACCAAGAAAACTTGACCTTATTCTGAGTCAACCTTGTCAAAGGAGCAGCTATTGATGAAAAGCTTTCCATAAACCGTCTATAATATCAAGCAAATCCCAAGAAGCTCTGAATATTAGAAGGAGTCATGTGTCTAGGCCATCTTAACCACAACCACCTTTTGAGGATCCATCATAATCCCTAGCTAGAAATAATATGGTCAATAAAAGTCATAGCATTTAACCAAATCTCACACTTAGAGAACTTGGCATACAACTAATGTTTATTCAAGGTACGAAATACCACACAGAGGTTATTAGCGTGATCCACCTCACTCTTAGAATAAACCAGGATGTCATCAATAAACAAAATGACAAAAAGATCCAAGAGTTGCCTGAACACCTTGTTCATCAAATCTATAAATTCTGCCTGGGAATTAGTGAAACCAAATTACATTACCAAGAATTCAAAATGCCCATACTGAGTATGAAAAATCATCTTAGGGATAACCACCTCCCTAATCTTAATCTAATAATACCGAGACCAAAGATCTATTTTATAAAAGAACTTGGTACCTTGCAATTGATCCAACAAATCATCAATCCTTGGAAAAGGGTACTTGTTCTTAATCTTCACTGTATTCAACTGCCAGTAGTCAATGCAAATCCAAAGGAAACCATCCTTCTTGCGCATGAACAACATGGTGCCCCTCACAGAAACACATTAGGACGAATAAACCCTTTTTTTCAAAAGATCCATAAGTTGCTCCTAGAGTTCTCTCAACTCGGCGGAGCTATTCTATATGGAGGAACAGATATTGGACGAGTGGTCGGAAGAAATTCAATACCAAACTCAATTTTCCTATCCTGAGGAACACCAAGAAGATCGTTCAAAAAGACCTCGAGAAACTCATTCACCACTGGAACTGACTACAAAGAAGGACCTTCCAAGTTAGGATCTTTAACCTGGACTAAATGACAGAGACAATCTTTAGAGATCAATATCGGAGCTCTAATATAAGAAATACACCTCCCCCTAGAAGCTATGGAACGACCCTCTCAATCTATAATCAGTTCAATAGGAAACTTAAAGATAACCTTACAGTTTTGATAGTCCAAGGACGTGTAACAAGAATATAACCAATCCATTCCCAGAATAACATCAAAATCTACTATATCCAACTCAAATAGATCCACCAAGGTTAGCTTACTACCAACAGCTATGACACACACCCTATAGACTATCTTAGTAATAACCGACTCACCTATTAGGGTAGAAATAGAAAAAGGATCCAAAATAACCTCAGGATCAAAATCAATACCTATAGCCACGTATAGGGTCATGTAACAAAGAGTATACCTTAGATCAAGCAAATAATAAAAGATCTATAATGTACTATTAATGACATCAGGTGATGTCTCAGATTCATGCCGAGATGTAAGAACATACAACCTATTCTGGGCAACACTAGAACTAGGAGCAGTAATAGATGCAGATGCAGCACTACCAGGTACAGAGGCAGAAGATAAAGCCACAGGAACCTTATTCACTCTCGTAGCCACCTTATTAACACGATAATTCCTGAGCAAATAGCCTGGATGGACATATTTAAAGCACTTATACCTCTCTTCATCATAATAACCTCGGTGAAGATAAACACAGAACTGATAAGGAGGTCATGGAAAAAAAAGATTGATCCTCACTTGCCTGAGATTGGGCACCTTATTCCTAAAAATCTCACTACCCTGCAAACACCTGTCACTCAATTTCTTTAAGTAAAGAGAACTAGCAGTGGAGAAGGAACCAGAACTCCCATACTTCTTTTTCTGTCATTTGCCGCCATCCCAACCACCTTGCAACTGAGCACCTTCCTGATCAGAAAACCCACTCCTCTTATCCTACCTATCTTCAAACTTCTATTGTCTCCTCTTTTCATCCTATAATTCCTATATATGAATATTCAACCTTGAAATGTCCATATCCCTAATCAGCAAAGTAGTCTTGCTTTACAAAATTAAATCCCAATTCAACCCAAATGAGAACTTCCTTATTATCTTCCTCATGTCAGCCTCCAAATTAGTAGAATACCTTATCAGCTGATGGAACTTCAAGTCATATCCCTTGATAGTTATTCTTCTATGCTTGAGACTCACAAACTCTTCCATCTTTGCCTCCCTCAACTCTTGAGGAAAGAAACCATCCAAGAAGGCCTTAGAAAAGTTCTCCCACAAAATTGACCCTTTCACATCACCTCTATTCATGTACCATTTTTCATACCACTAGTATGCAACATCTTTGAGCTGATAAATCACAATGTTCACACCTTCCATATTGGTAGACTACATCACCTGAAATATCTTTTCCATCTTATCCGAAAAATCATGAGGATCCTCCTCCACTTTTACTTTACTGAACGTAAGAGGATTCAGCTTCATAAATTGGCCAACCCTTGTGGCCTCAGTAGATAACCCATCAGACATATCCCGCTCAGGCTGAGAATAAACCTTCTGAGCAATGACATGGATTGACTTGTGAAATTCTGCATTAGTCACCTCACATTGAGGAGTACTAGTAGCAACTGATGGAACTCTAAAACCATCAGGTATAGCACCATGAGATCGAAGATGAACTCTAGATGTAGGACACATCCCCATCAACATCATCCTCGAATGGGACAAAAGAGTTTCCTTGTGTTCCAAATTTATAAGGCATGATCTAAAAAACGAACAAATAAGGATTAGATAAGGTTCCAGGATTTAGAATTCAAGTTTTAAAGTAGAAGACCAAGAAAGTGAAACATTCCTAAATGTCTTGTAGTTTCTCTCTTATGAATGTGGCATGCTATACACCCCTAAAAAAGACTCTACTTGACATGGCTTTGTAGACTCCCAATTGACCAGGAACCAAAAAATCTGATAGCAACTTGACATGACCCGACCCGAGGCCTTGTCGCAGTGGGCATCCCAAGTTCAACCAGGATCAGAGACCACCCCCATCAACCCAACCTCCAGCCGCCAACTCTAAGTTGGCTGAATTTTAAACATATAACAAAATAGCATTATTGTTCATGTCAAGATGATGTTGGGTGTATTTATGCACTCTAGTGTTACTATTCTATCTTATTTTAGCTTATTTTTAGGATAACTTGAGTGCTTAAGGTGTTTATATTGATATAAATAAGCATATAAGTGATAAAGTGTGTGATTAAAATGTGCAAAGTGTATTCCAAACAAGTTTGAGTTTAATTGGATCACTTAGAGTTCAATCAATAAAACTAGTATTACTAGCTTGAGCTAGGTGCTTGTCTAGTCTCTTTTGTTGGATTCTATTTTTCTAATACGTTCTAAATGGTTTTAATGTTGTCATTATATGTGGAACAACTTGTTCGTAGTGTGTAAAGTTCAAGTGAATCAATTATAGAGTCAAAACATGAAGTGGAAGATCATGGAGATCAACCTAGTCTAAGCTCTTGTTTTTGATTCATTGTGATGGATGTTGTGTTGTTTGAACCTCTAATTCGTGTGGTGTGTTCATGTAGGATCTTTTGTGAGTTGTTTATGATGATATATAGATGAATTGGAGGCTGGAAAACCAAGGGAAAGACACCACAAAGTCAAGGATGAATGGAGGAACGTCCAATACTTAACCAATTTTTTAGAAGCAAATTCCAGAGAGGTGTCGCGATAGGGGAACGTCGCAACCCCTATTTGACTCAAGACAGACTTGATTCGCAACCCCTACTTGACCCAAGAAAACCTCGCATCACAACCCTTAGTCAAGTCAAGCCAGCCTCGTGTCGCGACCCCATCCAAACACGACATAGAGTTGCACTTTGAATCCTATGCGGCTTGGTCTTTGTTGTCTACTATAAATACATCTTTGTACATATTATTATTCATATATGTACATCTTGGGACATCAAGGAGGCTGATACAACTTTATAACTTAGGTTTTTATCATTCTAATTTATTTCATACATATTCTTAGTCGTTAATTATAAACTTGTGATTAAGATTATAACTATTCATGGCTAAATGCCCTTTTTCCGGGGTTGGAGCCGAATACATGAGTACTACGGTTTTGATATTAGTTCATTGATTTGATTATCATTGTTGGTTGTGTGTTAAATCTTATTTTAACTATTTTGAAGCTTGATCACCCTTAGAATACACCCATTGTCAACCTTGTGAACTCGGGAGAGGGAATGGGGAGATAAAATGTGGGATTGAACAAAGTATGGTTCGTAGTCTTTTATGAAATAAGGAATATGGATTAGTATCTATTACAGGGATGTACTTAGATACCGTACTTGATTCAAACTTAGGATGATATCTTAAAGAACTTAATTGGATTATTACATCCCCACTCAATAATGTAGTTGTAATGTCCACATTAGGTAATTGTCTAGAGGTCGGGAGACCATGATCATGTGATTAACCCTATGAATCAAAAACTAAGATAAGTGAATTGATGAATTGAATTCAACAACATAGTACGATTGTTCAAAGTGCTTCAACCCTGGTTTTACTCCTATTGATTGTCCAAGATCCTTAATTTACACACTATTTACTTTACTTGCAATTTACAAACTCCAATCTCTCTTTTGGTTACTTTTGCACTAAAATAATATCAGAAGTTAAACTAAAATCAAATTTTTGTTGAATCAAGTCCCTTTGGAATCAATACTTCACTTCTTGAAGGCCACTTTACTACTTAATAAGACCACGTACACTTGCGTGTGCGCTTGGGCTCTGTCAATTTTTTGGCGCCGTTGTCCGGGACTTATTATTTGGCAACTATTTATTTTAGTTTTAACTTTAGATTTATTTGGTGTTTTTATGCTTGGTCTTGGTTTTATGATTGCAGAAAACAGGTTTTAAGGTTAGGATACTCGTAAGGAATAGGGATTTGGTTGAACAAATCCCCAAACCCGAGTAACTTTACCATCAACGAAAGAGAGAAGCAATCCTTCTTCCCCAAATTCTTTAAATCGTAGAAGACCAAGAGAATCGTGCTATAATGGCTGCAGAACAACAAGAATGCAGGACAGTTAGGGAAGTGGCAATCCTACTTCTGATGAACTTGACTTCCCTAATTCAAAAACCGACTGCTGGGGGAAATTTTGATTTAAAGCACAATATGGTGCAACTTCTCATCAGTAGTGGACAGTTTTTAGGGCTTTCACACGAGGATCCACAAGTCCACTTGCAGACTTTCATTGAGCATACTGATATATTCATTCCGACTGGGGTGAGTACAAATTATATGAGGCTAACACTTTTTCCCTATTCACTGTTGGGGGAAGTTAAAAAATAGTTGAATGCTGAGTCGGCTAATTCAATCACATCATGGGATGACATGTCTAGAAAGTTCCTCATCAGATTCTTTTCATCAGTCAAGACTGCGAGACTTAACAGTGAGATAGAATTACAACAAACCTAGTGTATTCCCACATAGTGGGGTCTGGGGAGGGTAAGATGTACGCAGTCCATACCACTACCTCCAGAGAAGTAGAAAAGTTGTTTTCGATAGACCCCCGTCTTAAGACAAGGAATAATAAATAAATCCATAATAAAGCATGGAACAAGATGACATAACATAAATACAACACCCACAAGGAATAGTAAACAAAGAATAGTAAACAAATTCGTAATAAAGCATGAAACAAGATGGCATAACAAAACTAATACACCCACCAAGTAATACCCTACACTAACAACTCAAATTGGTACTAGCCTTCTATCCTAATTTGCATCCTCCAGACCTTCTTATCTAGGGTCATGTCCTCAGTAAGCTGTAACTGCTCCATGTCCCACCTAATTACCTTTCTATAGTATTTCTTTAACCTACCCCTACCCCGCCTGAAACCATCCAAAGCTGGCCTCTCACACCTACGAGAAAAGGTATCCATACCCCTCCTCATCCATACTACTAACAGTCCAATGAGGTATTTTCTCACACTTTTGTAGAAGCACTTGATCACAATACAAAGATTTTTCTAGATTCAGCAATAGGTGGTCAAGCACTGGAATTAACTTATGATGAGCTGTACACATTGTTGAACCGCATAGCACAACGAAATCTAGAGTGACATTCAGATTTTAGAAGTTTCATGAAAGAATTGCGGTTGGATTGGAGGTGGACCAATTCACAACCTTATCAACTCAAGTTCCAGCACTGTAAAATATGATAAAACACTCAGTTCAGTAACCTGAAATTAGGAGCAACACAACTTACAGCCATAGTCAATGCCATCCAATAAGCTACAGGTTGGTGCGAAGTAAGCGATAATAGTGGTCACTTAGAGGCAATGTGTGCTTCCAATCTAAAATCAGTGATGTATGTAGGTAATGATCAAAGGAAAAATTATGGTAATGCCTATAATATGAAGTGGCAGACTCAGCCTTGGAACGCACAACAACAACAAATTTAGTAACCACAGGCATAAGAGAATCAGTCAACTAGCAACATGGAAGAGATGTTGAAGTCGTTTCTAGCTAGTCAGACGCAATTAGCTGCAAACATGAAAAATTTGTAAGCGGCTCAAAGAAGCTTAGAGATTCAAGTGGGGCAATTGCATTAAGGATGGAATACTAGGCCACAAGGTAGTTTGCCAGCGGATATAGAAAATCCAAAGCAGGTTATAGCAATCACCTTGAGGAGTGGTAAAGATCTTCAAGGAGAACCTCCAAAGACAACTAAGGAGGTAGATGATGATGTGGTGACCAAACAGGTTCCCGAAGAAGTTGATAAAAAAACAAGGAAGTCTAAGTACTTGAAAGAAAAATTTGTTGTAGAAGAAGACACCACCACTACCTTTCCCTCTGAGGCAAATTAAAGCAAAGGAGGATGCAATGTTCGAGAAGTTCTTTGATATATTTAGAGAGCTTCATATTAACTAACCTTTGTTAGATATTTTGCAGGGTATGCCTAAGTATGCAAAGTACTTACAGGATGTAGTTGCTAATAAGGTGAAATCTTAGGATGTAGAAGCAATAACACTCACTGAAGAGTGTAGCGCGGTAATAACACAGAAAATCCCCAAGAAATTGAGAGATTCGAGGAAGTTTACTCTCTCTATCCAAATTGGGAGTAAAGTGGTCCATGCATTGAGTGACTTAAGGGCTAGCATAAATCTATTGCCCCTATCTTTGTTTAATACATTGGTCTTAGAAATGTCTAATTCAATCAAGGTGATTTTGCAGCTGGCAGATGGATCCATGGCACATCCGAAAGGAATTATTGAGGATGTCCTCATAAAGGTTGGTAAATTTGTTATTCCTACTGACTTTATTGTTCTTGATTTTGAGGTAGACGAACATGTACTAATATCTAGGGGCATCCATTCTTAGAAACTGGAGGATCATTCATTGATGTTAGAGAAGGCACACTCAAAATGAGGGTAGAGGATGAAGAGGTGGTATTTGATGTTTACAAATCATCAAAAATAATGTCCCACTATAAAGATTTATTTATGATCAATCTGATTGAAGGGGACGAGTGTAGGGTGGTTAGTCCACCAAAGACCTCTTTTGACTACCTGATTGAGCAGCCTAAGCTTCTACCATCTAAGCCTGATTTGATGCTAATTGATAAGACTAAATGGGCTAAAGTTGAAAATTTTGCTGCACTTGAAAATTCGCACACAAGAGGGGTGGAGAGAATTAGAAGATGGAGGCCAAGTGTGAGAAAGAAGATAAAGGAATATGGTTGAGTTAAGTCGGGTCGTGCTGTGACACTAAATCAGACACTGCTTGGGAGGCAACCCAAGTTAAGTAGGTATTATTTCTTTTTAGTTTTTAGTTTTTACTTCACGTAGTTTTTACTTTTGATTGAGTCGCGGGTTGATAGAAAGCCTGAGTATCAGAAATCTGAGCTAAGAAGCATAGCAAAGACTGAGTGTAGGGTCCCATGAATCTCATTTATGTGTAAAGATGCTACTAGTTAGACCTAGAGGCCTTAGGGAGTATTTCTATCTCTTACTTTTAAGTTCACTTTGGGGATAAAGTAGATTTTTAAGTGTGAGGTGGGGAAATTTTCTAAATTTTGGCTCAATTTAAAAATATTTGGTGTAAGATATTCTTGTTGGTGCTATTTTTGATTACATGGTGCAAGTGTTGTGATTGTTAAAGCATTTTGAATTGTGCGAATTGCTACTTTTGAGACTCTTATGCTTAATTTTTTGACTCTTGTTCTTGTTGGCTTAAAATTTTAATTCATGCTATTGTTTGGTTGTGAGTCTATGATGATACTATGTGAGTTGAGAATGTGCATGTGCGTGTGAGATTTTTGTATATTCCTTATTGTATGTGATGTCTAGAACCTGCCCAGTGTGTGTGCAAAGCGAAATAAAGAATGTGAATTTAGGAGATAATATAGGCATTTCTTTAATAGCCTTGTTTTATACCTTCTATTTGACCTACCCTTTGTGCATTATCCTAGTTGACCCTCATTGAGCCTTTAGCTTTTTCTTTGGTAGCTTCATATGTATCCTAATCTTCTTCTTTTGATAGACCATAATTTGATCCAAAAAGCTCTAAGTGCTTTAATGAAAAATTGATTTAGTAAGGAGGTTGAGAAATTGAACAAGAAAAAGGTAAAATTGATGCCCCAAGGTAATAGTTATTGGTGTCTATATTGGTGTGTGGTGGTTGGTAGTGATATAAATGGCGTTATAAATATTTCCATGATTGTAAAAAATGAGAAAAATTGAATCCTACATTATAAGACAATGTAGCACGTAGATATATATGTGGATCAGCACTTTGAGGATATACTGAGTATGTGGGGGTGTAATTCATAAGTAAACATCATCATAATTAGGAAGTAAATATATGTGGATATATATGACTCAGATAATCTTGATTATGCAAATATCGAGATATAAAAATCATGTATAACAAATCATACTTGTAAATCTAGTAAGTCATAACACTTAGTCTTATAAAAGCTTTTCCATCATTCTTTTCTTTAGAAACTTAGAAGATTTGGGACCTAGGGAGTTTTTCTAACCGACATAAATCATGTGAGCTGACATGGAGTCCAACGTCTTGCCCACGTTGGGGAGAGCTGTTCTACCCTTGCCATCAGAATAGAACCTTAACTTGAGTGATCACAATCTTAGTCATCCATGTAGAAGTGGGAATAATCTTAGTCCTACTGTGGCACGTAGTTTTGGGGCATGATACCTTGGAATCATACCCAACTCGGTGCTAAATACTACTCCCATACTTATGCTCAGAACTTTAGGAAATCCACTTTAAAATTAGCACAAAGGTTTGCAAGAAAACCAATTATGCTCTTTTCTTTTCTTTAAATCTCAAGTCATATGAAAGAACTAGATTCTTCATCTTAGCTTAGGACCCAAAAGGTCAAATCTTTATCTAAAATCTAAAAATAATCTAGTCATGGGGTGCTTATAGCACAAACAATTTTGAAGCAACAATCTCTAATTGGGATCTAATCACCCAAGAATCAAACTCATGTTAAAACGTCTCAAAATTCATACTTGGTAATGCAAACATTCATAAATTATCTTAAAATTTGGAAATTTCATCACTATGCATGGAAGTATAATCATAATCATGTAATTCAACTGTTAAATCATCGAAAATCTCATAATCTTGCAAATAATGTTAATGGGTATGAACCCTAACTTGAAATTTATAGGAATTCATATAATTTGCAGTAAATTTGTATTTAAAATAAAGTTTTGGGCAAAAGGATGAAAGAATTATCCTTATTCAAACCCCACATACCTTGGATGATGAACTTAGATGAACAACTTGCTTTTGAGACTCTATTCGTGTTCTTGAATGTAGACTCTTGAAGTTCTTGGTCTAGGAATCTTGAATCTTGAATCAATTTGGAAAAGTAATGGTGGAATCTTGGGATTTCTTAAAGATGAATGTTGAAGCCTAGGGTTTTGAATGAGAGAAATTTTGATGAATAATAACATATAATGCTTCTAAGAGGCTTAAATCTTATGTTTGGACGGATTGGGGATTGGATAATTTACAAAAATACCTCCTTTAAACTCTTAAACGGAACTGGAAAACGTATATTTTCCCGACCTGGGTGGCCACCGCGATGCACCACTATCGCGGTGGCTCACTGGAAATCGACAACTGGAAACTGGGCAGACTCTGCAATGTGAATTCATCGCGGTGCCCCTTTGGAATGCCATTTTGGCACATGGCGCGACGAACCATTATCGCGCTGGACCTCTGAAAATTGACAAATGGGAAATTAATCCTCTCCGTGATGCGTCAATATCGCAGAGGGCCATTGAAAAATGACCATTAGCAATCAACACTGCTCCGTGACACGCTCAGGGTCCAAATGACGGTGTTTTGCGACTGAAACTTAAAATAGCCATAACTTCTTACCCGGTTATCGGATTTAGGCGAATTTTATATCGTTAGAAATCTTATTCAATTTCCTACGCCATGGAAAGTTCAAATCTAAATAATTCTACACAAAATAAATGTCATTCATTCGAAGAGCTAATCCTTGATATTTTTGGGGTGAGTTTAAGCTAGAAAAATCATAAGGTATTACAAAAGCGTATACTAAGAAGAACATCTCTCTAAGATGAAAGTTGAAAATTGATCTCTAAAAGGTCTACGACTCAGTTTAATGAACCTTTCTTGAGTAAATGACACTAGCATCAAAATTCCCTCTCACTTTTATTTTTTGGATTATGGTTTGTGTCAAGACGATAAGCTATTCGCTCATCCTCAATTGGGAGAAGACTCAAATCTTTTGACGAATTTAGAAAAGGCGATCCATTTTTTCCATTCTTATTTGCCATTGCTATGAAATACTTAAGCGGAAGTTGAATTGACTCAAGTCATTCAAGGGCTTCAAGCTTCATCATCCTAATTTCTCTAAGCTTTGAATTACTTATCTGTGCTTTGCTGATGATCTACTGCTTTTTCCTAGAAGAGATCCTAGCAATGAAAACTCCTTATTATTCAATTGGAAACTCTACATTATGCAATGGTATCTCTTAATACAACAAAAAAAATACCCAGTGTATTCTTACAAAGTGAAATTTGAGGAGGGTGAAGTGTACGCAGTCCATACTACTACCTTAGATGAAGTAGAGAGACCATTTCTGATAGACCCTCGGGTCAGGAATGGTATCTCTGAATAAAGAAAATCAAAAGACACAAGTAGTCTGGGACAAAGTTTTGTTGTCCTTTAATAGTTGATGGCTTGAGTTTAGTTAATCTTTATCTATGAAACAATAGATCCTTGTGGTCGAACCCTTCCCCAGACCCTACGCAAAGCAGCAGCTTTAGTGCATCGGACAGTCTTTTTTTCATTTGTGAGACAACACTGCTATTTATAAACTTTGTTGGAATTAATCTCAACAAGTTATGTTGATAATTTATGGATAAAATGGATTCACACATACAATATTAAATAACATCAACTTTTCAACTGGTAAGCCCCTCAATAAGCTAGTTGGATGACCAATGAGTAAAGCATCTAGTATCGTTGAATTATGACAAAATTTGCTATGATACACTCCAACTTTACAGGGGTCCTATTAAATAATTTGAAGAATAAATAATCAATGCTAAATAAATACTCCATCCGTCCAATAATGACAAGTAAATACTGTTGGGGAAATCGAGAGGGCGTCATGCGGAAGCTATTAGTTGCAAACTATGAGAAGATAAATCAGATGACAAAGAAAATAATACTAAAAAAATATGTTATTGTTATTATTTGGCCAAGCGACCTACATATTGAAAACTAGTATCAAAAATATAAAAAAAATATAAGGAGAAAATCTTTCCCTAACCAAAAACTCTTAAATGACTACATTGTGGATGATATTATGTTATGACTTGAGAAGTGAAGTCTTCTATTTATAGAGTTACAAAACCTTTCCTTTTAGAAAGAGATAGTCAAATATGGAAAAGTTTTTATATTTTCCTTTCAGGAAAAGTAAAAGTAATTATGGTATTACTTTTATTTCCCTTTTAAGAAAAATAAAACTTAAATTTGGTAAGAAAATCAGGGCAAAAACCTAATAGATCTCCCCTTTTTTGTTTGATTTTCTTGACATAATTTAATTCACCTTCTTCGTATGCATAATTTTTGTTCTTCACATAATCTTCATCGTTGTTGCTTGTCATGGTTAAAAATAAGATTTAAAATATTACGATTAAAAGTGGTTAAAAATTAATATTTTATTTTTATTTTTAAAGATGCAGTAACCGGATTGTTGAAATATGTTTAAAACTTCTTCTCCACATGTAGCTAAACAAAATTGTCATTATCGGCAAACTGGTTGCAGCTTGATTTTGAAATCGCTTTGAACCTGTTTAATCTCGTTTCATCACACCATTGGACCTTTAAACCATAAGCTCTGATACCACTTGTTGGGTTCGAAATCAAGAGGGCGTCATGCGGAAGCTATTAGTTGCAAACTATGAGACGATAAATCAGACGACAAAGAAAACAATACTAAAAAAATATATTATTGATATTATTTGGTCAAGCGATCTACATAATGAAAACTAATATCAAAAACATAAAAAACTATTAGGAGAAAATCTCCCCCTAACCAAAAACTCTTAAACGACTACATTATGGATGCTATAGTGTTATGACTTGAGAAAAGAGATCTTCTAATTATAGAGTTGCATAACATTTCCTCTTAAAAAGAGGTTGACCAAATATGAAAAAGTTTTATGTTTTTCCTTTCAGGAAAAGTAAAAGTAATTATGGTATTACTTTTATTTTCTTTCTAAAAGAAATAAAATTTAAATTTGGTAAGAAAATCAAGACAAAAATCCTAACAAATACTCCATCCGTCCAACAATACTTGTCCATTATACTAAAATAAATATCAAATAATACTTGTCCAGCTTGAAAAAATAATGAATAATTTATTCCTTTTTTCTCATTTTACTCTTGATATTAAATAGTATTCATTATCTAATGCATATTTCAAAGTAAACAATAAATTAGTTATATCCATAAGGTGACATGGTAAGAATTATTCTTATTATTTATTATTTATTGTTTCTTAATATGTGTGTCAAGTTTATAGTTTACAACTGTTGTTACCTGTTGGATGGACGGAGTAATGAAAATCAATTTTAGAAATAATTTCTCAATCTCAAAATAGTCGTCATATTGATATTTTGTACAACTCTTAAAAAAAAAAATAGTACGGTGCACTAAAGCTACCGCTATATGCAGTGTTCGGAGAAGGACCCTACTACAAGAGTGTCTTGTACAACTCTTAAGAAAAAATTAATTAAGAATATGATTTGACTAATATATTCATAATTAATTCTTTAATCTTTATCTTTTTATATGCGCTCTTAATTCTAGAATAAGTAATGTTAAGAGTTAAGTAGAAAAGAATAAGTAATTCTTTCTTAATCTTTCTAACTGAAAATTATTTTGAAACAAATATTTTTAGTAAACACGCCAATTACTTTCCTCGTCTATTTTTACTTGTTTACTATACTAAAAATTGATGTCTAACATTATTTATACAATTTAAAAAATTAATTAATAATGTAACACGTTCTATCCATTTGCTTCTACTATTAAATACTATTTATTAGTTAATATATTTTTTAAAGCATAAAATTTATTATATTCAAATGATGATATAATAAAATTATTTTTATTATTATTTTTAAAAAATACATATCAAATCAATAATAAATAATTACTATGATGTAACATATTCTATTCATTTATTTTTATTATTAAATATTATTTATTACTTACTGTATTTTTTAAAGCATAAAATTTATTATATTTAAATGATGATATAAAAAATATTATTATTTTTTTTTTAATATTTGAATGATAATATAATAAAATTATTTTTATTATTATTATTATTTAAAATTTATATCAAATTAATAATAAAAGTCAACAATAGATGATGTAGAAATTAGAATCAATTGGAAACTAAAGTATCCCATGTGATAAATCACAAGCTTTCAAATCAATTTAATTCAATGATCCAAAATAACCAATAAATTGATCTGACATTGCATTTCTCTAGAAGATACTCTGTCCATTCTAAAATAATGAAATTATTAGAATATGATATATTTTTAAAAAAATGCTTTTAGAATATAAATTATAGGTTGTTTTTCACTATTATCTTTTTAATTATTTTTAAATTATTCTTTTCGAAAATATGAATTACTTAAGAACCTTATTAAATAAAAGGATAAAATTGAAAAAAATTTCAACAAGTCTCTTGAAAAATAAATAATTTATTTATTTTAACTATTAAAAAATAACTCAATAATTTATTTATTTTGAAATGGAGGCAGTATATTTTATTAAAATATACAAATAATGAAGAAGTTCAAGATGTTAGGCAATCAATTCACACGTGATTGAAGATATTGCACCTACTTTGCATAGAGTACATCCACTTTTTAAATATCAATTTTTTAAATTGCATATCCCTGCATTATTTAGAAGGTAATTTAAATTAAATTATTTTTATTTATTATTTATTTTAAATTAATACTTTTCTTATTGAAAATTCCTCATATGACTAAGAGTAAAAATAAAAAAAATAAGTACTTATATCTAAATTTTTCAAAATAACAAGTATTATGAAATATCTATATTTAATAAAGAGGACGAGTATAAAAAAACAGAGACAGTATATGTTTGTCTTCTCCATTCATTTTTACTTATTTATATTGTTAAAAATAAATCTCCAACAATGTTTGCTTAGTTTAAAAAATGAATAGATAATTTATATATACTTGTGCTCATTTTATTCTCGCTATATATTAAATGGTACTTCCTCTATTTTACTTTATGTGGCATTGTTTGACTTGACACGATATTTAAAAAAAAAAAAAAAAATTTTACCCTCCTCATTTCATTTTACTTGTTACAATTTGATTTGACATATTGATTAAGAAAAAAATTAATAACATGACTATTTTACCATAGTATCCTTATTTTCTTGATATATATGTCAAAAATGACAAGTAAAAATAGAAATACAATTAGAAAGTTTGTGACAAGTAAAATGAAATGTGGGGGGGGGGGGGGGGGGCCTAAAATTTATTGTCTAAACTAATTCTTGAATATTGTATAGTTGTAAATCATTTCATTAAAGAAAAGTATTAAAGTTAAATTGTTTTCAATTATAATAAGACATTCTTTTTGGAACGAATTAAAAAGAAAATGGTGCCACATAAAATGAACAATGGGTGTATTCATTATCAAATACATTTTCAAAGCATTAAATTTACTACTCCCTCTATTTCTTTATAAGTGCTCAGTTTGGATTGTGACTTTGTTCTTAAATAAGTATAAGTTTAAGCCTTCAAAAATAATTTGATCGCAGTCAAATATGTCTTGAATTTAAATATGATAATCATTATCAACTTGAAAAGAGATAAAATTTGGTTAGGAGTAAGTGGATCATTTGTCTCTTATTTTGAGTAGTTTATTAAAAGATATTTTCAAGTTAAAAGAAGTACTTATTTAGGAATGAAGGGAGTATATTCAATGAGTGAAATGCAAAATTATTATTTAGGAATGAAGGGAGTATATTCAATGAGTGAAATGCAAAATTATTCTTATTATGTATTATTTCTTAAGTTGTGTGTCAAATCAACGTAAACAAGTATTCCCTTCGTTGATGTTTATTTGTCTATTTCTTTTATTTTGAAATGTCCAACAATATTTGTTTAATTTATAAAATCAATGAATAATTATTGTTAGATATATATTTTTGAATTATTGTTCAATTTTGAAAAGTACTAGATAAGTATTGTTAGATATTTATTTTTAATATACTGGACAAGTAAGATGGATAGAGGAAGTAATAATAATGGTAAAATAGATAAGTAGTAAATTATCTCTTAATTTTCTAAAATTAAACAAATAAAATTAGATAATTATTTTTAATATACTGAACAACTAAATGTTAATGGAGTATTTTCTACTTACTCTAGGTTATTAATAGTTTTAGTAGCCATAAGGAATGAAATGATTCTAACTAAGGCTGCTTATAGGACGGATAATTTCGATTAATGATTTTGGCTTATCAATTATTATTTTTAAAATGTATTAATTGGATAGTCAATCAATAAGATATCGATTGATTCAATTATAGGTTAGCAATTATCGAAAGGCTATCGAGCAGTGTGTCAACTATTCTCCATGAAATAAAAAAGGAAAATAGAAAGAGCCAAAGAGGACACAAGTTGGCAACTCATCCAAAAAAAGGATAAATAGATAAAGATAAGAAAAAATCAAAACATTTAAAACAAAAAATATTGAATAATTAAAAAGAAAGGAGATATGAACAACTGAAGCTCTAGAGTACCCATCAATGAAGAGAATTAACTTCTGAGAACCCGTTGGAGTCAGATCAGTAGGGAAGTTCACACTGTGACATTCAAAAATAGAGAAAGAACTCATACCCTGAATTGGGAAAAGGCGATTAGAGAAAAGATAAGTAAAAAAACTTGAGATCTATCAAAATAGAAAGCATGAAAGAAACGACAAAATACTAAATGAATTAATAGGGTATTAGGGTTATTACATGTTAATCATAACAATATGTGGAGTACTTAACTTTATATACATAAGAATAAAAGTATTAGTATGATAATTCTTAATGAATTAGCGATTTATCCAATAAAAAAATTGAGAAATCTTCATATCAATAAATTATTAATTATAAAATTTTAATTTATTCATCAATCATTTTATGACTGACTCATCAATTATGATTCAATTTTGAACAACCTAATTCTGACCATTAAATGCTATTTGGAAACTATATAAATATCAATTGACCCTTTAAGAAAATACTTATTACAAATTTATTTTATCAAATTAGTATTAATAATTATGATTTCTAAATATAAATTTGAATATATATACTTTTTTTAATCATTAAATAGTAAGGATAATACTAAAAGAACGTAATAATTTTTTTTATTTTCATTAAAAGATAATTAAATTAAATAAATATTTTTTAGAAAAAATCAATTATTTTGAAATAGTGAGTGCTGGACAAATTTGTATTGGTGGAAATCTCAATCCTCATTGCCATTAAATTAAGGGAAAAGGACATGGGGTGACCATTTTTAAAAAATATGGACACAATTTGAAAAGGTGGACAAATGTAACCTGTCGGCTAAATTTAATTTTCTTTTTTAGCCATTTGGTCCAATTGGGCACATGAAGTCTCTATACTCTATTGATACACTTTTATACCATATTGATACACTTTTATACTGTATTGATACACTTTTCACAAAACAGAAAGGAAATTCTATGCAAGTACATGCAATCCCTATACCCAATTGATACTCTTTTAAACCACATTAATACACTTTTATACTACATTGATACACTTGCATTGTCCATATACTCAATTGATACTCTCTTATACTAGATTGATAGATTTTTAGAATGCATGTAGAAACTATATAGAGTCGTATAAAATATGTATCTAAATAATAATTATAGTTAAAAATTGTATAGAATGTGTATATCAATTTTCTTTTTGATGTTTGACTTGTTTTTATTTATAGTTCCTCTTTTGGACTTGCAATAATATCGGGGGTTGATTTTTGGATTTGGAAAATTGCAGTTGAACTATTGAAAAAAGTTGGATTTAGGTTTACCATTTTGTGTTTGAGTTGCATTATCTGCTCCTCAAAATCCTATGTATTTGTTTTGATCAATTAAAGTTTCTTATAGTAATTTCACATAGCTTTTTTGATAGTCAATGTCATCATTCCATAAATATACATAATGCATGTTCCAACGTACAACAATTGTAGTTATGTTAATTTCAAAAAAGGAATAGATTTTTAGAAAAAAAAAATAAAAAAATTACAAAAAAAGTATAAAAACAGGGAAAAAAACACAAAAAAGCAACAATTTTTTTATAATAGAATGAAAAATTAAATTAAAAAAAATGGAACATAAAAAAACAGTAAGATTAAAAAAATAAAATGAACTAGCATTTTAAAAAAAAAATGAGAAAAACTTGAAGTAACTGGCATGCAAAATAATCAATGGCTATAAAATAAAATTCGTTCAGTGGCTGATTAGAGGGAATTAAATAGTAGTGACTATTTAGTTGGAATTAGTTTTAGCGAGTGGACATTTTTGTCCTTTCCCCTTAAATTAATGTGGAAATTTATGATTTATCACATGGACAGTATGGTTTTCTATTGATTCTACTAATAATAATTAAATTATTATAAATGTATTTACATTATAGTGAATGTCTATATAGATAAGATCTTCCAAGATCTAATAAGATCTATCAAGATCTAGTTGATATCTATAAGTTTTTCCTATAAATAGAAGGGTTTCTTTCATTGTAAACAAATCCTCAAGGATTTCAAGAGAATCCTAAAAAGAAATAAGAATTACTATATATTCTCTCTACTCTTCTTCTTTATTCTTAGTTATTTCATAATACGTTATCAGCACAAGACTCTGCCAAACAAGTGAGATTATAAATTTAAAGATAATTTCAAGGTTAGTAATTCCTTATGTTATCTATCTTTTGTTACTAATAATATAATTATTGTTGGATTTGAGGAAAAATAATTGGTTTGGAACCATTTGTGTTTAAAATTTATTCCTCAAGAACAATATTATCCAAAGGGTTGATAATATGTTGGGTTCATGTCCCATTGATTAATGCCTAAGATGTCTTTATATGGATAAGACGTTGAGTCTGAATCTCAATGCACCATTTTGATAATATTATGATGGCTAAGGCAAAATAATGGATATTTGGTGAAACGTGTCCCATTAAATATATTTCATTCCTTGAATTGAATGTGGCAGCAATAAATTATGTGTATGCCTTAATTTGCTTTTGTAGTATCTATCATAATTTGATACGCATAAGGAATGATTATATTTCATTCCTGGGAATGAGAATTTCTATTATTATAAATACATATCTATACCTGTGGGTGAATGTGACTATATATACATTCGAACGTGTTTTTAATTGTGAACATATCACAACCCACCTTCAAAGGAGATGAAATAATTGAAAGATTGAATATCTCCAAGTTACCATGATAAAAAAACACGAATGTGAAAAGTTACTCAAGTATGATGAAATCACATGCCATAATAAACTAAGAGTTTATTGTTTATTGATACGAAAATCATGCAATAGTAAACCTGATGTTTACTAAAGAATTTTTGCACATGATATGGTAACTTGAAGTTACTAATACAAATCATTTAATCTATTGACATAAACGATTTGTCATCATGAAGATGTGCATGTAGAGTATTAGACATATATTGAAGAAATAACAAATTCTTCAAGAATTATTTATGTTACTTGTTCTCATGATAAGTTGGTTGGACCAACTAATGTTGGGATTTGTCCCTCAAAATCTAGAATATATAAAAGGTGAATAAGTGCCCGTTCACTTATCATGTGATATGTTGAAAAGATGCATTAATAAGATGATCACATGCACATTCATTGTCAACCTATGTTTGACATTCTTAAAGTTTCTATCTCAATAAAATTGAGTTAAGAGTATAACTTTCAGATTTTGTAATCTAGACAATCTTGATGATGATTGTTTGGCATTGAATGCCTTTGATAAATAACTAAACTATTGTTAATGAGAATAAAGCTTCATGTGTTGGTCTGAAATATGATATGTTGCATACAATAGCACTTATATGTATTAGATCAATAAATTATGATTATTTCTTCCCTCTCAATTGGTTCAAGGCCAGGAACCAACTATTACATCTAATAGTTTTAATGTGTGGTATACGATTAATGAATATACCATGATGGACAAAGATGGATTCCTCAAAGAAGATGGAGGATGTAAGTTAGTTTCACTAACATAAGGGGGAGATTATAAACAACTAAGAAATATGTTAGGAATTATCATTAGATCCTCATTCAAAAGATAATTCAAGTCAAATGTCGAAAGCATCTCATATTTAAGCTGCAAGTGCTCCTATTTTGTGTCCATGAAGGACAAAGTCTATGCATGCATGAAGCGTGATAAACCAATCTGTTCTAAATAAAATAATCTTTGAAAAGGATAAGAAGCAAACAATCATAATATGAAGGCAATGTACTCTTGAAGAGCCTACGACATAACACTTCATGAAACCTTATGAGAGGTTCAGGTACCTAAAAATAATAAAGTCATAAGATCTCAAAATGTTATATCACATTACGAACTGATATAAAATGATATATCATTGATGATATCTTTGATACAATATTGACGCATTATTGTAAAAAGGTTACGAGGAGCTGAATTCTACGTTTATTTAAGCATGCCGACGTAGAAACATTTATCAAGTGTCATGAAAGGATACATCCTGGTAAGCATAAAACTTATTTTATTTGTCGTCTAGACACTTGAAGATGTCATATATGAAATGTTGAATATTGTCACTTGACAAAATTTAAATGAAATTTTTTTAAGGATTTCAAAATGTTTGAAGCATATAAAAGTTTATGGGAAACTTATTTAAAATCCTTATATTGTATAAGCTTATAGCTTGAAAATTATTGAAACTCTTGGAGAGTTTTCAAAAGCACTAGGTTATTTGCTGAAATGATAAATATACCGAATTGGATTGGTTATGAAGTACCATATCTTAGTGCAATTGATGCACTAATGTATCTTGCAAATACAATAAGGTCTGATATAGCCTTTTCAGTTAATTTATTAGCAAAGTATATTTCTGCTCCTACTAGGAGATATCAGAATGGGATAAAACACGCGAGCTTGTTTTATTCTAAAGATTGCAGTCCCGATCTTATTGGTCATGCTGATGTAGGGTACTTATCTAACCAGCATAAAACTCGATCTCAAACAAGCTATGTGTACATATGTGGTGGTACTGCCATATCTTGGAGACATACAAAGTATTCTATCGTAGCTACTTCATCGAATCATGCTGAGATAATAGTTATTCATGAAACAAGTCAAGAATGTGTATGGTTGAGGTCCATGATACATCTCATTCAAGAAAAATATGGTGTGAAATATGACAATCTACCCACAATTTTATACAGGAATAATGCAGCATACATAGCATATCTTAAGGTAGGATTCATAAAAGGAGATAGTACGAAGTACATTTTGCCAAAGCTTTTCTACATACATAAGATACAAAAGAATGATGATATTAACGTGCAACAGATTCGTTCAAGTGACAATGTGGATGATTTATTCACCAAATATTCTCCAATTGTAACTTTCAAGAAGATGCTGCACAAGATAGGGATGCAAAGGTTCGAGGATGTTCTTATTAGGGGGAGTTGATACGCGTTGTACTCTTTTTACCTTATGAGGTTTTGTCCTACTGGGTTTTCCTTATAAGATTTTTAATGAGGCAACCTATATGCGTTTTGTTAGAAATGTGTACTCTTTTTTCTTCACTAGATTTTTTTTCCAACTGAATTTTTTCTAGTAAGATTTTAACGCGGCACATTATCTATCAATTAGACGTTCAAGGGGGAGTGTTGTAAATGTATTTATATTATAGTGAATGTCTATATAGATAAGATCTTTCAAGATCTAGTTGATATCTATCAGAATTTGAAGTATCTGTCTTTTAATCAGAAACTAGGAGTAAATTTTCCTTGTAAATAGAAGGCTTCCTTCATTGTAAACAAATCCTCAAGGATTTCAAGAAAATCCTCAAGAGAAATAAGAATTACTATCTATACTCTTTCTACTCTTCTTCTTTATTCTTAGTTATTTCATAACGTAAATGCTTTCTTTTGGATATATTTTACTTGTCATATTTTTTTTTCGTGTCAAACTATTTGTTATTGTCATCGATCATTTTTACTTATTCCCATTGGTTTGCACATTCTGTAAAAAAAAAAAAATTATACTATATCATCTTTATTATATATAAGTCATTTAAATATAAAAAAATAATAAAATTTAATAACAAAAATAAAATAGATACTAAAATATATATTATCTCTTAATTTTTTTAAATTAGACAAGCAAGTAGCTTGTGCTAATACTAGCTCATGGACAATAGCACAAAAATTAAGTAAAAAATTGGTCAGACTAATATGTATTTTTTTTCCTTTTATTTTTTTGATTCATATATTAAAATAATTATTTTAATTAATTTTTTTAATTTATAAAATTTAGGTAATTTTGTTATATTTTTTTCTACCCTTAATGAGTAGTAAATAACTACTCACTCCATGTCAAATTACTTGACATTTTTATTTTTTGCACAAATCTTAAGGAGAAATTAATAAGGGATGTAAATTGACTAATATCATTTTATTTAATCTTTGATGGGATGAATCTTCTTTAATTAATATGGGTATAGTTGAAAAAAGTGATTATTCTCCCTTAATTTTTGAACATGCCAATTATTTTAGGATAAAATATTTCAGCAAACATGTCTAAATAATTTGAGACAAATGGAGTATACAAGGTGTTTATATAGGAAAAAGGACATGGGGTGACCATTTTTTTCAAAAATAAGCACAATTTGAAAAGGTGGACAAATGTAACCTGTCGGCTAAATTTAATTCCTTTTTTTAGCCATTTGACCCAATTGGGCACATGCAGTCTTTATACTCAATTGATACACTTTTATACCAAATTGATACACTTTTATATTATATTGATATACTTTTTAAAAAAGAGAAAGGAAATTCTATGCAACCACATGCAGTCCCTATACCCAATTGGTACTCTTTTATACCACATTAATACACTTTTATACTACATTGATATACTTTTATACTACATTAATATACTTTGATACCGCATTGATACACTTTTATACTAGATTGATACACTTTTATATCACATTGATACAGTATATATACCATATAAATACATCTTTTACAGAGAAAATCTGTGCAAAAATATATAGTAATTCGTTATTCGTGAATTTGTTAACTTCACCTAAATTTTTGTGAAAATTTGTGCAAGCATATACAAAATTTATTAAACCCTGTACCAGAAATTAAAATTTTATTTAGACCGCATTTCAAATTAAAGCAATAAATATTGAAATTATTAATCAATACTAGAAGAGAAGTTGGCTCAAGTTCCTCGTTTTCTTCAAAACTAAAAAGGCCATAAATTTACGTGTGAAAGAAGAAAAGGGTCGATGAAGAATTCAAAGTTGTTGTGCCGGAAATCAAGGTTGTCACGTCGATTGACGATTGAAAGCCAAAAAGAAACTAGAAGTCCAACTATTTATAGCCGAAGTTTGAAGTCGCCGGTGATTGAAAAGAGAAATTTGCAGAACTGTTGGTTGGGAGAAACTCTCAAGAGAGAAAGATGAGAGATAGTTGATTTTGAGAGGAGAGGAGTGTGGGTTGATTTGTATTTTTTAAAAGATTAGAAAGTTTTGAAAATATTAATCAAATCCATAATTAACTTAATCAAGTTTCCTAATTATATTTGACTCTTTAAGTTGGTCAATGTCACCAATCCTTCATTCAAGACTTAAATGACACCTTTCCTTCAATTTTCTCTACTAACTTTGACATGATACTAGTCATTTGACCCTTATTTAGTTGAAGAAAGGACCTATGAATTTTCTCCATTTTATTTTATTTGATTCATATATTAAAATAATTATTTTAATTTATTTATTTAATTTATAAAATTAAAATAATTTTATTATATTTTTTCTTTCTACCCTTAATGAGTAGTAAATAATTACTTCTTTCGTCTTAAATTACTTACATATTTGCTTTTCACACAAATTTTAAGAAGAATTTAATAAGGAATGCAAATTGAATAATATGACCTTATTTAATCTTGATTAGATAAATCTTCTTCAATTAATATGGGTATACCTGAAAAAGTGGTTAATTATTCTTTGAATTCTTAAACGTGCCAACTATTTGCGATGAATGGAGTATACAAAGTGTGTGTATACATACATACATACATATATACATATTTTTTAAGATATTAAATCTATTATATTTGAAAGTGTTATAAAACAGGAAAGAATAAAGAAAAAGAGTAGAGAGAATAGAGAGAGTGATTCTTATTTCTCTTCTTAAGGGATAAGAGATCATAAGATTGTAGCTACAATGAACAAAACCTCTCTATTTGTAGGGGAAATTTACTCCTAGTCTGAGTAAAAGACGGATGCTTCAAATCCTAATAGCTATCAAAGTAGATCTTGATAGATCTTGATAGACATTCACTATAATGTAAATACATTTATAACACTCCCCGTTAAATGTCTAATTAGTAGATAATGTGCTTCGTTAAAACCTTTATAGAAAAAACCCAGTAGAAAAAAAATCTAGTGAAGGAAAAAGAGTACACATCTCTAATAATACGTATTTCGACTGCCTCATTAAAAACCTTACAAGAAAAACTCAGTGGGACAAAGCCTCATAAGGGAAAAAGAGTATAGCGCGTATTAACTCCCCCTAATGAGAACATCTTTGAACCTTTGCATCCCGATCTTGTGCACCATCTTCTTAAAAGTTGTAATTGGAGAAGACTTGATGAATAAATCAGTCACATTGTTAGTTGAACGAATCTGTTGCACGTTAATATCATCATTCTTTTGTAGCTTATGTATGTAGAAAAGTTTTGGACAAATGTGCTTCGTTCTATCTCCATTTATGAATCCTCCCTTAAGATGTGCTATGTATGCTGAATTATCTCTGTATAAAATTGTGGGTAGATTATCATATTTCACACTACATTTTTCTCGAATGAGATGTATCATGGATCTCAACCATACTCATTCTTGACTTGCTTCATGAATAGCTATTATCTCATCATGGTTTGATGAAGTGGCTACGATAGTCTGCTTTGTATATCTCCAAGATATGATAGTATCCCCACATGTGAACATATTGTATGTTTAAGACCGAGATTTATGCGGGTTAGATGAGTACCCAACATCAGCATGACCAGTAAGATCGGGACTGCAATCTTTAGAATAAAATAAACTCATGTATCTTATCTCATTTCGATGTCTCCTAGTAGGAGTAGAAATATACCTTGCTAACAAATTGAGCGAAAGGCTATATTGGGTCTTGTAGTTTTTTACAAGATACATGAGTGCACCAATTGTACTAAGATATGGTACTTCATAACCAATCCAAATTGATATATTTCTCATTTCATCAAATAATCTTATTGCTTTTGAAAACTCTCCAAGAGTTTCAATAATTTTCAAGCTATAAGCTTATACAATATAAGGATTATCAATAAGTTTCCCATAAACTTTTATATTTTGAATCCTTAAAGAAGTTTTCATACAAATTTTGTCAAAGTGACAATATTCAATATTTTATGTGTGACATCTTCAAGTGTCTGGACTGCAAATCAAATAATTTTTCACTTACCAAGATGCATCATTTCATGTCACTTGATAAATGTTTCTACGTCAGCATGCTTAAATTAACGTAGAATTTAGATCCTCGTAATCTTTCACAATATTGCGTCAATATTGTGTCAAAGATATTGATGATATATCATTTTGTGTCAGTTCACAATGCGACATAACATTTGAGATATCATCACTTCATTATTTTTAGGTACATGAACCTCTCATAAGGTTTCATGAAGTGGTATGTCGTAGGATCTTCAAGAGCTCATTGCCTTCTTATTATGATTATTTGCTCCTTATTTTTCAAGGACTATTTCATTTGGAACCGATCAGTCTAACACGTTTTACGCATGCATAGACTTTGTCTTTTAGGAACACAAAATAAGAACACTTGCGCTTAATATGAGATGTTTTCAGAATTTGACTTGAATTATCTTTTGGATAAGGATATGGTGATAATTCCTAACATATTTCATAGCGCTTATAATCTCCTTCTTATGTTAGGAAAACTAACATACACCCTCTACTTCTTTGAGAAATCCATCTTTGTGCATCATGGTATATTCATTAATTGTATACCGCACATCAAAACTATTAGATGGAATAGTTGGTTCATGACCTTGAACCAATTGAGGGGGAAGAAATAATCATAATTTATTGGTCTAACGCATACAAGTGTTATTGTATGCAACATACCATATTTCAAACCAACACATGAAGCTTTGTTCTCATTAGCGATGATTTAGCTATTTATCGAAGGCATTCAATGTCAAACCATCATCATCAAGATAACTTTCTTGATTGAACAATCTGAAAATTATGTTCTTAACTCAATTTTATTGAGCAAGAAACTTTATGAATGTAAAACTGCAGGTTGACAATGAATGTACATGTGATCATCTTATTGATGCATCTTTTCAATATATCACATGATAGGTGAACGGGCCCCTATTCACCTTTTATATTTTTCAGATTTAAGGAATTCAATCCCAACATTAGTTGGTCCAACCAACTTATCATGAGAACAAATGACATAAACAATTCTCAAAGAATTTTCTAGTTCTTCAATACATGTATAATATTCAATATGAACATCTTCGAGATGTCACAATCGTTCATATCAATTTATGAACTTTTATCCTTGTAAACTCCAAGTTTACCATGACATGTACTTTTTTTTTCTTTAGTAAATTTCAGATTTACTATTACATGAATAAATTTCAGATTTACTACTTTAGAAGTAGATTTCGAAATAACTCTTCTCAGTTATTCTGTCTTATTCGGAGGTGAGTTGTGATACCATCACAATCAAGTACACGTTTGCATTAATAAGCTTCTCATTACCCAGAAATGAAATATAATCATGTCTTAAGTTTATCAAATTATGATAGCTTATAACCTCTTTCAAGATTTTGTTACTTCAGAAGCAAATTGAGGCATACATATGATGTAGAGAATTTTTCTCTATCATATCTTATGATCATAATATGCGTGTGAAAATATCATCACTTTTGATGATCATAATCATATTGTCCCTCCACGCATATATTCGTGCATTTAATCACTTGTCTTCTTTCAGACATATTATGCACTGCTACCACATACACCTCAAGAATGAAGTAAGTTGTCATATTTCAGACTTATCATATATTGCTATCATATTTACTTCATGGAATGGAGCATATTCAGTGGGTCGAATTTCAAACTTTTCATCAAACACCAATTATTTTGCCTTAGCCATCACAATATCATTAATATGGTGTATTGAGATTCAAACTCAATATTTGATCCATATAAAGACGTCTTAGGCATGAATCGATGGGACTTGAACGCAACATATTATCATCTTTTTTGATAATATTGTTCTTGAGGAATAAATTTAAAATATAAATGGTTCCAAACCAATTATTTTTCCTCAAATCCAACAATAATTATATCATTAATAGAAAAATACAAATAACATAAGGAATTACTAACCTTGACCTTTAGATTTATAATCTCACTTTATTTGGCAGAGTCTCGTGCTGATAACGTGTTATAAAACAAGAAAGAATAAAGAAGAAGAGTAGAGAGAATCGAGAGAGTAATTCTTATTTCTCCTCTTGAGGGATGAGAGATCATAAGATTGTAAATATAATGAACAAAACCCCTTTATTTATAGGGAAAATTTACTCCTCGTCTGAATAAAAGATGGATGCTTCAAATCTTTATAGATACCAAAGTAGATCTTGATAAACATTCACCATAATGTAAATACATTTATAACAAAAAGATATATAATAAAATAATTTTTATTAATTATTACTTTTTAATATATATATATATATATACTAAATTAATTGTGAACAAATATTATTGGGCGGAAGGAATAGTAAGACCTAAATGAAAAGAATGTAATACTCAATAAAATAATCAAAAAGGATCTTATCATCGTGAGATCCAAGAGTATCATTGAGATCTGAGCTTATCTTTTAAAAAAAAAAAAATCAAACTACCACATTAATTTTAATATGAAGATTTCATAATAAGCAATACTCCCTCCGTTTCATAATAAATGAATTGTTAGATTTTGACATACAGATTAAAGAAAAAATATTAAAAACATAAATTTAACACAAGTTTTCATTTTTACTCCCCCCAAAAAAAAAACTGACCTTGTAATACCTTTTCAAAAGTTAATTAGTTATCAAATCATAAGGGTATATTTGAAAAAAAATTCAATGATTCACTTATTTTGAAACACCAATGAACACCTCAACAATTCATTTATTCTGAAACGGAGGAAGTACTAGTTACTAATTGATTTTGTGATTGTCACGATGCTTTTTTTTTTCTTAATCTGAAGATTCTACAATAAGCAATATTTAATATCTATAGTAATTCTTCATACATTTTTATTTATTCAATTTGAAAATGAATGATAATTTATTTATTTATATTCATTTTATCTTTGATATTAAATATTATTTATTATTGATGTATTTTTTAAATCATTAAATTTATTACATTTTAAAGAGTGCTATTATAAAATTACTCTAGTATTTATTATTATTTTTAGTTGTGTGTCAAGTCAGTAATGAATATGTATTGCTACAAGAGTACTACTAATTTATTTGTCAATATATACTCTCTAACCCATCCTTAATTTTCACATTGTGAAATTCTCTGTCCTTTTCATTTCTATTTTCCCTCTCTTCTGAAATTATTCATCACCAATGGCATCAACCAAAGTCGAAATTCCCACTATAGATTTTTGCAATCATCAAGACCTAAAACCAAACACTTCATTATGGGAATCCACAAAAGTTCAAGTTTTTGAAGCCTTAAAAGAATTTGGTTGTTTTGTAGCAATATATGATAAAGTTCCAAATGATATTAAAGAGGCTATGTTTGATACTTTAAAAGAAGTATGTGATCTTCCATTGTCCAAATTGAAAGAATATAGAGAGAAACCTTATCATATTTATGACAAGAAAATCCCAAGTTTACCAATCCATAATAGTGTAAGATCTGCTGATTTGCTACTCCCAAATAGTGTTGGAACTTTTGCTAATACCTTTTGGCCTCATGGAGAAAAACCTAACATATGGTATGTCCAGCTTCTTCTAATTACAATGTATTTGATCCGACGAAAGTCATTTTTTATTTATTATTTATACATATTAAGAGTGTGTTTGGTATGGAAGTTAATGTTTTTCCATGCTAAATGTTTTCTAAGAAAACATATTCTAGGAAAGTAAGTGGTTTATTATTTATATTTTTGTGTTTGATATGCAAGTGAGGGATATCTATTTTGTGTACATCAAACACATAACAATGAAAATGAGTGTTAACAATGAAAATGAATAGATGTGGAGTGATGAAAGGGCGAGGTAGTTGCGGAGTCAAGTTTTTTATTAAGGGGGTTTAAAAATGTACATGGAAATTAATCAAAGGGGTTTCAATATTGACTATATATACATAAAAAATAATTTTAATTATGTATAAATAACGTAATTTTTCAGCAAAAAAGGTTCATGATATGCTAACTCCGCTCCGGGGGAGGAGGTGGAGGTGGGATTGGGGTAAGGGGTGGGGACAAGTGGGGGTAGGGGTGGGGGGCAGGTGAAGGGATAGGGGTGGGTGGTGTTTGGGGTTAGGGTGGTATTTGTTGGTAGGTTAAGTGCTTGTGATAGCGGGAGAAGACAATGCCACTTATTTTTTTTTATTTTTATTAAGAAAGTTATTTTTTTATTTTCAAGGAGTTATTTTTCTAAAGATAGTATTTTTCGAAACTTTTAACTAAAGAAATATGAGAAAATAGAAAAATATTTTTGGTATATATCGAACACTCCTAAGTAAATTTATTACATAATTTTAATCAATATATTAAATTTTTCTGAATTCGTAGCTAGAAATAACTCGGACTCTACCCTCCCCACCACAACCACCAATTTAGGTAGGCACTATCAATTAATATATGCTAAATTTCTATTGCATCAGTAGAAAGATAAAAAAACCTATAGAGGTACTTTCAAATAGTTGGAATTAAGTATTAGTCATCTTAGTAAGTTATAAATTCATTCTTGGTCCTACATTTGTGGGGTGGGGTGCGGGGTGGGGGTTCATTAGATGTTCAGTATTTGTTTAGATGTTCAGTATTTGTTTTGAAACCTTGATCAGTCTAAATCCATGGTTAGATGTATTAAAAACAAGAAACATTTTATATATATCAGAATTGTTGTTATTACTAAGGGCTTGAATTGAAGATTAGACCTCTACTTAAGGATGGAGGGATCCTATCCATCCCATAACCGAAAGCAAATCCTGAATTTTTAGTTTGTTGGAATCTGATTTCTTAAAAAGGACATAACTTGTAATTAGATTTTGGATAAATTATCTATACATATTTAAGTGTATTTCTTTGCACATGCATAATTTTGACCAAAGTATTGAATTTTATCGAATATATAACTAGAACTCTAATTTCGCTTGCCTATCGAATATATAACTAGAACTCTAATTTCGCTTGCCCACCACCCCTTGTGGTTGGCATACTTTTTTTTTTTTTTTGGATCCAAGAGATTTATATATCAGTAGAAAATAAAAAGAATTGCAATTTGTATTTTAAAATTTTATTTCTTTATAATGTATAATGTTGGAACAGTAGATGTGCTCAAATGAAAGGGTATATACCTCCCTCAGTGAGGATGGATTCATAAATCAATTCTAACTTGTTTGAAATTGAAGCACAATTTATTGTTGGTAGTAGTACAACAACAACAACTGCGTAATTTCACAAGCGGAATTTGAGGAGGGTGGAATGTATGCAAACCTTACTGCTACCTCGTAGAGATAGAGAGGCTGTTTCTGAATTCTTGGTAGTAGTAGTATCACAAAATTGCATTACTATTTCTACAAATTATGTATGTTTTTTTTTTTTTTTGGCAGCAATGTGGTAAAGTCCTACTACAAGCCACTTATGGAATTGGATGAAATGGTAAAAAAGATGGTTTTGGAAAGTCTTGGGCTACAAAATTACATTGATGAATTCTTGGACGGAAATTCTTACTTGTTGAGGTTCACAAATTATAAGGCAATTCAAGGTGATGATGGGAAAATACCAGGATTAGGCCCTCACACAGATGGTAGCTACTTGACCATTATTACACAAGATCAAAATGGATTGCAATTGAAAAAAAATGGAGAGTGGATTGACTTCAATACTACACCAAATTCCTATGTTGTTTTATCATCAGATGCCTTCAAGGTAATCTTTCTTTTTTTTTTTGTTTTAATTATTTGGCCTTGAATAGGAGGAGAATCTTGGAACAACACTAAAATTATCTGTGTGATCTATAGGTCAAAGGATTTGAGTTGTGAAAGCAACTACTAATGCTTAGGTTAAGGGTTTGAGTTGTGGAAGCAACCACTAATACTAGAATTAGATTGGACTGTCTAGTTTCACTTATTAAAATTCACTGTATGCGTAAAGTTTTTTAACAATCACTAATGCTTAGGTCACCTAAGGATTTGAAAAATGGAAATGACCACTAATACTGGGATTGGATTGGACTGCCTAATGTCACTTTTTAAAATTCACTGTATGCATAAAGATTTTTTACAACCACTAATACTTAGGTCAAGGGTTTGAGCAATGGAAGCGACCACTAATACTAGGAGTAGATTGGACTGACTAATGTCACTTATTAAATTCACCGAAACCATTAAGACTTTTTTTATTATAGTACTAAGAGGGGCGGATCCATGGCCAATTTTGTGATGCTCCGATATTCGTTAAATTCAAGGCATATTAGGTATAATTATACAAAGAACGTATAAAAGTTGGTATAAGATTTAGAAAAACACTCAGTAAGAAGATAGCTGGTTGTTCTAATTAATTTCAAGTGGATCAATATATGTGTTCGAATTTCTCGGACACCCACTAACCCTAAATCCTGAATCTGTCACTAAGTACTAACATCATATATAACTTAATTTTTGTCTTGTAATTTAAATTTTATATACTGATTATGTAAATTTATACAGGCATGGACAAATGGTAAAATATCAGCTGCTGTCCACAGGGTAGATATCTCAAGGGACAATGATAGATTGTCTATTCAATTGTTTTCATCACCAAATCCAGTTTATACTGTGGAGGCCCCAAAAGAATTAGTGGATGAAGTACATCCTTTACTCTTCAAGCCTTTTAAAATGCTTGATTATTATGCCTATGCTTTGTCAGGTTCTAAAAAGGGAGTTGGTCTCAAGTATTTTTGTGGTGTTTGAAAATTTATATGTACATTCGGATTGACTTATTTTAAGTGTGTTTAGATAATTTTATTATATTCGTAAAATAAAAATGTTTGAATTTTTAATTTATGACTTTTGATTTATAAGTTAAAGATCAAAAGTCAATTTGAACATGTTTGAATTGGTTTATTTCAAGTGTTTTTAGCTAATTTTTTATATTCACGTAAAATAAAAAAGTTAGAATTTCTAACTTATGACTTTTGATGTATAAGTCAACTGTCAAAAGTCAATCCAAACAAGCTAAGAGAAGCTGTTATTGTATTTCTTTTAATGAATATTGGACCTCGTTGGTTCATTTATGTTATTTTTTCTCGTATCGAGACATTTCAGACTTTCACTTGTATTTCTTACCCTTGAGACTTGTACTGTTTGATTTTCAGATTTTGAGTTAATCTTTGACTGGTGTACTTCTTTTCGTTTTGGATTATGCGATTTTATTATTCGAACTTATTTGTATTTTACTTTTTCCTAATAGATAATTATTATTTTTTTAGCAATATGTTGGCTTATTTATCATATAAAATGAGATAGGTGTCATCATGACTTATTTTTTAACTCGTGATAAAAACATAATTTTTAAATGGACAAATTTACACAAACTTTTAAAATTAGAGATATAATCTAAATGAAAGCAAAAAATGTTATTTGCATATATCAATTCCTATCGTGGGCACTTGATGCCGAAATTTATTTAGATGCGATGGTTCTGACAGACATCATTAAGGATAAAAATCAAACATTTAATTAAGACCGTGTCAAAGTTATGATATTTCTTTGTCATCACCTTGATGAGGGATTGAAAATGGAATATCTCACTTTTAAGGATCCACTTATACTGTGGAATAATTTAAAAGATAGATATGACCACCTGAAGATGGTCGTACTTCTATAGGCACTTTATGAATGGACCGATTTGAGATTACATGATTTTAAGATATAACCGAGTATAATTCTGTCATGTTTCAAATTAAATTATGATTAAATTTATTTGGAGAAAACATCACAGATCATGATATGCTGGAGAAGATATTCTCCACCTTTTCTGCCTCGAGTATGCTCCTGCAACAGCAATATCAAGAAATGGAGTTTAAAAAGTATTCTGAATTAATTTCACATTTTCTTGTTGCTGAAAAATATAATGACCTTTTGATGAAAAATCATGAAAGTCAACCTCCTGATACTGCTCCATTTTTTTAAATGAATGCTATAAATTTTCACCAATCTAGACGTGAAAGAGGTCCTGGATCCAGTCATGATAGTAATCGTAGTCAAGAAAGAAATTTCATGATGATCGTTTTGTACCTAACAATAACCTTCATTACAGCAGTGTAAGAAGAAGGGTGAAAAACATGACCCAATGCAAAAGAAAAATATAGAAAATAAATGCTATTAGTCTAGAGAAAAAGGACACTGATCACGTACTCATCATATACCAAGGCACCTGGTTGATCTCTATCAGGCATCGCCCTCAAAAAGATAGATAAAAATGCAGAAGCAAATTTTATCTCCGAGGATACTATTGAGCCTATGAATTTAGATTATAAATATGAAAATCTAAAATTTACTCCTGAAGTAATAAATCTGAAATTAAAACTATGTTAGAGAAAAATTCTCTACACCTATATGTATACCTCGATTCGCTCAGAAGTAGCAAAATATTGAAAGAGGTTCTAAGGTATGATAGTTTGATGTGCTTAAGGCACGTTGTAATAATTATATTCAATTTTTGAAAAATGAGAACTTTTGATAAATGTTAATTATTTTTCATTCTCAAAGAACAAGAATTTTTTATAAATGTTAAAACTATAGATTTATTCTCTGAGGTGAATGTGATAGAAGTAATATTTAGTAAGGCATATAAATGTGCATTTGGCTGTGAAAATCACCTCCAGAAGGGGTAGAAAGAGTATGAAATTTACCCCCGAATTAGTAAATATAAAATTTATTTCAAATTTACTTCTAAAATAATAGAACTTTGAAATTTACCCCTAAAATAGTAAATTTGAAATTTACTTCTGAAGTGACAAATTTAATATGTAATCCCAAAATAGTAAAACTGTGCAAGTAAAATCTTGCAAACTACTATTGAAATAGTAGACCTTTGAAGTCTACTCAAGTAAACAATATATGTCACGGTAAATTTGAAGTTTACTAGTTGGAATTGAATCCCCTAAATTCTAAAAAGTATAAAAGGTGAATAAGGATTCATTCACCCATCATGTGATATGATGCATTCATAAGATAGTCATATATACATTTATTGTCAATTTGCTATTTGACATATATAGAGTTGCTTGCTCAATTAAATTGAGTTAAGAACATAATTTTCAGATTGTATAATTGAGATAATTAATCTTGATAATATTGGTTATATTCAAGGTGATTTGGCATTGAATGTTTCTGATAATAGCTAAACCATCGTTTATGAGAACAAGGTTTCATACATTGGTCTGAAATATAATCTATTGCATATAATAACACTTGTATGTATTAGACTAATAAATTATGATCAATTCCTCCTTCTCAATTAGTTCATGATAATGAACCATATATTTTTCATCTATTAACTTTTTAATGTGCGGTGTATGATCATGGATATACCATGATGCACAAAGATGAATTCTCCAAAGTATGATGGAGTGTATGTTAGTGTTTCTAATATTAGGAGAGAGATAATAAACTGCTAAGAAATATGATGTGAATTATCATTAGTACGATTCTTATTTAAAAGATAATTCAAGTCAAATGCCAGAAGTATTTGCTGACCCAAAATTTATTTCATATTTAGCTATATATATTCCTACTGTGTCCCTGAAGGACAGAATCTACAACATGCATACAGTGTGGTAGACCAATTGATTCCAAATAAAATAATTCTTGAATAGGATATGAAGTAAATGATCATAGCAAGGAGACAATATGCTCTTGAAGAATGACGGCATAACTCTTCATGAAACCTTAAGAAGAGATTTAGGTACTTGAAAATAATGAAGTGGTTTATGTCATTGTGAACCGATACAAATGATATCTTGCCGACGATATCTTTAGTACAATAGCACGCAATATTGTATAAGATTACAAGGATATAAATTCTACGTTTATTTAAGCATGCTAACGTAGAAATAATTATCAAGTGAAATAAGCTTTTTGATAAGCATAAAGTTTATTTGGCTTGTAGTCCAGACACTAGAAGATGTCATGTATTTAATATATAATGTTGTCACTTGATAATAAAACATAGATAAAAATTTTAGAAGAAAAATGCTTGAAGTACATGGTTTGAAATCTCAAGAAATGTATTCAATCAAATTACAAAAATTGTTATACGGTCTAAAACAATCAAAGTGTATATGGTAAAATCGTCTTACGAGTACTTGATAAATAGGCTTCACAAATGGCATCATTTGTCCTTGTATATTTATTAAGAAAACAAAATTGGAGTTTGTTATATTTGTTATTTATGTCAATGGCATAAATCTCAATAGAACTCTAGAATAGGTTCAAAAGGCGATTTAGCTTCTAAAGAAAGAATTTGAGATGAAAGATCTTCAAATTGAACACTTAGCAAATGAAGTCTTTATCCACCAATCTGCTTACACTGAGAAAGTCTTAAAACAATTTTACATGGACAACGTACGTACATTCATTAAATACTCCAATGATTATTCAATTACTTGAAGTGAGTAAAGATTTCTTCCATCCTCTAGGAGAGGATGAAGACATTCTTGATCCTGAAGTACCACATCTCAATAATATTGGTGCACTTATGTATATTGGTAATAGCACAAGGCCTAATATGGCGTATTCTGTTAGTTGCTAGCCAGGTATAGTTCTTTTCCTACACTTAGACATTGAAATAGAGGTACGTATTTATTGTGATATCGAATTGGGATTATTGATATGGATATATTTTATACTAATAAAAACAGTGTAAATCTTATTGGTCATGCAGATACAGATTATTTATCTGACCTATATAAAGCTCAATCCTCAATAGGCCTTGTGATTTGTTAGAGTTTGTGACTTGAATTTTGTTGATACGACCTTGAAAAGATTTCGGTGCGACCCATGTTTGAGATTTTTTGTTTTTTGTGTGGTTGTAGCATAGGGATTGGGCCAATAGGCCCGATACCGAAGTCCACTTCTGATCTCATTGGGGGTGCGGGGACAAAGACCCCGCGGTATGGACCTATATGTTTTTAGACTTAGAATGTATTTGTACGCACGTATCATATAAGTGTGATTTAGTAGATTGTTTTTGGTTTTTCACATACTTCATTGAGACTTTCGTCTCCTCCTTGTATTCCTCTTTATTATAGTGAATTTTCTCCTCCTCTTGATATGAACAACCCACGAGGACTCGAATCGAAGACACAGAAAGTAAGGATAGATGGATAGGAAAATGAGGATAGAAAAATAGACACGAAATTGATACTGAAAGGTGAATCGAAGGATGTATCAAATCCTAAAACCTCCCTTAATGACTATCAATAGGCAGCTAACTCTTACGGTGACTGCAAAGTGGATTGGATTCGCCTTACAACCACCGTTTCTAAGCAAAGTTCAACACATGCTTTTCCAAGCACTCAAACACTCCCATGAAATCTCATGAATACATCATGTAAAAATATCATCCAAAAACTAGCTAAAGAAATGTCTAAGGCACCTATTTATATTAGTTGCCTTTGCAAGACTAGCATATTACAAAAATAGCCCCAAAGTGGATATTCTAGAAATAACCCACAAGGGCTCTTTATTCCTCGTACCATGGCTTTCCTTTATTTCAAGCTATCGTACCATGGCTTTCCTTTATCTCAAGCTATCTTCCAAACACGATGTAGTTTGATTTGGAGTTTGAAGTAGGTCCTCCAAGCGCATTCTTAAGCTCTTTGCTTGACCACGGCTTGGACCTCTTTGTATTGGTCTCGAATGATGTCATCAAAAGTTAGGACGACTATTTGGCTTGTATCACCTCTGCCCGTGATTTTTTTTCGTCAAGGGTTTTCTCATAAAAGCTATGTGTTCTTCTTGTTTTCTTTAATTTTGTGGTATTACTTATTCATGTCTCTTTTAATGACAAACTGGTATCAGAGCAATTGATTGTTTTCTTAGGGATGGCAACGATGAAGTATAATATTCCGCTATTGGACCGCAATACTAAATTTTTGTTATGACAGGTTAAAATACAGGTTGTGATCACATAAATAGATTTAGACGATGCTCTATTAGGGTTTGATAAGTTGCCCTCATCATGGACCGAGGAAGATAAACGGCGTAAGGATCAAAAGGTTGTTTCTCAAATCTACTTTCATTTATCCAATTAAATTCTACAGGATGTTTTGAAGGAGATCACTGTCGTTGTGTTGTGGTTGAAATTGGAATCATTATGTATAAGAAAGTGCCTAACTCGTAAGTTGTATCTCAAACATTTACTTTATTCCCATTGCATGTACGAGGGCACGTCTATGGAGGATCACCTATCTGTCTTTAAGGAAATCATCTCTGATTTAGAAACTCTGGAGGTTAATTACTATGAGGAAGATCTAGGGTAGATTTTTTTGTGTTCACTGCCTGCATCATACTCGACCTTTAGGGATAATATTTTATATAGTCGTGATACCCTAACCCTATATAAAGTTTATGATGCGTTGTTCTCTAAGGAAAAGATGAAACATCTCATGAATGGGTTGGAGACTCAAGGAGATGGTCTCATTGTTTGAGTAAGGACTCATGAGATGAACTCTGGAGGTGATGATATGAATAGGTCAAAATCTAAAAACATAAACAAAACCTATAATTACTACAAGAAGAAGGGCCATATCAAATTTGAGTGCTATAAGTTACAGAATAGAAATAAAAGGGAAGTTGAAAATCAGAAAAAAAACCAACTAGAGAAGTTTGGTGAAGCCAGTGTTATTAAAGATGGCGCTAGTGATGGAGAACTCTTGATAGTCTCTGATGGTAACTCAAAAGCCTGTGAGGATTGGATTCTTGATTCGGCTAGCACGTTTCATATGTGTTGCAATCGAGATTGGTTTACAACATATGAAACAGTCTCTAAAGGTGTTGTGTTGATGGTAAATAACACACACTGTAAGATAGTTAGTATTGGAACAATTAGTATTAAGATGTTTGATAGGGTTATGAGGACACTTGGTGATGTGCAGTATGTCCCAGACCTGAAGATAAATCTTATTTCCTTAAGTACCTTTGATTTAAATAGATATAAGTACACTGGTGAAGGTGGAGTGCTGAAGTATAGTAAAGGTGCTCTTGTTGTGATGAAGTGACAAAGAAAGATTGATAATTTGTACGTTTTCTAAGGCTCTATGGTTACAGGTGATGCATTTGTTTCTACCTCTTCTCTATAAGATAATGATGTTGCTAACCTTTTGCATATGCACCTGGGACATATGAGTGAAAACAGGATGGATGAACTAATTAGGAGAGGACTTCTTGATGGCCAAAGTATTACCAAATTGGAGTTCTGTGAACACTATATTTTTGGGAAGCAGGAGAGAGTCGAATTCACTAAAGGCATCCACTCAACTAAAGGCACACTTGATTATATTCATTTTGATCTCTGGTTTCCTTCTAGAGTACCTTTTAGTGGAGGTTCTAATTATATGTCGACTATTATTGATGATTATTACAGAAAATTTTGGGTGTTCTTCATGAAGCAAAAGAATGATGTGTTGCCTATTTTCAAGGAGTGGAAGACTATGATTGAAAAGCAAACAGGGAAATAGGTAAAACGCCTTAGGAATATAATGGTTTTGAGTTCTGTTCTAATGAATTTAATGTTCTTTACAAGTCAGAAGAAATTGTGAGGCACTTAATAGTTTGTCATACTCTGTAACAGTATGGTGTGGCCGAACAAATGAATAAGACTATAATGGAGAAGGTGCGTTGTATACTCTCTAATGCTGGTTTACCCAAGTCTTTTTGGGCTGAAGCTGCTTCCACAACTTGTCTTCTTATTAACCGCTCTCCTTGATTTGCGATTGACAAAAAGACTCCACAAAAGGTATGGTTCGGTACTCTTTCCAGTTACTCTGATTTGATGATATTTGGATGTCCTGCTTATGATCATGTTCATAATGAAAAATTGGAACCTAGATCTGTCAAGTGCTTATTTATGGGTTATAAGTCTGGTGTTAAAGTATATAAGCTTTGGTGTCCAGAAAAAAGAAAAGTTATAATTAGCAGGGATGTTGTGTTCGATGAAACTGCCATGCTTAGTGCATCCTTCTTTAAAGAATCTAGTGCGTTGCCCCTATATGAGCCTAGTGACATGAATCAGCAAAAGTCAAGCACCCATATTGAATTGCAGATTGGAGCAGAGTCCACACCAGTGCATACTTTTTAGTCTAGCATGGAGATACAAAGAGATATTATGTCTTTTTCACTACCAATGACGCCACAATATTCTATTGCTAAAGACAGGCATAGGAGAGATATTATACCTCCTCAGAACTATGGTGAAGCTGAATTGGTTTCTTATGCATTGAATGTAATAGAATGTACTGATTTTGGTAAAGAACCTTCTTCTTACTCAGAGACAATTAGTTGTGATGATTACTATGCAGGAGGAGATGGAATTAGTTCATAAGAATGGCATATAGAATTTGGTGAGATTGCTTAAATATAAGAAAGTTATCCATTTCAAATGGGTATTTAAAAGGAAATAAGGAACATTGAGAGTCGAAGATGCTAGTTATAAAAAAGACAAGTTGCTAAAGGTTATAGTCAGGTTCCAAGTGTTGACTTCACAGATGTGTTTTCTCCAATCTTAAAGCATAGTTTGATTCGAGCCTTGTTTAGTATTGTGGCCATTCACAATCTTGATCTTGAGCATTTGGATGTCAAAACTGCATTCTTACATGGAGAACTTGAGAAGGATATCTATATGCAACAACTAGAGGGTTTTGTAGTCTCAGGGAAGGAGGACTATGTATACTTGTAGAAAAAGTCTCTTTATGGCTTAAAATAGTCGCCCAGACAGTGGTATAAGATGTTTGAATCTTTTATGACTTCTCATATGTTTTAGGAGGAGTAGTTATGATAGTTGTGTCTATTTTAAGGAGGTAAGTGATAGTTCTTTCATGTATATTCTCTCGTATATTAATGATATGTTGATAGCAACAAAGGATATGAGAGAGATAATAAAAGTTAAAGCCCAGCCCAGTAAGGAGTTTGAGATGAAGGATCTAGGAGCAGCAAAGAAGATCCTAGGCATGAAAATTCTGAGGAATAGAGAGAAGTGTAAATTATACTTAAGTCAAAAAAGGTATATTGAGAAAGTGCTTCACAGGTTCAATATAAAAAATGCCAAAACTATTATTACTCTACTGGAAGCTCATTTAAAACTCCCATCCACGTTATCTCCAAAGACAGATGATGAGCATGACTATATGTCTCGAGTTCATACTTTAGTGCCGTTAGGTCTCTTATGTACGCAATGGTGTGTTCTCGACCAGATTTATCATTTGTAGTTAGTGCAGTTAGCAGATATATGACAAATCCTGGTAAAGAACATTAAAAATCAATTTAGTGGATATTTATATACTTGCATAGTTCTGCTGATGTTTGTTTGCAGTTTGGGTGAAATAGAGATGGAGTGATCAGGTATGTTAATTCTGATTTTGCAGGAGACCTTGATAAGAGGAGATCCCTTATAGACTATGTTTTTACCATTGGTGGTTGTGCTATCAGTTGGAAAACTATTTTATAGACTACACTTACTTTGTCAACTACCGAGGCAGAGTGTATGGGTATTACAGAGGCTTGTAAGGAAGCTATTTGGTCAAAGGGTCTGTTTGGTGAACTTAGCAAAGACTTACAAATTACTACAATCTTTTGCGATAGTCAGAGTGCTATCTTCCTTACAAAAGATCAGATATTTCACGAGAGGACAAAGCATATTGATGTTCGGTATCATTTTATGCGTGAGATTATTGCTTGTGGTAATATTGTGATAAGCAAGATTAGTACCTATGATAACCCCACTGATATGATGACTAAGACACTACCAAGTGCCAAGTTTGAGCATTGCTTGGACTTGGTTGGTGTCAGCAGTTAAGATGTGCCCTTAGAAGCTTTTGTGGGAGAGGTGGAGAGTTTTCTCGAAACGAATTTGAGTTCTAAATTAGAATTCATGTCAAGGTGGAGATTATTAGAGTTTGTGATCCAAATTTTGTTGATCCGGCCTTGAAAAGATCGCGGTGCAACCCATGTTCAACCCATTTCTTATAACTTTTTCTATATTATTTGTGACCTCCATATATGTGTAACATGATTTTCAAGATGATTGAATGAATATTGTGTGAATTTTTCAAGATGGTTGATGCGTTGAATGGATACTATGTGATTTTTTTTTTTCAACTTTGAAGGTTTAAAAATTGAGAAAGTTGATTAAAGTAATTAAACGCTATAGATTAATGTTCTAAGAATCAACTTAGTGAAGTCCCCTATTTTGTATATGAAAAAAAAAGAAGAAATGATTCGATGTAATCAAAATTGCTCTTTGATAATGGATCAAATTATATCAATATAAACTCCCTAATTTTCTTCCATTTATTTTTATTCCTAGGTAAGAATGGCTCAATTTCTTAACCAATCTTCAAAAACTTTAGGTTCGGAAGACTCAGTTGGATATATAGTTAATATGGATCACAGGGTGCCTGCGACTGATTGGAGTCTTTCGTTAGATTTTTGAGTTTTAAAAAAATTAAGTTTAATCACAATCAAATTTTAATCAAGATGATCTCAATTTGATAATTTGATAATTGTAATAGGTCCAGAATGTCAAAAAACAAGAAATAAAAGAAGCATTGCTTCATTTTTTTCGTTTTGGAGTAACCATCTAAAAGAATGGTATTTTAAATTATTTTACTAGTTGGAGATACTTTTGAACTCAAAACATAACAATAAAAATATGTTTGAACAAAAAATGTAACGAAGAATAAAAATAACTCATATTGGTTTAGAGGTTTATTTGACCCTTTCTTTTTTAACTTAATTGGAAGATTTTCTTTTTGATTAAACAGACATGCATTATAATAAAGGTAGTTCACATGAGGTTAATCCTGCATGTGCTAGTCAGGATTCAAAACAAAAGTACTGAGGTTTCTCCTGTCTTGATTTCTATAATTACATCACTTAATTTTTAGGTACACATTGGTGGAACTTTAAAAAGAATCGTCCCAGCAAGACTGCTGATTTTTCTCCAAACTTAGCCATGAAATCCGCTATCCTAGCACTATGAGTTTTTTTTTTTAGTCTTAACCAACAATCATCAAATAAATTATTATAATATAAGTTTCCTTCTGATAGCACAAAAATAATTTCTTTGTTGAGGGTTAGAAGCTTGATGTGATTTTTAGAACTTCTTCTCTTTGCTTTTACTTGATTAATATTTTAAAATATTTTTTCATCATATTAATATGAGAAGGATTGTAATTTATAACATTTTTTGTATAGATTTTGACCATCTAAATTTAACATTTAAAATATCAAAATTTTACATTTTATTAATTAAAGTTCATGCAGATTGACTTCGAGAAATGAAACAATGACAAGTAAAAACGAATCACGCTGTAGACCAATCATTTCAATAATTTTCCTTCGTCTCCAGACTCGAAGCTAACTTAACCTTCAAGTATTTTGGAATTCCTTATTCTTCAATTGGAAACTCTAAATAAAGAAAATCAAAAAAGACACAGGTTGTCTGAGACAAAGTTTTGTTATCCTTTAATAGTTGATGGCTTGAATTTAGTTAAATCTTCATCTGTGTAACAATAAACTCTTGTGGACGAATCCTTTTTTCGCTTTTATGTGAGCGAAAACTTTAGTACCCGAAACTATTTTTGATATGTAAGTATATTTTTCACCACCTGCAGGCAGGTCTACCTGGAGTCACTGGAGAGGTCTTATGTATGGTAATGCAACTAAACCTACAGAGACGGGGTTCAGATTTGAGGTCTATGGATTCTGAATTTAAAGACAAGACAACAATTTCAAGTTAGTATATAAACATAGCAAATTAACAAGTATCAGTATTTAACATATTAAAAAAGCGATGAACTTCTTAAACATTATAAATATAAACGCTATCATTACAATTGCACTAGACAAGTTGTCATGTTGTGAAAACGATTAACGATCGCATCATTAGATACACTTTCAAATTCTTTATCCTCTATATACAAAAAATAAACAATCATTCAAAAATTCATCACCAATTTTACTTTGCAAATCATTTTTAAGAAACTACATTGATGAAAAATCTCTTTCCACGGTTTCAGTAGCCACGGGTAATATCAATTTTAACTTCCCAAGGAAATAACAAATTCCCATGTCTTGTGCATATTTGTTTCAATAAATCTCATCAAATGATCTCCAAGTCCTTTTAAATTTCAGAAAGTGTTATCCAGATCACTCACATAATAAATATAATTGTCAAGATCAAAACTCTGATCTTCAAGCTTGGAGGCATTGAACTCACTTGGATAGTTTGTAGCAAGCTTCATGATCTTATTTTCGTCATAATTCACAAAAGAATTCTTGGAACTCAAACTAGCCGTTTCAAGAAGTAGATCAGTTTTGACTTCATTAAAGCGATTGTTAAGCTTTGAAAGTTGTAAATTAATAACAACACAAAAAATTTTCACACGCAAATGATGAGAATATGTAACACTTGAGCTAGCTCTGATGCTTTGACTTTTCAAGTCCATATTTTTTATTCATTTCAGGAATCTCAATATCATTCTTTTCACATAATAAGGAGATGTCTTCTAACAAAGAATTTCATTCAGATTCTCTCATTGATTGCAATTGTCTCTTTGTGAAATCAACAAGCTTCATAGCACTAACAATATCTTGCTCTTCTCTTTGTAAAGCCATATTTAAATCATATGTAATTGTCAAATTTTCAACATCAAATACAACATGTAAATAAACTCATAAGATCTAATATCTTCTACTAGACTTTTCGCCATTGTTTTCTCATGATAATTTGCACCCTCATTTCTAAAAACTTTAAGTACATAAACAATTGATAAGAATAAGGAAATAAAGTTACGTACTATCTTAAAATAATACCCCAACGAATATCACCAGGACTTTGAAGTTCAAGTTCCTGATTCAGTCCACTTCTCGTATGAACTTCACCAAGTACTAATAATTTTTCTAATTTTTTAGGTTGATCATCTCGAAGCATCTCTCTGCACTTAAAAGAACATCCAACAATATTCAAAAAATTATTAAGAATGTCAAAAAAATTATTCACATTATAATGTTTCTTCGCAACTGCTACAAGAGTCAATTGCAACTGATGAACAAAGCAATATATGCAATATGTTGAAGAGTTATTTTTCAAAATCAAAATTTTAAGACCATTAAGTCCTCCTTATATGTTACTAGCTTCATCATAACCTTATCCCCGTATTTGAGATTGACTCAAAAAATGAACTAAAGGAAAAAAATAGATCGCTTTATTCAATGACTTTACATATGTATCTTTAACATTAGCAAGACCAAGAAATTTCTCAATAAGCTTACCCTCCTTGTTGACATACCGCAAAATAAGCTTCATTTGTTCTTATGAAAAACATATTTAGACTCATCAATCAATATCCCAAAGTAATCCCCATTCAAGTCTTCAATAATTGCTTTTATTATTTCTTTTGCACGAAAACTTACAATATCTTTTTGGATAGCTGGAGAAGTCATGGTGCTATTTTTTGAAGCTTTATCTGATACGACATTTTTTAACTCTTCTTTTTTATCCTTATACCACTTCAAGATAAGAGATTTAGAAAATGACCTCTTCTTGTAAAAGTAACGCATTCATTGTGACCCCGAAAGACAATCCTCCTTTCAAAAGATACCTTGTCACATTAATCGACACATTCAAGAGAACCCAATATTCACTTTTAGTTTTCTCAATTTGCTTGTCAAGTGAGACTAGAATAGATTGTTTCTGATTCTTTAAATCTAGCATCAACTTGAAACAATGATTATGAACACTATTCACTTCACCCACATTCTTTGTAAAACCTCTCTAAATTTGTGTTTCAACTTTAAAAACCTTTCGTTGTAAAAGAATCACTCACTTTTTTTTCGTACCCTCCAAGCTCATTTTTAAACAAGTGACAACATAAGCAATATGTTGCATCTTTTGGAATGCTATATTTTAACCATTGCGAATACGAAGGTAAAAATTATTTAGGATTAAAGTGACGTAGTACTCCTTCAAAATCTCTTACAAAAAATTTAAAATTTTCAGATTTACCTGATTGGCAAGGTTTCTTTTGTATATAATAACTTCTCACCCAATCACGTACATCTAAAGAATATTCTGAATTTTTTTTTTTGAAGAATGTGCTTTAAGATCTAAATTCGTGTACACTTTGTCCGTATTCGATTCTTAGAAAAGATTGACAGCAATAGAGAGCTCGACAAAGAAGAACTAGAAGCTGAAGAAGTTTTTGATTTGAAAAATGTTGTAATCATATTGACTCAACTTAAAGATCCTAAAAATTACAAAACATAAATTATAAGGTGTCTAGTAACTAATAATACCTGAAAAAGAGAAGAAAAAAAAACTGAGAAAGTACACAGAAGAAACTAAATTTTTAGGTTTTGAGTTTTTACGGAGAAACTCAAAAGTATAAGGTTTTCTTTTAATAAGTGTGGTTTTTTCTTTTATGTATTTATATATTTTATATTTTTTATTTAATTAATTATTTTATATTTTTTAAAAAATAAAAAATGCTGAAAAGACGCATAAAGCTGGAAAGGAAAAAAATTGAATAAATGCGTAAAGAATCAAAAAAGAAAAATATATATTGTTGGTGGAGTTTAAACCCACATATGAGACAAAAGAGGCTTTAATAGTAATCCATTTACCGCTAGGTCAAGCAATAGTCTTTGTTAGTGGGTTCACACTATATAATTATACACATATATTTAAAATTTAGTAACATAAATATAGGATCTACGTAAAAGCTACTTGGTTCGCCTGAACCCCCGTAGGGTACTGTAGCTCTGCCCCTGTAGACCTAAGTTGTTTTCGCAATGGGGTTGATCACTAATGTTGCTTGGACTCTTCAAACATGTCATGAAATGCGTGCTAGATCTTTTAAAAGTACAACATATGAAAGATCATACACTGATGCACCAACATTTTTGAAAAGTACACAGCAACTTAGGTTGATGATACATGAAAAAATATTGCCTATTGATAAATTATTGAAATAGGGGAGAAAATGATCAAAGTGGTCCTTTTGCATAGGTGTTGCTTTATTTTGGTCATTAACATATCACTTGATTGAAATAGTCTTAATTTATTACAAAAAAAATGTTCATTTTGGTTCTCTACCCTAAACCTAATAGATTTTGTGAAAAAAAAATAGGTTTTAAATTTAACGATGAGCCCCATATAGATAACAAACCCACCATTTTCAAGTCTCTTGGAGTATGAACCACTAGTAAAACTTTGACCGACAAACATAGATGAACTCCTTGCATGGTGTATCAAGAATGGGAAGGGAATTTGCCCTTCATCTAACCGGTCACATTTCACTTCTCGAGAGTCAAAAGGTAATTTTTGAACTAACTTATTTAATCATGAAAAAGATTGCAGGTTAGAATCCTTCTCATAATGGAAATTAAAGTACCCGTTAATTTATGTTTTTAAATATTTCTCTTAAAGGATGTGTCTCAAGGGAATTTACACTTCGTCTAACTTGTCATATTTCGCTTCTCGAAAGTCAAATTACATGAATTTCAACCAATATTTTAAATGCATTTTTCGACATTTTAATATCAGAAGGATTGCAACTTATAGTATTTTAATTTAATTTAACTATGAGATTAATCAAATTAATTGTCGTGAAGCGATATGTGACAAGTTAAAAGAAATAAAGGAATAACACATAACTTTAGATGATTTTGTTAGGGGTTTATACTCCTTAAGAAAATATCTATATAGGGGCTTTTTTACAAAATAAACCTTACTAATTACATTTGAAAATTTGAATTTGACTATTAATATTTTATTTAGTTATTTAATGATAGGGTGGTATTGGAAGAAAATGATGATTTTCTCTTGATTTCATAAACTAGCCAAGTAAATTAAAATTAGTGTTTTATTATTCCCTCCGTCCATCTTTACTTGTCCACTTTTTTTTTTGAATATTCAACAATACTTGTCCAGTTTATAAAAATAATAAATAATTTACCTATTTTTATTCATTTTTGTCACGATCTGAACTAAAGGGTCGTGTGAGCATCTACGCTATACTAAGTATCTAGGAAAACCTTATTACCCAACCAAAATATAGGGAAGACTTTTGCTTTTAAGAAATTACTGAATTAAATATAACAAAGTAAATTAAATATCAATAAATAAACTCTTCAAGAACTTCTTACAATTGTCCTTCATTACCTCAAGATTTGGTCAAACATGTATAAGAGTTATCTATTACGAAATAGAATGACAATAAAATAAATAACATAAAGACTATAACATCTGTCAGGAAGGAAACACATAAGTTAGTACTGAATATTATCATTTATCTAGTAACTGCAAACTAACATGTATCTAGTTTACACCCCAAAAAGGAAAGTAAGAGAGTAGGGTCAGTACAAACACACGTATTGGTAGGCATCATCGATCGATCGATGTTAGTTCATATAATCATACAATAAAAAAATCATGACATCTTAAACAGAGTATAATTCAACTAAGGTTATAATATAATTATAACACTTTGCTTATGCAAGTTACAGTTTCATCACTCCATTAACGAGAATATATTCACTACTAGCATTAATTACACTATCCACTACAATCCAACATTAAACCATCACTATTACCCCTTTATTCACATTACTTATTTCAGTACCCACATCTATAGATTCGACCTAGTAATCATAGACCACTCACATATGACTCTCGTACTAACAATCAAATGCTCTCTCATAATATTAAAGAATGATAACCATCTAATCAGATGAGCTACGATTACACCATGTATAAATGATGCAAGTCGACCAACATATAGCAAGTAAATACAGAGTTTCACTTTTTCAAGTAAATGTCACACAATCAATCTCAAGAATACAATAAAATAGAAAATATAAGTCAACTCACATCTTAGTAAAACACAACAAAGAACTCAAGTCTCTTTAGCAACCTTATAGATACTTTTTATGGGATCATTTCTTTGGAATTATTCATTGAATTCATCACTCTTTATCACTTTATTATCAGTTTATTTATATTATTATCGCCATGCCGGCTCGTGGCATCCAATCTAATCACATCTCCCAGCAATACTAAAATTTTATTATTTCGGGTACACAATTTGTATTATGTCAAAACAACTTCAACACAAGTTCAAGATTAAATCAAGAACACTTATAAAGTTTTTCAACATATTCAACACAAGTTCAATATGAACTATCAAAGAAGTGGATTATTTTATTTTAAAGAAAAAAGATGAAGTAGAATAAGCCAAGTCCACTGAATTCACAGAGTGTCCTTAAGAAAATAATTCACCGCAAGTGCCCGAGTTGCGGAATTTTCTTTTCAGGATAAACTGGCTTCACAACTAGAATGTAGTGGTACCTCAAACTTTCTAGTTTTCTTCGACCTCACTGAATGGGATATGATCACACGGGGTTTTTAGAAGTAAGAGAAAGGTTTTAGTTATGCAAAAAAATTCTTACTAAATCTACGGAAAATGCAGGTTTATATAGCCATGAAGTGCCTCTTCGAAAAGGAGGCAATGGTTCATCGGAAAGGTGTATCATTTCGAAATAGTCATGTCTGTACATTGACAGCGCCCAAGCGCACACGCAAGTGTATGTAGTCTTATCAAGTAATATAGTGGCTTCAAGGAAGCCCAAGTATCGATATCACAGGGACTTGCGTTCGCTGCCTATCCTATTCTAGTTTAACTAATTGAGGAGAGTAGCAAATAAAGTTGTAATTTTGTAAATTAAAACTAATCTAAACTAATGCATAAAATAAAATCTTGGACAATCAATGGAGTAAAGTTCAGGGTTGAGGCATTTCGAACAATCTTACAAATCTCAATTCCTATCGCAGTCTAATTGATTATCGAATTGTTGATTCGTAAGGTTTATGCTACGATTTTAGTCTCCCAACCTCAAATATTTTATCTATTGAACATTGCAACTACAACTCTCGTAGAGGTACAAAAATTCTTCTAGATTCAATAAGTTATATTCTTGCAATTGAGCCAAACAAGGCTTCTAGGTATATCCCTATCCTAGATGCTAATTCAAACTCCTTATTTCATAAAAGAGTAAGAACCTTGTTCCTTAATTTCTTTATTCTATCCTATGATTCTCCTCCCGGATTCACATAGAAATATAGATTTATTCTAATGGTAGCTAATCATCAAAATAGTAAGTTTAAGAAATCAAGAACACTCCATATGATAATCCACAATTAAACTACAATAAAGAATATTCAAGAGTACTCATGTTCTTGGCCTCAACCCCAGAAAGAGAGTTTTAGCCTTTAATGGAAATATTCATCATCCAATCCCTTGGAATGATGATACAAACTATAAAAAAACTAAATTAAAGAATGGTAAAACCTAAAAAAGAAGTTGTGGTAGCCTCCAATGATGTTCCAAGTTGATCTAGGATTTCAAAGATGTCCCAAGATGATTAAAATGTGATTTAACACGTTATATTTATAGTAAACATGTCATAAAATGACTTGGATTGGGTTTTCACGCTGTTTTCTTTCAGCTGGGCAGAATTATCTTCATTTTGGGCATCGGCGCGACGCGGTGACATGCCAATTCACAATTGTCAAAAAATCTGTCAAATTCCAGTAGCTTGTTGCGATTTCAACGCGTCACGGAGCCTCTTTAAACCCTATTATTAGATGCACGCGCCTATGGGTCAAACACTTGATCCTTTTCGTAATCCATTGGTATTTTTCACACCTTTATTGGCCACATATACAGTCTATACGTGCCCCATAAATTTTAGGGGTCCAAAATGCATCCAGCTTGCGTCTTATGCTTTCGTGGTCATTTACGAGCCTTTTGAGTTGTTTCCACTTGATTTGAAGCTTGTATATTCTTCATATATCATCATAGTCCATTCAACAAGCATACTATAGTATTAAATACAACAATTTAGAGCTCAAAACAACACAACATCCTAAACGATGAACTAGAAACACAAGCTAAGCATAGACTAATTTCTCATTAAGCTTTAACTCATTGTTTTGACCCTTGGCTTGATCCTATTGACCCTTGAACATTATAAACCAGTTGTTTCATATATAAATACATAATAACAACCTTGGTAACTCATTAAGACACATTAGAACCCAACACAAGAGGCTAGACAACACCTAGCTTAAGCTAGTCACACTAGTTTTCTTGGTTGAACTCTAAATGGTCGAATTGAATCAAAACTTGTGTGGAAACACCATTAAAAATTGTGAACACATCCTTAGACACATAATTGCTGATTTATATCATTATTAACACATATAACATAATAGTCATCCTCAAAACAAGGCTAAATAAGCTAGAATAGTAGCGCTAGAATGCATAAAATCACCCAACATCACCACCCCACACTTAAAGCCTTGTTCGTCCTCGAACAATTATTAACTATAAACACTATGAGCTTAAGATACTCACACTTCTACTATATGCAAGACACTAAAGCTAGAATTACAATGACTACATGGAATGCAAGTTTCTACACTAAGCATGTTATACACAATTGAAAACTCATGAACACTACTCCAAAACATCCTAGCCTCAAGAATTGGCTCACCTAGTTGGCAAACTCATGCTTATTTCTCAATCAAGGACATCATATAAATCACCCACATTCATCAAACATGTGCCCCTCACAACAAGAGAGTTACCCATAATCTCTCACAATAATGCAATTTATAATGGAATGGGTACAAGAATCAAATTACGCTTACTCTCACAAAGAATTCACAAGTTACATATAATGAACCATAGGCTTGCCCTTAGTGTAGTTTTTCACTAATAGTTGAATGTAAAACTTGAGATCAATTAGGTCTTTTCCGGGTTGTAATGTAGGCTAAGTGACGGGTAGGAACTATTTTGTCCAAGAAGCGCTTTCATACACTACATTATACATTTAAAACCAATCTCCAACAACCAAATTACACCACTTTTTTTATCCACCCATATCTTTTATTTTGCCTCATCTCTTTTAAGCATTTTCACAAACACTTAGTGGACACATAGTTTACTACCACAAGTATCAATTTTTCTCTTTTTTCACAATCATGACAATATTTTTAGCATAAATTATATCACATCAATCTACCACAATTCAATTATAAACACCCATAACTATTACCTTGGGGCATCAATTTCACCTTTTCTTCTTCAATTTCTCAAACTCCTTTCTCATTTTTTTCCCAATTAAAGCACTTAGAAGCCTTTTGGATCAACTTATGGTTTATCAAAGAAGGGATTAGGCTACTTATAAGGTTACCAAAGAAAAAGATAAAGGCTCAATGGGGGGTTAACTAGGATAATGCTCAAGGGTAGGTAAAACATACAGTATAAAATAAGACTATCAAAGAAATGCCTATATCATCTCCTAAACCCACATTCTTTATTTCACTTCACACACACACCAGGCAAGTTCTAGACTTCACATGCAACAAGAAATATACAAAAATCTCACACGCACATGACACATGCTCAACTCAATAGGATCATCATAGACTCTCAACCAAACAATAACACAAATTCAAAATTAAGCCACAAAACTGGAGTCACAAACTTGAGTCTAAGAGTCTAAAAAGTAGTATTTCTCCAAAATCACATGCTTTTACCAACAAACCCACTTGAATCAGATAATCAAAAATAGCACTAACAAAAATATCTCACTTATTCCTAACCTAAAAATTTTTAAATTAAGCCAAAAATTTGGAATTTCCCCACCCCACACTTACAAATCTACTTTGTTCCCAAAGTGAATTTAAAGGTAAGAGATAGAAATACTCCCTGAGGCCTCTAGGCCTAGCTAGCAGCATCTTCACATAAAGAGGGGATCCATGGAACCCCACACTCCATCTTTGCCATGCTTCAAGCTCAAGTTTACGGTACTCATACTTTCCATTAACCTGTGATTCAACCAAAAACAAAAAACTACGTGAAATAAAAACTAAAATCTGAAAATAAAACCTACTTACCTTGGGTTGCCTCCCAAGAAGAGCCTAATTTAGTGTCGCGGCACGACCCAATCAACTTTTTCCTCCACCTTGAGGATATGAATTTCACCCCCAACATCGCATTCATCTTTTTACCTCGATTGTATGGAGGTGGAACAGAGATTAATGAACCGAGCAATGGATGATGCATGATAAACCACTCGGACTTGAGGTGAGGTGTGTTTTTATATTGCTTATCCGATGGAAAATCAAGAATATATGATTCTTGTTCCTTATCTTCACACTCTTCCACTATTTTAAATGATTCCACAGATAAGATATCATCTAAACATAATGTAGAAAAGTGCTTAGAGTGTGGCCCAACAAATCCTACTTCAAAATTTATACTATCCTCAACACTCTCACTCTTATTCACCTTCTCAATTTCAGTTTCAAAAGAAAGATGATAGTTGAGTGGCTGCGATTCTTATGGTGGTGGTGGTATATCCTTAACCTCCATAGTTGTCTTCGCAAACATGACTGAATTAGGATTAAAAGCACACATATTTGTAGAGTGATACATACCAACTTGTGGGTTTCTCCAAAGGTTGGAAACAAATGGGTCCCCTCCAAACACTTGGATCAAAATCTGGACAAAAAGCCTCATGGTAGGGTCCTCCACAAAAATGACAAGAATCATCATCCATCGAAAACCATCTATCCAAGAATGACATCTCAAGAAGAGTATGAGAAAAATAGGAATAAAAAAAAATAAAAAGAGACAAAAAATCAAAAACTATTAAAGACTCAATATAGAAAAACTAAAATTAAGATAGTTGCCTAATTACAAGTCCCTGGCAACGACGCCAAAATCTTAGCAACGCCCAAGCGCACACGCAAGTGTACATAGTCTTATCAAGTAATATAGTGGCTTCAAGGAAGACCAAGTATCGATCTCACAGGGACTTGCGTTCACCGCCTATCCTATTCTAGTTTAACTAATTGAGGAGAGTAGCAAATAAAGTTGTAATTTTGAAAGTTAAAACTAATCTAAACTAATGCATAAAATAAAATCTTGGAATCAATGGAGTAAAGCCCAGGGTTGACGCATTTCAAACAATCTTACAAATCTCTATTCCTATCGCAGTCTAATTGATTATCAGATTGTTGATTAGCAAAGATTATGCTATGATTTTAGTCTCCCAACATCAAATCTTTTATCTATTGAACATTACAACTACAACTCCTGCAGAGATACAACAATTCTTCTAGATTCAATAAGTTATCTTCTTGCAATTGAACCAAACAAGGCTTCTAGGTATATCCCTATCCTAGATGCTAATTCAAACTCCATATTTCATAAAAGAGTAAGAACCTTGTTCCTTAATTTCTTCATTCTATCCAATGATTCTCCTCCCGGATTCACATAGAAATATAGATTTATTCTAATGGTAGATAATCATCAAAATAGTAAGTTTAAGAAATCAAGAACAATCCATATGATAATCCACAATTAAACTACAATAAAGTATATTAAAGAGTATTCATGTTCTTGGCCTCAACCCCAGAAAGAGGGTTTTAGCCTTTAATGGAAATATTCATCATTCAATCCCTTGAAATGATGATACAAACTAAAAAAAAACTAAATTAAAGAATAATAAAACCTAAAAAAAAGTTGTGGTAGCCTCCAATGATGTTCCAAGTTGATCTAGGGCTTCAAATATGTCCCAAGATGATTAAAACGTGATTTAACATGTTATATTTATAGTAAACAAGTCATAAAATGACTTGATTTGGTTTTCACGCTGTTTTCTTTCAGATGGGCAGAATTATCCCAATTTTGGGCATCGGCGCGACGCAGTGACATGCCAGTTCACAATTGTTAAAAAAATTGTCAAATTCCAGTAGCTTGTTGCGATTTCAACGCATCACGGAGCCTCTTGAAACCACATTATTAGTTGCACGCGCCTGTGGGTAAAATATTTGAACCTTTTATTAATCCATTGGAATTTTGCATGCCTTTATTGGCCACATATATGGTCTACACGCGCCCCATACATTTCAGGGGTCCAAAATGTGTCCAGCTTGCGTCTTGTGCTTTCGTGGTCATTTACGAACCTTTTTGAGTTGTTTCCACTTGATTTGAAGCTTGTATATTCTTCATGTATCATCAAAGTTCATTTAAAAAGCATCTTATAGAATTAAACACAACAATTTAGAGCTCAAAATAACAAAACATCCTCAACGATGAAATAGAAACATGAGCTAAGCATAGGCTAATTTCTCATTTAGCTTTAACTCATTGTTTCGACCCTTGTCTTGATCCAATTGACCCTTGAACATTATAAACAAGTTGTTTCACATATAAATACATAATAACAACCTTGGTAACTCATTAATACGCATTAGAACTTAACACAAGAGACTAGACAACACCTAGCTCAAGCTAGTCACACTAGTTTTCTTGGTTTAACTCTAAATGGTCGAATTGAATCAAAACTTGTGTGGAAACACCATTAAACATTGTGAACACATAATTTCTCATTTATATCATTATTAACACATATAGCATAATAATCATCCTCAAAACAAGGCTAAATAAGCTAGAATAGTAGCGCTAGAATGCATAAATTCACCCAACATCATCCATTCTGAAACAACATGTCTTTTTTGAACAGTCACAACTGAACAAACAGTCGCAACTGACCAAACAGTCACCCCTTTTTCAAAACAGTATGTCTTTTCCTCAAAAGTTTGTATCCCTCCATTTTTCATTCACATCAATTGAACCCAACAATTTTAACATCGGTCATATTTCTTGAGAAATTAATAAGGTAGCAATATCAAAATTTAACATCAGTCACATTACTTAAGAAATTAATAAGGTAGATATGCCGAAATTTAACGTCAGTCACATTACTTAAAAAATCAATACGGTAGTAATACCGAAATTTAGCATCGGTCATGTTGTTGCTTATAATCTTTCCACTTTTCAGTTCTTAATAAATATATATCTTTCTCTTTTCAACCTGTATGGATGTATGTATATATATATATATATATATATATATATATATATATATCAAAAACCTTCTTTATTCAAGGCATACTTTTCAATCACATTATCATTATAGATTAAGATCTTTTATATATATCATTTTGAACCTCTCACAGACATTATTTCAACAATTCATCTTGATCATCCACAAGCCATTCATAACATCAATTCAAGAAGCTATCATTATTAAACAAGCCTCTCATAGACACAATTCAAGAAATCTCATAATCACTAATTTAGTCTCTCATAAGCATTCAATAGATAAAGTATATTTACCAATATCAAAGCAAGAATGTCATAAAATATAATTTAATACTTAAGCATACAAGTCACCATTGGAGCTTTTATTTCTCATTAATTATTAAAATACCACTATCTCCTCAAATACTACAACTTGGGTTCTAACATCACCACTTATAACTAGCACATTCAAGCATATTATTATATCTACCTCTTTCAACATAATACAATTCTCACAATAATTCAAGTCATCTATCCCTTAGATATTATCATGCTCATCAATATTCAGCCCTAGCATAATTCTCCTCATCACATTATTATACAGTACGTACAACTTAATACCTTTGTAACTGAACTAGATTTATCACTAGAACAACTCAATGAGTCACGCTTGCACACTTTATCCACAAATAATCTTATTCCATACACATAACATATAGTATCATGGAAGTAACACATAATCAATCAAGAAGATATTTTTTGGGATTAAAGCAAGTTTATATATTTTTGTCCACCTCAACTCTATGTCCGTAGGCCTAAACATATTTTCTCCCATCAATTCTACATGATGAAAATATGAAGTAACACAACCTTCTACTCATTACACTCAGCCTACATAGACGCCAAACTTTTGAAAGAAGCACGTTGCAACAAGGATGATCTTTCCTTTACTTCGTGCCTTGAAATAATCAATCATCTAAAAATCAATCAATAATAAGATTAGTTAAATAATTACTACTTAAACAAATATCTTGGGGATCAAAATTCACTGATTCTACACTTAATTCAAGGTCTATATCATTCTCAAAGTCAATTAGTCATTAACTAGTTCTTTCAAGGTTAATTCATCTCTATTAATGGAGTTTTTATGCCTAAGGTCTCATCTTTATGAAATTCAAGGTTCCTAACCATCAAAATTTATACTCCCTCCGTTTTAAAAGGAATGACCTACATTGACTTGACACAAAGTTTAAGAAAATAAAAAAGACTTTTGAATCTTGTGTCCTTAAATTAAAGTTGTGTCAAATGTACCAAAATGTCCTTTAATCTTGTGGTCCCAAACATGCCATGTGGAAAGTTGAAATTAAAGTATTTTCTAAAAGGGAAAGGGGTCATTCTCTTAGAAACGGACTAAAAAGGAAAGTAGATCATTCTTTTTGAAATGGAGGGTGTAATATAGTTTATGGAATTCATGTTAGGAATCTTTAATATATATCATATAGAACCAAATCTAGGCGATATTATGAACACCCAGAAGTATTCCACAAAAATTCACCATTAAAGGTCTTTCTAAGGATTCTATGATGTTAAAGGATTAAAAGACGAAGAAGATATTAAAAAACTTACCTCCGCCAAGGACTTTCACCCTAAACTTTAAAAAATCACCTCTCTAGGGTTGATAAATGAATTTTGAGATTTTTAGCATGTAACACGACAAAACTGATTTAAATATCATTAGAATTCTTGCTACAACGAAATTCCCATTTCAGTCTGGATATTACTTAGTAAAATGGTCATAATTTTTTATACCGAATTTGGATTGATGAACAGTTGGTTAATTTGGGAAGAGGACTTAGATATCTTTGATTTGATGGGTAATGGGTCCCCTAATTCCTTATATTCTAGTAGATATGGTCTTCTGAAGTTTGTAGAAATCATATCAAAACTCTATCGAAAAAAAGCTTTTCAACTTAACTCTGAGCTAGGTATATTATACAACCTTAATTCATACTTAAAGAACTTAAAAATTAAAGAGTTGATATTAGTACTAATGAATAATTAAATTAATTGGGCTTGAGTCTATCTAGACACATCGAAAGGCTAAACTCTTCGACGATAAACTTGAGATGACAAAATGATGACTATTTTGGACTCAAGTTAATATTGAGGAATGAAAATTAAGAAATTTAATGAATTTATCACAGATAATTTAGTAATGACGAAATGGGTCATCATAATTTTACCCTTGCTATTAAATACAATACATCACTCATTTCATTTTTCAAAATAAATAATTTATTATATTCAAAGTGTGATATAGTAAAATCACCCTTTAATTTATTGTTTCTTAAGGTATGTGTCAATTCAAAAGTGAACAAGTATTTACGGATGAAGAAAGTGAGAGTCATGTAAAATAAAATAGAGGGTGTAAGTGGATACCGAAAAATACTCTCTTTAATTCATATTAAGTGAATTATTAAGGATTTTTTGATTGCTAGTTTAGGATACGCGCCCCGCGTGTGTACCTCATTTTAATGAGTTTAATTGTATAGAATCGCTTAAATATTGTAAAAAAAAATGTTTTGATTATAAACAAATTTGTTGATTTTATTAAAAACGAAAGACGCTTAAATAGAAAATTAATGTATTCATACAAAATCATATAAAATCATTAAACCAACTTTAACTAAATTAAGAAAAACTATCAAGGCTATAGTATGACTAAAATAAATGAGAAAATGCTCTATTTCCACCTTGAACTATATGCGAAAAGGCTGAGACACACCCGAACTTTAGGAGGGTCCAATTACCCCCCTGGACTAATTAAAATTGTATTTTTGTCAACCTTAGTGCCTACATGGCACATACATGGCACAAACGTGGCACAACACACTGAAGGGTCCATGTAGGCATACATAGGCATTAAGATTGTCAAAAATATAATTTTAATTAGTCCAGTGGGTAATAGGACCCTCCTAAAATTCGGGTGTGCCTCAGCCTTTTTGCATATAGTTTAATGAGAAAATAGGGCATTTTCCCCCAAAAAATAAAAAAACTTTTAGGATATGACATATGGAGCAATTCATATATGCTCTAATGACAATATTAAAACGCAAATTAAGCAGGCGAAATGCTACCACATTTTTAGCTTGGATATCAAAGGATGAACAACAAAGTTTATGTAAGAGAATCATTCTAGCCGCTTCAATCACCCCCATAGCCATGCCAAATGGGGCAATGCTTGCTCTTCAACTAATCATTGAGCCCATTCCAGAATTGGATTCTCCATCACTTTGGCCTGAATCTGCTATAATCTTTTCACTACTACTTTTTATCTATTTGAAACTTAACCTGAACTATAACATCAGAACAGAGCTCGTGAAACATATGCCATCTTAATCAGTTTGTACATAAGATCGTTATATGTAAGCTTATTAAAATTGAACAATAAACTCATGCAACAATATGTAAGCTTAAAATAAAGTTATGTGTAGCTTCATCCGTCGCCGAAAAATTATATTGCAAAAAAATCCATTGATATTTTGTTTTTTACATCATCCATCTTCAAGATACCTACAAAAATCAATGCACCTACAAAATAAATCAAATGTTACAAAAACATATTTCATGACGTAAAAGAATTCCAAATCAAACAATAAAGAACAACTAATCTAAGACTAAAAATAAATAATTTTTGCTCCATATGTTCATTGTAGATACCATTGTATTGTTGTAGAAAGAAACAATACATATTTTATAGAGGTCCAAAATCTTTTTCTTCAAAAAAAATTATCTAAATATGGTAGATATATACTTTTTCCATAAATTATTTATGAACTCCAAATAAACTAAAACTCATATAAATACGAGTTTTAGATTTTGGTTTTTTTAGACGTTCATGGTTCCTTTTTTTAGTTCAACTATGTAGACTTTTGTTTCCATTTAAATAAAACAAAATATACTTCTTTTCGTGAAAAAAAATCCCATACACGTATGATTATTAAAACTATGGACTTTAGTACATTGTTCAATTATGAAAAATATTTGTTGATTTTAAATTTTTAAAAATTAGAAAAATAGTAGCGTTTTAAAACCTAATTTATAGGATTTTGTTAGATTACTAATAGGATTACTTTTAAACCTATTTTTTAGGATTTGAGCGTAGGCTTAAAATATAGTTTTTCTCATTCCATTTATTTTAATAAAATTAATTTTCCTAATAACTCTTACCATATATTCTAGGACTTCTTAATTTTTAAATTATATTTTCCACTTACCCTATATTTAGGACTCCTTAAGTTTAAATATTATAAAAATTATTAAATAATAATTAAAGGAAAATAGTAAAGAGACGATTCTGTCTAAAATATATACTTTTAATGAAGGACAAAAAGAATTCAAGAATCGAATTCTCCGTCACCTTGGCTTGAACCTGCTATAATCTCTTCACTACTACTTTTTATCTATTTGAAACTTAACCTGAACTATAACATCAGAACAGAGCTCGTGAAACATATGCCATCTTAATCAGTTTGTACATAAGATCGTTATATGTAAGCTTATTAAAATTGAACAATAAACTCATGCAACAATATGTAAGCTTAAATGAAAGTTATGTGTTGCTTCGTCCATCGCTGGAAAATTATATTGCAAAAAATACCCATTGATATTTTGTTCTTTCACCATCATACATCTTCAAGATACCTACAAAAATTAATGCACCTACAAAATAAATCAAATATTGCAAAAATATATTTCATGACGTAAAAGAATTCCAAATCAAACAATAAAGAACAACTAATCTAAGATCAAAAATAAATAATTTTGCTCCATATGTTCATTGTAAATACCATTATATTGTTGTAGAAGGAAAGAATTTTGATCAATCAAACATGAAAGAAAATTATCAACAACACAGAAAAATTAATATACATAGAACTAATGTATACGAAGTCCTAAATAATGAAAAATTACTACTATTAAATATTTAAAAATATCTATACAAAGAAATATACAAATTTTCAAATTAATTCACACGTCCAGTACTAATTGTTTTAAGAAATTCTAAAACTAAAGTGAATGAAATAAGTCTCCAATAAAAGTGATTTTGATTTTTCGACAACTTACAACAAATAACTACATAAGACGAAGAAAACTTTACTTAAATAGAATTGATGGTAGAAGTTTTCTTTTATTTAAAGTAAAATTATAATTGATTTAGAAATGTTAAATATTTTGACTATTAGGAGTTATAAATTAAATAGGACACAAATTCTAAAAAAACCCCAAGAAAGTATCGATTGATTTTTTTCTTCAATTTGAATAATTATTATTTTTAGAAATTTAATTGGAGGAAATATGTGAAAAGACGATTTTGTCTAAAAGAGAGTCTTTTAATGAAGGGTAAAAACTTCAATTCACTTTTCTAAGGATCTTCGCACTTTTAATATATTATAGATATAGATTATAGGTTATAGATTATAAATTATAGATATAGATATAGATTATAGATTTGTCATTTCTTTTAATGAGGTTCTTATATACTATACATTTTCTTAAAGAATTTAATTTAAATTCTTAAATATTTTTCTTATGGGTGTATCATAACCCACAATTCACTCAGGACCAGACTGGTAATTAAATTCTTAATTACAACTTCCATTTATTTTTAGGAATGTGCTAAATGGCCACAATTTTTTGGCCCAAATTTGGCAAAGACTTTCATAGCCTTTCTTTTTCAAAATAAACTAATTTGTTTTAAAAAAATATTAATTAAAGGGAGTCAAAGTTTTATTATTTCCTAAACTTAAAAGTCAAAAATTTATATTTGATAAATCATAGTTATAACTATCATTAATTATGAAAGAAAGCATTTAATTGATTTTATAAAGTGGATTCCACCGTATCATTCCGCTTCACCTTCTTCTCTTTCTCCTCAGCTAACTATTTTTGTTTCCCTTGTTTTTAGCTCGTTCGTTTTTATCTGTTTTTATCAAATTGTAAGGCTAACTTTATTACTCCCTCCGTCCCAAATTATCCGTTCCAAACTTTTACTTGTCTTTTTTCATTAATCAAGAAGAGACAAAAAAAAAATTTCATGTTTACCCTTTGCATTAATTATTTTTTTTTTCAAATTAAAATGCAAACATCATTTAATAGGGATACTATGATAAACTATCCATGTTATTAATTATTTTTCTTAATCTCTGTGTCATCTCAATTTGGGACAGGTAGGAAGGAGGGAGTATATAAAAAATAATAATTCATTAAGATGTTTTTGATTTAGTTATCTAATTTTAACTTTTAATATAATTTTTTTAATTATTATGTATACTTCATCCAATTATAAAATTTATAGTTTTATTATTATTATTATTATTATTATTATTATTATTATTATTTTAATTTGTTTTACATAGAAGTCATTCAAATTTAAAAATTTGTAACATAAAAAGAATTTTTTCTTAATTTTTTATCACTTAAAAGTCATTCAACTTTGATCAAGTTAATTAAAAAGTAAATTTTATCTGAATTTTGATATATCATATAGAAAATATGACAGGGGTACAAAATAAATTAATTACATTCAGGATAATATTAGAAACATCTCTAATATTTTACTTTTTAACACAGAATTTGTTGGGGGTATACAATATTATACTTGCTTTCCTTAGTTTGATTTCTTTATAATAATTTTAAACTAATATTAGTAATATTGAAAAAAATATAATTGGACTTTTTTCCGTACTAATATATGTATTTGTATAGTAAATTTTGTATACACCTTTTGAAAAAATAAATACAATAATCTGTACTAAATTTTAAAGATAGGATACTTTTATGTCACAAAATAGAAAAGCATTTTTTTGTATATCAATTTTTAAAGATAAATGAATTTTATGTTAAAACAAATTGAAATCAATATTTTTTTATGGTAGACTAAATGTTAGGTGATCGCCGATAAATTTGACCTATCTTTGATTTCAGTTATTTAATTTTTCAATTCTAGTTTTCACCTACAACATGCCCAATATAGTTCCACAATTTTCACATACCTCAATTATTTTTTAAAATTTATGAAAAAAAATTAATTGCTCATCAAAAATATTGATTTAATTTCATAATAATTTATTTTTTAAAAAAGACATAAGAGGAGTGAAAGTGGTAGAGAAAAATTATATATGCGAATCATTAACTACTTGAAAAGTGGAATCAACTCTTATCTTTTTGTCATTAAAAGGATGCTATCGCTTAAATATAACTTGACATATCTCTGATATAATAAAATTACCGCAACAATACTAAATCTTTAGGCACAATAAATTACCTCAAGCAAAATATTGTAAATAAATGAGTACTTTTTGTTTCAAATTCTAAAAAATTATGGCAATTGTTAAGTTTTTGCTTCAAGTTCCATAACTATTTGTTATGGTTTTATCATGAATGAAATTTGTTGTAGCAAGACTAAACTAAAAAAGGTTACATTTGAGAGTGAGATATTATATCTTGTCTAAATAGGGACGGGACAATCTTTATTATAAAATCAAACACCATCGATCTAAGATAGTTAGATGTGTTAATTACTTAATTTGATTTGATCTTACCGAATTTTACTAGTACATTTGAAATATAATTTAAATAAATAATTGATTAAATATAATTTGATTCACGCTTAACAGGTCTTACTAGCAAATTTGTAATGACCTAAAAATTTGATGAAAATATGTGAAATTTATGATTTTATGTTATTTGACTATTCTACCCTTCCCCGTAGTTGCATTATCGTATGTCTGGGGTGTGGGAGTGATTGACATGATTTTTGATGCATTTTAGTATTATTTATGCAATATTGTGATTTTTGAGTCTTATTTTGGACTTATGCATTATTGTATGTCTGGCTTTAAGAGTCTTATTTTGGACTTATGTGGATATCTTTTGATCCGTGAGAAGGATGGATGAACGGACTGCGCCAGCAGCTCCGGAATATTGATTTTAGGCTAGGTAGATCTTGAGTTCGAGTCCTGGTGCACCCGAGATCATTTCGACCTATTGGTCGGAAAGTTGAAAAATTGAAAAGTTGGGTGTGGGATCTATTTTTGGTCTAAACGACCTCGTATGGAAAATCCAACTTCGCCAATAGGTCCGGAATGTCGATTTTAGTGTGTTAGCATATTTGGTATAATTTTACGGCTTTTAAATCTCATTTCAACCCTCGATTTAGAAAATTATGATTTTGGGTTTCGGGGGTTAATTTTGTGAAAACGAATTTTTATGGAAAATATGATAGCGCCATCACGTCCAAAACATTGAATTTAGTGTGGTTGTATAGTTCATTTGCATAAATCAGACTTCGAACGAATCTCGAGCACCCCGTCTAAGTTCATTTCGACTTAGAAAAAAAAGACTGCACAGTTATTGCAGAAAAATCTGCAATATATAGCAGATTTTTCACCTTGTTTGGCCCATTTTGCTCATTTTTCATATTGTTTCTTGAGAGTTAAACCCTAAATATTTTGGGAGCTTGGGAAACTAGATTAACACCTATTTCTTGATTATATTACAGATTTAAGGTAAGAATTTACCCTTTTCTTAGTAATTTCTTCATAAATTCCTCAAAACCCAAAAAATCTTAGGGCATGGTTTTAAACTCAAATTTCACTCATTTGTAATTGAATAATACTTTTATCTTATAATTACTAATTTTTTATCAATTTAACCTTCAAAACAACTCTGATTCTGGATTTTAACCCGGATTTCAAATATTTTACCCGGTAAAGCTCAAAAATAGTTTTTTTTTTTTTTTTAATTTGAACCTCGTTTTTTACTCGATTTAACTTGGATTTTCATATGTAGGTTCCTAAAAATATGGGAAACATGTTTTTGAAGTAAAGTTTCGATTTTGCTCTTCTTTTTCGGAAACCCATTTTGGGGCTCGGTTTTGACCCCAAACCAAAAGTAGTCAATATGAGTGTCGTTAGTTTTGTTTTGATGCGTAGATTTCATATTTTATGTTTCTAGTGAAGTTCGAAATTATTCGTAAAAGGTAGGGTTGCGGGTTCAAGTGTAGCAGATCGGTTTTGACTTTCGAGGTAGGTTATGACTTAACTCTTCAGACTAGGCTGGATAGTAAACGATGGTACAAAATGCATGTTAAGGGTGAGAACTAATCATGAAAAATGTCTATCTACGTGTTGTGCCCGTGTGGGGGCTTATATGTGATGTAATTGTCGAAATTAAAATATTATGTGATATGTTTGACCGTGTGGGGTCCTATGTGACATTGATAGCCTTGAATACATGTGAGTAATTGTATTGTATTGTTTAATGTGGAACCATTGGTGTATTGTGATTATATTCATACTTTATTGGCATATGAGACATGTGGAAATTCATGGATGAAATGAAAATAATGAGTGAATATTGGCTCATGTGGTTGTGGAAATGTATCATTATGGTTGGTTGTGGAAATATATCATGTGGTTGGTTGTGGAAATACTTATTGTGATTGGTTGTGAGCATTACATCTTCATATCATACTCATTCATGAAACATTGGTACCACCATGGCAACATCTGAGAAACACTGGCAACACCTTTTTAAAAATATTATAACACCTTATAAAACCCTTTCCGAGGGATATTCCGAAAAGGAGATATGAGATATGTGGATTTTATATGGGTTGACAAACCCCCCATGGGTCCTACGTAAGGAAGCTTTTGCTCTGTAGGTGTATATGGGGTTTGTGCGATGATCCCGAAGGTTGTGCGACAACCTCGTGCATCATCATATACATTGCACTTACTTTATTGTGTTTATGTGGTGTTGTATTGCCTTATTGACTTTTCATCTATGTGTTTGTCTTACTTTTCTTTACTTGTATTTGATGATCTTGTATCTAAATGTTCTCTTTTGTTCTGTTATATATGACATAATATATACTTGTGTTCCGTAACTTGGTGTGTTTCTGGTAATGTATGTGAGATATATTAGAACTGTTAGTGCAAGTGGTGTGGGCTATCGTTGTGGGATATTTTCTGATTACAGGTGACGTGCCCTTAATGTATATTTTGTATGATTTATTTACCACTTTGCTTGGTCGGCCTATGATACCTACTGAGTACAAGTGGACCATACTCATGCCTACTGTGCCCTTTCAGTGCAGGTCCCAGATCGAGTGCGCCTCAGCTTACTTGATTCGGGTGATTGTTGGAGCTTTCGAGGTAGCGGTTGGACATTTATTCATCCAAAGTTCACCTCTATCTTTCTATACCAGTTATGTCTTTATTAGTATTCGAAGACAGTTATTATTCCTTTGTGGTTATTTTTTTGAGGTATTTGACTCTTGGATTGTATTAGTATTTCTTACACTATTGACACCTGGTTTTGGGAATGATTGGTATTTTGGATAAGTTCTTTCCGCATTTTTATGATTATTTATATGGTTCGGCTTTATCCTAGAAGCCTTACCTTGGGGTATTTCTGTCTTTTTCTCTATTCATATCAGTTTGGGTGATTGGCTTACTTGTCTAGGTACGCCGCGACAAGCGCCATCATGACCTTCATTTTTGGGTCGTGACAAATTGGTATCAAAGCAACCAGGTTTCATTGATCTCAATGGTGTAAGAACGGAATATCTAATAGAGTCTCGCGGATCGATACATAGACTTCTGTATCTATCTTCAAGAGGCTACAGGACGTCTTTAGGAAACTTTTCTCATTTTATTCCTTATCGGGCTAATTATTTTATACCTTGTATTCTAAGTTGTGTTTCACTTTTTCTATGTGAATGGAGTTTCTTATACCTCTTATCAGTTGAGAGATGCAGCGAGAGATTATTAGATATCATTTTTTGGTTGTAGGCTTGCTAATGCTCCTGAGTTGTCATGGGATGTCTTTCTGGAGAGATTTGTGCCTTTTAGTTTGAGAGATCGTATGTGGGACGAGTTTGATCATATGGAGCAGGGCTCCATGACAGTTTTTGAGTATAAAGCATGCTTCCACGCCCTGTCCAAATATAAGTTTAAGAAGATTCAAAAGTTATGAAAGGTTTGGTTGTTTCCCTTCAGTTGACTACATCTCAGATGGTTGTGTTTAAGGGTTCTTTTTAGAGTATTGTGGATCATGTTAAGGTGACAGAGGGTATTATTAGTGCATCTCAGGAAGGCGCCAAGAGGGTGAGTCATTTTGGTAAGTTTAGGAGTCAGACCTCTCGAGACAGAGATTTTAGAGGTTCTCGTGGATACCATGGTAGGCCAGTGTAGGTGGTATTATAGAGTTTGGGTGGTGGACTTTCTAGTTCAGCAGTACAGGGTGGCTACTCGAGCCTAGTTGTATCTTCTCCTGTTGAGACTGGTCGTAGAGATTGCTATGTATGTGATGAGATTGGTAATATGGCTAGGGACTGTCCCCGCCGGGTGATTCGAGCTACTCCTATTTCATCTTTGAGGGGTAGGGGTGCTACTAGAGGTGCGAGGGGTAGAGGTAGTAGAGCTCGTGTGAGTGTCCATGGGGCCACTCAAGAAGTTGGTAGTCGTGGGGCTACCCAGGCAGATGGTGGTCGTGGTCAGTGTTATGCTATACCGGTCAGACCTGAGGCAGAGGCTTTTGATGTTGTGATTACAGGTATCTTCATCGTTTGTTTTAGACCTATATCTGTATTATTTGATCCCGAATCAACTTTCTCATATGTATCTGTATATTTTGATTTGGGTTTTGATTCTGTTAATGAGCCTCTTATCATGCCTATTTGTGTATCTACCCCGGTAGGTGATTCTTTAGTGGTGGATCGGGTGTATCGATCTTGTGTTGTGACTTTTGCCATGCGTGAGACTTTGGTAGACTTGTTTGTGTTAGATATGATCGATTTTGATATTATTTTTGGGTATGGATTGGTTGGCTCCTTATCTTGTTGTCTTAGATTGTTTTGCTAATACTGTGACTTTAGCTTTAGCGGGTGTGCCAAGAATGGCTTGGAAGGGTACACTCTATTCGGGTCCTAAAAGGATTATATCTTATGTTCAGGATTGTAAATTGGTTGAAAAGGGATCTTTATCTTCGTTGGCTTATATTCGTGACACCAGTGTTGTTTCGCCTCCTTCCTTGGATTCTGTCCGTGTTGTTTGTGAGTTTATAGAGGTGTTCCCTACGGACTTGCCTAGTATGCCTTCAGATCAAGATATTGATTTTATTATTGATGTTGAGTTGGGTACCAAGCCCATATCTATTCCTCCTCATAGGATGGCCCCAGCAGAGTTGAAGAAACTGAAGGATCAGTTGTAGGAGTTGTTGGATAAGGGATTTATTCGACCTAGTATTTCACATTGGGTGCGTCTGTCTTGTTTGTAAAGAAATAAAATGGGTCTAGGCAGATGTGTATTGATTATCGATAGTTGAATAAGGTAACAGTTAAGAATAAGTATCCTCTTTCTCGAATTGATGATTTGTTTGATTAACTTCAGGGTGCTGCGATGTTTTCAAAGATTTATTTGTGGTTCGCTTATCACCAGTTGAGGATTAGGGCTTTGGATATTTCAAAAATAGCTTTTCGGACTCGATATGGTCATTATGAGTTCTTGGTCATGTTTTTTGGGTTAATTAATTCCCCTGTCATGTTTGTGAAGTTGATGAACTGGGTGTTTCGACTGTATCTCGACTTCTTTATGATCGTATTTATAGATGATATCTTGGTTTATTCCAAGAGTGAGGCTAAGAAGGAGGAGCATTTGTGGATTGTGTTTTAGAGATTAAGGGATGAGAAGTTGTATGCTAAGTTCTCTAAATGCGAGTTTTGGTTGGAGTCTGTTTCTTTCTTCGGTCATGTGGTGACTAAGGAAGGTATTATGGTTGATCCAACTAAGGTTGCAGTGGTTCATGATTGGGCTAGACCTATTTCGCCCACCGAGATTTTGAGTTTTATTGGTTTGGCCAGGTGTTATTAGTGTTTTGTTGAGGGTTTCTCTTCCATTGTAGCTCTATCGATCAAGTTGACTCAGAAGAAGATTTCTTTTCAGTGGTCCGATGCTTGTGAGGCGAGCTTTCAAAAGCTCAAGGACTTGTTGACTTTAGCTCCTATATTAGCTTTGCCCAAGGAGAGCGTTGGCTTTATTGTCTTTTATGATGCTTTAGGCATTGGGTTAAGTGTTGTGTTGATGCAGGAGGGCAAGGTAATTGCGTATGCATTTCGTCAGTTGAAGCCTCATGAGATAAATTATTCTATCAATGATTTGGAGGTTTGCACAGTTGTGTTTGCTTGAAGTTGTAGAGGCACTACTTGTATGGAGTCAATTGTGAGATCTTCTCAGATCATCGTAGCCTTCAGTACTTCTTTATCAGCGAGATCTTTTTATGAGGTAGCGTCGTTGGCTTGAGTTGCTTAAGGATTATGACTTGACTATTCTCTTCCATCAGGGCAAGGCTAAATTGGTGGCGGATGACTTGAGCCAAAAGTTGACTAGCATAGGTAGCTTGGTGCATCTTTTGATTCAGGAGAGACCATTGGACTTAGAGGTTCAGTCTTTGGCTAACCAGATGGTTAGGCTTGATACTTCGACACCAGGGTGTGTTTTGGCATTTATGGAGGCTAGATCATCTTTGATAGAGTAGATTCGAGCTCATTAGTTTGACAACGTTGATTGATGTTGATTCGAGATAAGGTATAAAGTGGGGAGGCTAAGGAAGCCTCACTTGATTCAGATGGAGTTTTGAGGATTGGGGGATGAGTTATGTGCCGAGAGTGGTGATTGGATTAGGTTGATCTTGGGGGAGGCCCATTGTTTCAAATATTCTATCTATCCAGGTGTGACTAAGATGTATCATGATTTGTGGTAGCACTACTAGTGGTGTGGTATGAGGCGAGATATAGCAGATTTTGTGGCTCCTATGTTGTCAGTAGGTGAAGGCCGAGCATTAGAGACCTGGTGGTTTACTCCAGAGGTTACCCATTCCTGAGTGGAAGTGGGAATGCATCACTATGGACTTCGTGACTGGTTTGCCTCGTACATTTCATAGTTTTGATAGTGCTTGGGTCATCATGGATCGATTGACCAAGTCAGGTCATTTTTTCTAGTTTGGGTCTCATTCAGTGCGGAGAGGTTAGCCCCTATTATCATTCGTGAGATTGTGCGTCTTCATGGTGTGCTGGCATCCATTATTTTAGATCGGGGTTTTGTGTTCACATTTCACTGTTGGAAGACTTTTCAGGATGAGTTGGGTACTCGGGTTGATCGTAGCATAGTGTTTCACCCCCAGACTGTTGGCCAGTTAGAACGGACTATACAAGTTTTAAAGGATATGCTTCACACATGGGTGATGGATTTTGGTGGCCAGTGGGAGCATCATTTGGTTTTAACAGAGTTTGCATATAATAATAGCTACCATTCCAGTATTGATATGGCTCATTTTGAGGCGTTGTATGGTAGGCGTTGTTGCTCTCCGGTAGGTTGGTTTGATGTTTCAAAGGTGAGACCTCGAGGTACGGACTTGCTTCGTAAGTCTTTGGATAGGGTCCGGGTTATTCAGGATAGACTTAGAGTGGCCCAGAGTAGGCAAAAGTATTATACTGATCGTAGACTTTGTGCCTTAAGTTTTGGTATTGGTGATCGTGTTTTCCTTCAAGTTTCACCCATAAAGGGTGTGATGGGATTTGGGAAGAGGGGTAAGCTTAGCCCCAGGTATATTGGTCCATTTGAGATTCTTCAGACTATTGGTGATGTGGCTTATGAGTTAGCTTTGTCCCCTGATCTATCAGCTGTTCATCCAGTTTTTCATATTTCTATGCTTCGTTGCTATATTCCTGATGAGTCTCACGCCATTCACTGGGATGCGATTCAATTAGATGAGCGGTTGTTCTTTGTTGAGGAACCGGTTTCCATTTTGGCTAGGGATGTTAGGCGATTGCACTCTAGAGTGATTCTTGTGGTTCAGGTCCAGTGACAACTTGTGGCTACTTGGGAGATTGAGTCTGATATGCGTAGTTCTTATCCCCAGCTTTTCATTGATTCAGGTATTTCCTAGCCTTAGTTCGAGGGTGAACTAGATTTTTAATGGTCGATGATGTGACGAACTAAAAATTTGATGAAAATATGTGAAATTTATGATTTTGTATTATTTGACTATTCTATCCCCCCCCCCCCCCCCGTAGCTGCATTATTTTATGTCTGGGGTGTGGGAGTGATTGACATGATTTTTGATGCATTTTGGTATCATTTATGCAATATTGTGGTTTTTGATGGCTTTAAGAATCTTATTTTGGATTTATATGGATATCTTTTGATACGTACAACGGATGGACGAACGGACTATGCCAGCAGGTCCGGAATATCGATTTTAGGCTAGGTAGACCTTGGGTTCGGGTCCTGGTGCACCCGAGCTCATTTCGACCTATTGGTCGGAAAGTTGAAAAATTGGAAAGTTGGGTGTGGGACCCACTTTTGGTCAAAACGACCTCGTATGGAAAATCCAACTTCGCCAACAGGTCCGGAATGTCGATTTTAGTGTGTTAGCATGTTTCGTATGATTTTACGGCTTTTAAATCTCATTTCGACCCTCGATTTAAAAAACTGTAATTTCGAGTTTCGGGGGTCAATTTTGTGAAAATGAATTTTCTGAAAAATCTAGTAGTGCCATCGCGTCCGGAACGTTGAATTTAGTGTGGTTGCATGGTTCGTTTTCATAAATCAGACTCCGAACGAATCCTGAGCACCCCGTTGAAGTCTAGTTCGACTTAGAAAAAAAGACTGCACAGTTATTGCAGAAAAATCTGCAATATATAGCAGATTTTTCACCTTTTTTGGCTCATTTTTCATCTTGCCTCTTGAAAGTTAAACTCTAAATATTTTGGGAGCTTAAAAGTAAAGTTTGTGGGAGCTTGAGAAGCTAGAGTAACACCTATTTCTTGATTATATTACGGATTTAAGGTAAGAATTCACCATTTTTTTTAGTAAGTTCTTCATTAATTTCTCAAAACCCCAAAAATCTTAGGGCATAATTTTAAACCCAAATTTCACTCATTTTTACTTGAATAATACTTTTATCTTATAATTACTAGTTTTTCATCAATTTAACCATCAAAACAACTCCGATTCTGGATTTTAACTCGGATTTCAAATATTTTACCCAGTAAAGCTCAAAAATGATTTTTCTTCGATTTGAACCTCGTTTTTTACTCGATTTAACTTGAGTTTTCAGCTGTAGGTTCCTAAAAATATGGGGAACATATTTTTGAAGTAGAGTTTCGATTTTTCCCTTGTTTGGAAACCCATTTTAGGGGTCGATTTTGACCCCGAATCAAAAGTAGTCAATATGGGTGTCGTTGATTTTGTTTTGAAGCGTAGATTTCATATTTGATGTTTCTAGTGAAGTTCGGAATTATTCGTAAAAGGTAGGGTTGCTGGTTCAAGTGTAGCGGACCAGTTTTGGCTTTCGAGGTAGGTTATGACTTAACTCTTCAGACTGGGCTAGGTAGCAAATGATGGTATAAAATGCATGTTAAGGGTGGAAACTAATCATGAAAAATGTCTATCTACGTGTTGTGCCCGTGTGGGGCCTATATGTGATGTAATTGTTGAAATTGAAATATTATGTGATATGTTTGACCGTGTGGGGTCCTATGTGACATTGATAGCCTTGAATACATGTGAATAATTGTATTGTATTGTTTAATATGGCACCATTGGTGTATTGTGATTATATTCATACTTATTGGCATATGAGACATGTGGAAATTCATGGATGAAATGAAAATAACAAGTGAATATTGACTCATGTGGTTGTGAAAATGTATCATTATGGTTGGTTGTGAAAATATATCATGTGGTTGGTTGTGAAAATACTTATTGTGATTGGTTGTGAGCATTACATTTTCATATCATACACATTTATGAAACATTGGTACCATCATGGTAACATCTGAAAAACACTGGCTACACCTTTTAAAACTATTGTAACACCTTATAAAACCCTTTTCGAGGGATATACCGAAAAGGAGATATGAGATATGTGGATTGTATATAGGTTAACGAACCCCCCATGGGTCCTACGTAAGGAAGCTTTTGCTCTGTAGGTGTATACGGGGATTGTGCAACAACCTCGTGCATCATCATCATCATCATCATCATTTTCATCATATACATTGCACTAACTTTATTGTGTTATGTGGTGTTGTATTGCCTTATTGAATGGTCATCTATGTGTTTGTCTTACTTTTCTTTACTTGTATTTGACGATCTTGTATCTACATGTTCTCTCTTGTTCTATTATATATGACATAATATATACTTGTGTTCCGTATCTTGGTGTGTTTTTGGTAATATATGTGAGATATATTAGAACTGTTAGTGCAAGCGGTGTGGGCTACCGTTGTGGGATATTTTCTGATTGCAGGTGACGTGCCCTTAGTGTATATTTTGTGTGATTTATTTACCACTTTGCTTGGTCGTCCTATGATACCTACTGAATACAAGTGGACCGTACTCATGCCTACTGCACCCTTTCAGTGCAGGTCCTAGCTTGAGTGCGCCTTAGCTTACTTGATTCGGGCAATTGTTGGAGCTTCCAAGGTAGTGGTTGGACATTCATGCGTCCAAAGTTCACCTCTATCTTTCTATACTAGTTATGTCTTTATTAGTATTCGAAGACAGTTATTATTCCTTTGTGGTTATTTTTTCGAGGTATTTGACTCTTGGATTGTATTAGTAGTTCTTACACTATTGACACCTGATTTTGGGCATGATTGGTATTCTGGATAAGTTCTTTCTATATTGTTATGATTATTTATATGGTTCGGCTTCACTCTAGAAGCCTTTCCTTGGGGTATTTCTTTCTTTTTCTTTGTTCGTATCAGTTTGGGTGATTGGCTTACTTGTCAAGGTACGCCGCGACAAGCGCCATCACGATCCTCGTTTTTGGGTAGTGACAAAATTTGAGATATAATTTAAATAAATAAGTAATTATAATGTATTTACTTTCAATTTGATATTATAACAATATAAACAAAATTTATCATGTTTCACTTAAGTTTTACCTTGATCAAGTGTTATGATAGTTGTTATTTTATTCGAAGTCTCGAACCTCATCTTTCTAAACAATGTTTTTATGGTCTACTATTAAATTATTAATTAATAATTATTATAAATGTAGTTATAATTAGTTGAACAAATGATTAATAATTGGGCATAGTTATCACAATTAATTAATATCTAAATAAATAAGTGATTGGATTTAGTTATTTTTTATCAACTAATTATAAGAAATTTAAACAAATTAACTTTACTAAATTTTAGTTTAGACTTGTTTCATCGGAATAATATCTTTATTGGTCTAGTATAATTAGTGTTGTCAATGATGCAATTCAATTTTACAACTTGTATGTTTCAAGTATAATTTTCTTAAGAGAAAAGACATCTTTTCCCCCCTGAACTTGTCCTCCCAACTCACTTTAGCACTTAAACTTAACGTATGTTTATTTACCCCCCTTAACATCTTTAAAGTGAATTACTTTCACCCCTTAATATATAATACCACTCTCATAACGGAGAGTGCATCACACTCGCTGACACGTCAGCGTCACATCATCACCACGTCGGAGCCACGCAAATAAAGTATTTTTTAATAATTTTATATAATATATATATATATATAAATATTTGATATATATATTTACATATTTTTAAATATATAAAAAATAGTTTAAATTAAATCAAAAACCCACCCCCCATTTTCCATCTTCTTCGTAACCCCCAGTCCTACCCCTCCCCTGGCCCCCTCCCGTTCACCCCCACACCTGCACACGCACTCCGTTCTCCCCCATACTGCCCCACCTGCACACACACCCATCCACCTCCGTCAACCCCAACACAACCACACTTGTCAGATTTTCGTTGAATTTTCGCCGGAAAACTCAACTCACTTAAAAAATTTAATTAATTATCAATTTGTTCAAATAAATGAATCTAAGAAAGGTGAGGAAAAAATTATGTTAGGTGTTTCTTTAACAAATAGATCTAAGACATTTGAATGGGTGTTTAATGGAGGAAAATTTTCCTAGAATTTTCTTGTTAATATTTTCCTCTGAATAGTCTCCACTGAATAATTTTCATTCAAATTATCCCATTTTTGAAATTGAAACTATCCCATTTTTGGTTTCCCATTTCTTTAACAAATGGATCTAAGAACTTTCTTTTGTTTTATTTCTCTTGCTAATATTAACAATGGAGAAAAAATGGGTGTTTAATGGAGAAAATTTTTTAGTTTAGTGTCTTAGTGGTTATTTTTTGGTGGTGTTAATGGAGGAATATGAAAAAAAATTAAAGGAGAGAAGTGGTGAAAAATGTATTTGAGGTTGTTAATGGAGAAATTTGGGTATTGTTGTTGATATTGTTTTGAAGAAGAAGAAGAAGAAGAAGAAGAAAAAGTGTCTATTTTTAAAAAAAATTTAATTATATTTTAATATAATATTACTAAAATTAATTTTTTTAATAAATAAACGCGCCCTTTTAAAAAAAAAAAAGCCACGTTAGCATTAGGGGTGAAATAAATACACTTCAAAGATGTTAAGGGGGGGAGGGGGGTAAATAAACGGAAGTTAAGTTTAAGTGCTAAAGTGAGTTGGAAGGACAAGTTCAGGGAGGAAAAGATGTCTTTACTCTTTTTTTTTTTTTTTTAAAAAAATGATTATATTAACTTCAATTAACTAATTATAAAGAATTTAAATAAAATTTTAATATGTTTCACTCAAGCTTCATCATGATCAAGTGTTTTAAGAATTATCATTTGATTGGAGTTGTATCGTTCGAATCAATTCAAATTTATAAGATCTTATTTATAAGTTTCAAATATAATTTGGATAAATAAATTATTATATCTAAGTATTTTATTGATTAATATACTTAATCTAAAGAAAATTTTGCAAATTCTCGCTAATTATATGAAGATAGATACAAATTATTTGTCGTGAATAAAATCACTTACAATACATATATATCTTGTAAAATAATTTTTTTTATAAAATTCTACAACAGAATAAAATTTCATAGAAACAATTACAAATTCTTAGTCATGGATCATATAAAATACGTAGATAAATTTTAGCCACACTTATTGCTATAAATGTTAAGAAAAAAATATTGTGTTTATATTGTTTAGAAAAATAATTTTTTACATTTAATCACGACGTATTTTGTTAGTATATCTATCTATAGAAAAATATAAAATAACAAAATTTTAAGCATGTCAAAACATGTTTTTATTAAAACTCTGAGTGAATTTCCTAAATAGTCACTCATATTTTGAGAATTTCTTTCAAATATTACTTATATTTCATTTAGGACCACAATATTACTCAACTATCACTCTTTTCCTAAAAAAAATACTAAACACCTCAAAAGTATTTTTCTCTCTTAGTTGACATGCCATGCCATTAAAGTCGGGGGTTTGGGTCACAGGTGACAAAAGAGTTTTAACACGAGGTGTAGGTAACACAAGTCTTAATTATTAGGTGGAGGCGACAATTACTTTATTATGGATTAAGAAAGTTGGGGAAGTTTGAAAATAACCAACAAGTTTTTAAATTTACACTTTGATCCAAATGTTAGCCTATATAATGGAAAACGGAGAGAAAAAAGGCGCCTTTCTCTCTCTTCTCACCCTTTGTTGATTTCTCTCGCTTAGCGATTTTTGTTGTTCATTGTTGCTGCTGCTTCATTCATCATCTTCTGCTTCATTATCATCATCTTCTACTTCATTATCATCTTCATCTTGTTCTTGTTGACCATTTGTTGTTGTTGTTGTTACCGCTACTGTTGCTATTTGACCAATTTCTTAGGTCAAATTTTATTTCTAACATCACTTTTCACTTTGGCATTACTTCATAGGAGACGTTGGTAAGTCAAATTATAATTTTTAGTTGAATTTGTCATCTGGGTAACTGCTATTGTGTTGTTGTTTTCCAACAATGGATAGAACCCGATCATGAATCCAACATAAAATCCATCTGTTTCAGAAGACTGATATGTTGGATTCATGTTTAAACAGATGGCTCATCTGTTGCAACATCTGACATATATGTTGCAACAGATTAGTTACCTATTGCGACAGAACTTGAACACGATTCCAACATAGGTTACAATAGAATAATAACCTGTTGCATCAGGTGAGTCATCTGTCGCAATAGGTTAATTATTGGTTGCAACTGTCAATTATCTGTTGGAATCAGCTTCAAAGGTGATTTAGTTATAACATCAATTCCAACAGGCGATTCATCTGTTGCAACAGATATTCAGACCTGTAACATGAATCCCAATAGGTAAGAATCTGTTGCGACTCATCACTTACCTGTTGCAACAAATAACACATCTGTTGGGATTCATTCACGGCACTATGAAATCATTATCAACTTTTTTTATCAAATGACTTTATTTAGGTACCACTAATGGAGGGATTAAAAACAATAGGGGTGAATTGTCATGGTCATTAGGTTGAGAAAAGCAATCGATATGTATGGCGTTGGAAGGAGGGTGAAATGCTAGAGACGATAGCTATGACAGTCCAAAGTGATGTTTTATATGATGATTTTGTGAACTTAATCATCAGCTTTTGTGGACTGAATTGTCAACCGGAAGAATTCTCCATCAGCTACATGCACAGCTCCTTTGAAAATCAGAGGGTACTGCCTTTCAAGATAATCGATCAGGTTCGGTTACATTCTTATCTAAGTGATTCAACCAGGCCGGTGTTAAGGTTGTACATGGTTGAAAAGACGAGAGAGAATGAGAACCAGAACGTAGAAGAAGAAGAAGAAGAAGAAAAAGAAGACTTCTTTGATGATAGGTTGGATGATCTGGACATAAATATTCCAGATGATGATCAAACACCTACGCCCATTGATGCGACCAATACGATGTGCAGTTCTTCTCAATCGACACAATCTGGAAATCTTTAAGACGACGGGACCGGCTTTTTTATTGGAATGTCATTCAAGGACAACAATGAACTGTCTAACACTTTGTTTATTTCTTGCGTGAAAAAAGATTTCAGAATAAAGAAGGTGATTAATTCGAGCAGTGTTCTTTGCTTCAAATGTGTTAATTCGAACTGCAAGTGGTAGTTGAGAGCGGTGAAGTATGCAAGTTCTGACAGATTCGTCATTCATAAACATGAAAAGCATCACACATATGGTTCGGAGCACATCTCGGGTCAAAATCCTCACGCCATGGCAAAGGTCCTCGGTGAATATTTCAAGAGTAGTTTCCCCAATGGCAAAGGCCCTTCAACAAGGCTTATGGCCAATCAACTCCTTATGGATTTGGGTGTCCTAGTCAGTTATTGGAAGGTATATACGTTCATGGGGATTACCAAGGTCCTAGTTCAGGGGAAACTCGAGCATGGGTATGAAGTCTTGGATGATTACCGTTACATGAATGAGTCCACAAATCCCGGAAGTAAAACGACATTGCATCTGGATGAAAATGGAAGGTTCAATTACTTTTTTGTATCCTATGGTTCTTGGATTCAAGGTTTTTGACATTTGAGAAAAGGCATAGCCATCGATGGAACCTTCTTGAGGAGCAGGTATAATGGAGTTCTGCTAGTGGCGGTGGCGCAAGATGTGGAGAATCACATCTTTTCTATCACTTTTTGTATAGCGCACAAGGAATGTGATGCCTCTTATGGATTTTTTTAACAACTGTGATGCTGTGTCGAAGATACCGAAGAGTCGTGTTTTGTATCGAATAGGCATCCAAGTATTCCAAAGATGGGTTCACTTTTTCTTCACTTCAGCTTACTTTGGTTGTTTCATCAGGCATTTTGGAGAGAACATTCGAAAAAACTATCACAACTAAAGGGTCGTCACCCTTTTTTATAGAGCAGCTAAAGCGTATAGTAGAGAGGAGTTTTTAGACCATTTCAATCAAATAGCGGATGTGAATCCCAAGGTAGCAGAATTTCTTGCGCGTGTTGGTTTCGAGAGATGGAGCCAGGCATTCTGTCCAGCAAATAGGTACATTCTTATGAATTTAATGTCTTGTTTGATTTATAATTTTAGTTTGATGTCGTACTAAGTGATTCTTTTTTATAGGTACAGTATTATGACATCAAACATAGCTGAATCGGTGAATTCATTGTTTGACGATGAAAGAAAATTTCCCATCAAAGCTATGTTTGAAAAAATAAGCGAGAAATATAGCGACTTTTTTAACGAAAGGCGTGTGTAGTTCAAGTGCCCAGAAAAAAGAACCCAATTTTTTCTCAAAATCAAAAAGAAAATATCAACGAACATCAGTTTGGGGAATAGGTTATTCTCTCATAAAATAGCAGATTACAAATTTCGTATCACCGGTCATGGTGATGCTGCCACGGTCGATCTTCAAATAAGATCTTGTACATGTAGAGTTTTTGACTTGGACAAATGCCTTGTCCACATGCTATGGCATCCCTTCGAACTCAATACGACCATAAATATGGACCTGAGGTTTACGAGCACTCCTCTCAATATTATTCGGTGGAAAAATATGAAATGACATATAGTGGGCATATTACTTCGGTGCCTCCTGAAGAATCTTGGGTTGTTCCAGTAAAGCTTATGGGGAGATTAATACCTCCTCCATATATTAACCCGAGAACTATCAAATCGGGAAGAAAGTCATATAAAAGGAGGCGTGGAGTTGGAGAATCATTTTTATCAAGAAGAAACAAGTGCTCCATATGTAAGTGCGCTGGCCATAAAAGAACTACATGCCCGAATCATAATCCACCATGATCGTTGTAATTACAGAAACTTGGGTTGTTGTTTGTTTGTTTGTTTGTTGTGGACTTTTATATATTTAACTCATTGTTGTGAACATAATGTTATCATTTATTATATATAAAATGTCTTTTTTTTAAATAACTTGTGCATCAATAAAATGAGGCAAAACATGAACTTAAATAATACAGCATACCATAATTATTCTCAACAGTTGCATAAACAACTGGAATGCTTTCCTCCAACAGATGAAAATCTATCGAAACAGATGGATAATCTGTTGAAACCCAATAGATGACCAATCGGTTCCAACTATTGAAAGAAATCAAAAGCCAAAATTGCTAGTGCTACTGGATTCAACATTGCCTCCAACCGTCGACATGTTAACATGTATTAGATTAGAAAAAAATAGAATGAAAATTGAATAGGAATTAAAACGCCAAAGTCTGACTAAAAGTAAAATTTTCATTAAATGAAAAATAAAATACATTAGGTATAGATCCAATATAGAAAAATTAAAATACATATGCTAAAAGAAAAAACACATTCTAATTATTATTATCATCATCATTAATGACAGCCGGCCAATCAACTCGCAGCAGCAGGGCTCTCATCAGCCTCTATATCTCTCTGAACATTGTCGCTCTCACAGCGACCAACTCGCTCTGCAGGTCATTAACCTGCCTTTGAAGTTCCCGCACTGTGTCGCGTAGAATAGCAATGTCCGAAAAAGGATCAGCCATATCTAGAACACGCATGAATTGACAAATATAAAGAAAAATGTTCACAATGTAATACAACGTATATAACCAATTGGTAAATTTACGCCAGAAAAAAACTTACCTTATCGAGAAAGGAATATGCTCTTTAAAGAGAAGTGGTTGAAGATGTCACACAAAAGAAAAAAATACAAGAAATAAATAGATTTGAATGAAGATTGAGGGACCTATAATATAATCTGGGCGTGTTAGGCCAAAAGGCAGGACTGTTCAGCTCCATTGTATTAATTACATTCAAACTGGTGGCATTCTATTTTCTGTGAAAAGTCACAACTTTTTCTTTTACACTAATTACATCTTACCTTTTCATAGCGGTTTGAGACTCGATAAAAGTCATTATTATTGAGCTGTTGCAACAGATCATCCAGCATTTTAAACATATTTAGCATTTGTTGCAACAGATGGATAGATTGAATGTGCAACAGACGGCTGTCAAAACATATTTACCATCTATTGCAATAGATGGTTTGTGTATGCAACAAATAAGACATCTGATGCAACTTATGTATTATTTGTTGCAACAGATGGACAATATGTATAAGTTGGAGGAGATGTTTTGATATCTTCTGATAGCTGATTCATTAGTTTTAGTTTCAACAGATGGAGTATTCGATTTATTAGCTGTTTTGAATGTGTGAGATAAAAAGTCTTCACCTCTTTTTAATAGTCCCTATGTTATGTATTAGTTGGGCCCCATGGGCTTGACACATCAATTAATAAGAATATAAATTAGGTGATTGTTTTACCAAGTTGGCCTTATTAATTATGATTAGAAAGTATAAATGTGAATAATATACTTTATGTAGTCATTTAATAATAGGGGTAATCTTGAAAGAATATAATATTCTCTTGATTTTATAAATAGGAAAACTAAATTGAAACAAATATATTTAGAAAGAAGTAATCACATGCGTGCAGATTAACTAAAAAAAAGTCAGGTCTATCACAACAGATTTACCATCTGTTGCAACATATAGATTATCTGTTGCGACAGATAGACCATATGTTTGGAGGAGATGTTTTGATTTCTTCTAACAGCTGATTCGTCAGTTGCAACAGATGGAGATTTCGATTCATTAGCTGTTTTAAATGTGTTAAGATAAAAAGTCACGACTCGTCACACCTCCATTTTAATAGTCATCACATTTATGCAGATGAATAAATAACACTGACATGTCCTGATGGGGTAGGAAGAATAAGATGCGTGCAATGAATCCCATTTTCATGCATGCGAGTTATGTATATTATTAATCAGGCTACCGTGAAGACACATAAAGTGCAATGATTTTGTGAATGCAGTTTTTTACCGAGGATTAGACACTGGTCCTTCAAATAAGATCCTGAATTGTACAGTTTAATTTGATAGGTGCGAACTGATAAGGCCGAAGGTTCCAAGACGGTGGTGTCGATACCCCGTTACAATTTAATGAAACGATTCATGCACATTTTTTTGTGTCAAGTTTGGGGAAGGGTTCAAGTTTTTGGCGGCAGTGTAAATATCCGATTGTGATTGGACCGGTTTTAATGGAATAATGGACTTCTTGAAAGGCCTCCGAAGCCTCGCAATGTAGAAAACAATGATAGAACCAATAGAAATTCCCATGGTCAAAATTTATATGGATGGGTTATTGGAGGAGACTATTATACAGTAGAAGGTGTTTGGGAGAAAACCTGTGTGGGAAGAGGGAGGTTGAGAAGGCCATATATCATCTTAGTACTTGTTTAAGAGGATACACAGGGTTAATTCCTCTTGACCATTCTTCTTTTTCTTCAACGACTAATGGATTTTCATTTTTGGATACACTTTTACATTCGCATCTCATCCAGTTTTTTACTTTTTCATGTCAATTTCATAAGCTAATTTTGCTACACTTTCTTTCCG
>NC_061111.1:204081458-204084238 GCF_002878395.1 Capsicum annuum | reverse complement strand
TTTTTCATGTCAATTTCATAAGCTAATTTTGCTACACTTTCTTTCCGACCCTGTGTATCCTCTCAAACAAGTACTAAGATGATATATGGCCTTCTCAACCTCCGTCTTCCCGCACAGGTTTTTTCCCAAACACCTTTTATGTATAATAGTCTCCTCCAATAACCCATCCATATAAATTTTGACCATGGGAATTTCTATTGGTTCTATCGTTGTTTTCTACATTGCGAGGCTTCGGATGCCTTTCAAGAAGTCCATTATTCCATTAAAACCGGTCCAATCACAATTGGATATTTACACTGCCGCCAAAAACTTGAACCCTTCCCCAAACTTGACACAAAAATATGAGCATAAACCGTCATTAAATTGTAACGGGATATCGACACCACCGTCTTGGTACCTCAGCCTTTCCAATTCAAACCTAACAATCTTAACTAGAAAATTTCATATCTTGTTTGAAGAATTAATGCCTAATAGGTAAAGAACAAACATTCACAAAATTATTGTACTGGATGTGTATTTTCATGATAGGTTGATCAGTAATACATACCTCCCACATATGAAGTGGTTCCATCTGCAAGTAGCTTATTCCTCTGAACCCATCTTTACTCTAGCTTTTAATACTGGTCGGGCAAAAGTGGATCTAATTTCACTTTCTTTTGTCTGCAAATAAGAGAAATACATTTAATGTCAAACAAGAGAAGAACAAAAAGAACATTACAAAAGGGTAACACAAAATTGAGTGAATCAACAAATGACCAATATGATGCAATAGATTACCCATCTGTCAACCGATGAGGCATCATTTGTAAAGGATGGATGACATGTTGCAACAGATGGGCCATTTATTGGAATAAATCAAACCAGCCTTGCTACTAGTTTGATTTCTTCAAAAGTTGCTCCGTCTGTTCCAACAGCAGATTCATCAACTGCAACAATTGAGGAAACTATTGCAACACCACCACCAACAGCATCAACAACAAACAAAAAAACAAAACAACACCATATGTTCCAACACCATCCACAACACAAACATCACATGTTCCAAACATAACCACCACCCCCAACAACAACACCACCAAAGTACCAAACAAAAGACATAAAAAAAACTATACTAATAACAAGACTTTTAAGTTCCCCCAACAGATGACTTTTTTTGCATATTTTAATAAAAACAATGGTTTGTTCATTCAAGACTTAAAAGTCACCTTTCCTTCAATTTTCTCAATAAATAGCAAACTGGTAATGGGTAAATCATTGATAGCAACAGATATAAATACCTAATTTAAATGACATGCAAAGAAGAAGACGAGATAAAAAGAGCAACTTTGAACCATACCTGCAATGTCAAAAAAGCAAATGGATCAGAACATCCAGTTCAGTCGAGAAAAGATATTGATTGGTTGAGATCCCAAAGGATCCTTATCCGAAAGAAGAGAAAAAAGAGAGAAAAAAAGGAAATAATAAAGATAATTGAGAATAAAGAATAAAGAAGATTTATGAGTTGAGTCTAGTCTAGACTACTTTATGGCTGAAGGAGAGAGAGTTCTAGATATGGGTTTTTTTAAATATTCATTAATAACTTTTGAGGGGAACGAGGATACGGTGACATTGAAAAGACCAGATAAGACTACTTACTCAGGAGATTTTTAAGTTATCAAAGTTGTACCGAGTAATATTTTTTACCGCCTTAGTATTTTAACTATTTTATCTCGGATAGAAAATACCTAAATTGCTTTATAAAAAAAAGGATCAAAAAATATTTAAGTGCAACAGATGACTTAATTTGTTTGATAGTTTACAACAGATTCATGATCTATCACAACAAATGACGTAATCTGTTTGATAGTTTACAACAGATGCATAATATGTTGCAATATATTACCTAATCTGTTTGATTTGATCCAACAGAAAAGACATATGTTGCAACATGTTGAACATTTGTTTATATATAATTTCAATTGAGTTCATATGTTAGACTAAAACCTTAATTGAATGTGAGTTCTCCTAGGGTCAAATACAATTTTAATTGAGTCTTTTGGCAATTTCATGATGAGACGGTACTACGTTCCTCTAACCAAAGTCGTCGATCTATCACTCTGAGCCGAGCCGATTCTTACTACCTCATATGTTAGACTAATACCTTAATTGATTAATCTAGGACTAGGGTACTAATACCTTGATAGGGGTGAGTTCTCATAAGGTCAACTACAACTTCAATTGAGTTTTTTGGCAATTGCATGATGAGACGGTACTGCGTTCCTCCCGACTAGAGTCATCGATCGGTAACTCTGAGTCAAACCAATTCTTACTACCTCAATTGTTAGACTAATATCTTAATTGATTAATCTATGACTAGGGTACTAATACCCTAATTGAATATAGAGTCAACTACAACTTTAATTGAGTCTTTTTTCAATTGTATGATGAGATGATACTGTGTTCCTATGGACCAGAGTTGGCGATCGATCACTCTGAGCCAAACCGATTCTTACTACCTCATATGTTAGACTAATACCTTAATTAATTGATCTAGGACTAGGGGTGAGTTCTCATAATGTCAACTACAATAGATGACAGCGCCTATTTGATAATTTACAACAGATGGGTAATCTATTGCAACATATGATTCAATCCATTTGATAATTTACAACAGATGGGTAATTTGTTTGATAGTTTATATCAGATTCATGATCTATCACAAAAAATGGCTTAATCTGTATGATAGTTTACAATAGATGTGTAATATGTTGCAACAGATTACATAATCTGTTGTAAATTAT
>NC_061111.1:203919360-204081358 GCF_002878395.1 Capsicum annuum | reverse complement strand
CCTATTTGATAATTTACAACAGATGGGTAATCTATTGCAACATATGATTCAATCCATTTGATAATTTACAACAGATGGGTAATTTGTTTGATAGTTTATATCAGATTCATGATCTATCACAAAAAATGGCTTAATCTGTATGATAGTTTACAATAGATGTGTAATATGTTGCAACAGATTACATAATCTGTTTGATCCAACAGAAAACATCTATAGCAACAGTTTGAACATTTGTTTATATATAATTCAATTGAGTTCATATGTTAGACTAATACCTTAATTGAATGTGAGTTCTCATAGGGTCAACTATAACTTCAATTAAGTCTTTTGTCAATTGCATGATGAAATGGTACTGTGTTCCTCCCAACCAGAGTCAGGGATCGATCACTAACTGATTCTTACTACCTCATATGTTAGACTAATACCTTAATTGATTAATCTATTACTAGGGTACTAATACCTTGATTGAATAATCTGGGACTAGGGTGAGTTCTCATAGGATAAACTATCGATTAATCTAGGACTAGGGGTGAGTTCTCATAGGGTCAGCCACAATAGATGGAAGCGCCTATTTGATAATTTACAATATATGGGTAATCTGTTATGTCATATAACAATCCATTTGATAATTTACAATAGATGGGTAATTTGTCGCAATAGATGACTTAATCTGTTTGATAATTTACATCAGATTCGTAATCTGTTGTTACCTAATTTGATTGATAATTTACAACAGTTGAGAAATCTGACGCAACATGTTGAACATTTATTTTTTATAATTTCAATTGAGTTCATATGTTAGACTCCTAAATTGATTAATCTGGGACCAGGGGTGAGTTTTCACAGGGTCACCTCCTAAAGTACTCGATCAACTACAACTTTAATTGTTTTTATATGATTTTAAAAATTATGCTTATATTTTATGATTTTAAAAATAATTAAGATCATTTCGGACCAAATTAACATTTTCAAAACTACTTGTCATTCTTTTCCAAAATACAAATCAACCCATATAAAATGTTTCATCATTTCAAATCTTGAGGTCTGGCTCTTTCTCTTTCATTCTCACTCAACAATACAGTACAGACAACAACTACTCAACAAATTTCCTCAATCCTCCATAATAGATCACTTTTCTTGTCATTTCCGACCACATAGGTGTTATTTTCGACATTATTCTTGCTTGTATTAGTCATTTTCTTTGTCTCATAGGCAACAGAGTTCAAGAAGAGCTCTATATTTGTTTTTTGTTCTAAAAAATAAGGGATTTTAAGTTAATGATGAAAAATAAAACTTTTAGTTGTATTATCTTCGAGAATGGGTTTACAATTTTAAGTTTTAATGGTAAAATCGTAGGAAGAACTCGAGAAATCCCTAGTTTCCATCGTAGCGTTTTGTTGACTGTCGTGGTATAGTTGGATGGTGTTGGTGGTGGTGGTGGTGGTGGTGTTTGTGGTCATCGTGGTGGCACCGGTGGTGGCATTGGTTGGTTGTGTTTGTGGTGGTGTCAGTATTCGTGGTGTTTGTTTGTTTGTTGGCATTGGTTGGTGGTGTTTGTAGTGGTAGCTGTTGGTGTGTCGGTATTTGTGGTGTTTGTAATGTATTTTTAAAAATCTATGTATACATCAACTGTAATGTAATTTTTGTTTTTTTTTGTCTATAGGTAAAATATGTCTCCCAAAAGAAAAAAAAGTGAAAGTGGATCAACGTCTGACCACTAAAAAAAGGCTACAGTACAGAGGGATTCAGAGGAGCTTCCTGAACAATCTCAGTCAGGGAAAAGTGAAGCTGAGGAAAGATATGAAAACACTATTAAGGGAGGTGGACAAGGGTCCGTAGATGGTGATGAAGAAAATGAAATTAAGAAAGAGGAGGAATTAGAGAGTAAGAAAGAGAAAGAGGATGATCATCAACATAATGATAATTGATCATCGACGGGGTGTGAGTTAATATCGACATCCCAACATGATCCTGTCAAAACTTTTAGTATTGATAGGTTTGAAGTTGCGATGTCGATAAATGACCCAGATAGAAAACAACTAACTGGTCAAATTGTACTTAAATGTCAGATGGGGAAATTTTTTGAACATTTGATGAAAATTATGAAGAACGAAAATATAGGCGGACTTTTTAAGAAGAGCTGCTTTGGACGCTTTCTTGAGCTGCCTGAGGACCCCTCTGTCTGTATCCATTTTCCTATGATAATGGTATATGGTCTTCTCAAGTGCAGGATCAAGTACACGGGGGATGATAAAGATCCGGAGAAGGGGGGCAAAAAGAAGATGGATGAAATTTGGATCAACTACTGTGGCATGCCTGTTTGTTTTGGCTTGCAAGAGTTTACCATAGTGACGGGCCTAAGATTCCATCGTTCAGAAGAACCACCACCCCGCAAAAGATCCAAGGCAAGAAAATGTAAGGGAAAAATAGATGGGTTGTTTGACATTGCTCGACGTGTCTACAAAGCATTGGATTTGTTGACAGATCTCGAGGATAAAACCATACCAGAGCAGTACAAGGAGCAATTGTGCTTAGTTTGATTTGCCCATTCGGTTATATTGGTAAGAGATGTCAACAAGTTCATAGAAAATGATTTGTTGGCGCGTGCTAAGGATTTTGATAAATTCAACAATTATCCCTGGGGATATGACAACTTCTACTTGACTGTCCAATATTTATTGATAAAGCTATCCTCAGGGACGACCATATTATACGACTTTCCTTGGTCTTTCATGGTAAAATTAATCACTAATTTTACTCATCCATTAATTTATATTGAATATAGTTATTATGATTTTTTTTTCCTTGCGTCCTCTTTACACTTTTTAGGCTTGGGCATTTGAAGCCATTCCTCCCCTCTGAAAGCAGTTAATGGATTACCTGGATGAGGTTTCTCATCCAAGGATGTTTAGGTGGTTGGCTGCAAAGAGAAATACCAATATTAAGGAGGTTGATCTCTTTAACCCTTAAGATGATGCAGTACGTCTTCTTTAAGTAAAATAATTCTACTCAAAGATAAGAAAGATATTGAACAGATGTTATATCTGGTGCATGAGATGTTATATCTGATGCACTAAATGGGACATCTATTGCGATGGGGTATATTTTGCATCAGATTACCCATCTGTGGCTTTGGTTCTCTGAACTTGGCTCCTAAAAGATTAACCATCTATTGCAAATTATGCAATAAATATTAAATCCAATAACATATCATTAATCTGTTGCAACGTATAGATCATCTGTTGCATCACAAATTACCCGTCTTGTGCAGCTGTTGCAACAGATGATTGATATTTTGTATCAGATTATCCATGTGTTGCTCTATTTCTCTGAACCAGACTCAAACGGATTTTAACCATATACTGCAAACTATGCAACAGATGAGTCTTTTTTTATAAAATGTAGCCCAACTGTGAAAATTATTATATTATATGATTTAAATGCATCTGTCTTTTTTTCTTTTTTATAGGTTGTGCATCCATGGACCGTGCCTACTGAGGAAGAGTCGGTAATGACTTCTTATATTACTCTAGGTCATGTTGATACTATTGTAGACCCAATGGTGGAGTTAACAAAGAAGGAATTGGCTAGAGCAACAGCCATAAGAAGAGCAGTTAGGCAAGGTCAGCATAATATTGAGGCTCTTCATGACCAACCTTTTACTAAGGTAGATCCAGGTGCTTCTTCTGGTGGAGTTGTTGGTGTTGATGGTAGGCATGATGATGTTGCTACCACTCATGATGATGAGCATGTTGATTCTCAAGAAAGAATAAATATGTTTGAAAACACCCCTTTTGGCCTTTACACAAGTCCCTCTCACCCCTCTTCACCCTCGTGTTCTCGTTGTGAATGCAATGAGTGCAAGGACAGACAGGATAAACTCTCTAAAAATGTAGAGGCTATCTCTAAAGCTATCGAGGAATTCAAATCTAAAAGGTGTGTCATACCATCCAAGAAGGTGAGGGAGCCACACACTCCTACAACGTTGGTTAGGAGAAAGAAAAAAGTAATTAGAGATGTACTCTCCGCTCGAAAATCAAAAGAAATTACAATTCCTCCCTCTCCAAAAGCTGTTGAAGTTCTGGGGCTAGTCAATAAGGGTGGACATATATGTGGAACTTGGCGCCGAAGAGAAGAGAGATCTGTGACAGGCTAAGAATGCCAAACCAGGCACACCAAATTACCCCAGGCCTCCCTTTTCCCCCTTAAGACTTCCAGACTATGACTAATATGCGTATGCCGTATGAGGACAAGGCAAGTTTACTTTTCCTAACCTAGCCCTTATAATCTACCCCATGAAGAAGAAGCTACACAACAGATTTCACATCTGTTGCAATAGCTGGGTATACTGGTACAACTGGTTGTAGTTCTGTTGCAACTTATTATCCATCTGTTGCATAAGTTGCGTTAGATTATTCATTCAGAGAACCCTATGCAATAGATGGACCATCCGTTGCATCTTTACAATTACTAACCTATTTAAAAATTGACTTCTTATCTCAAAGCATGTTGACATAATTCTCTGCCTTATGAGGAAAAGGCAATTAAAATACCGGGAAACTTATGACGCTCCCGATAGGATAATGGACCTCGACTTCTGTAAGAAGCTCAAGGATAGGTACGATCAACTCAATGGAGAGGCGTCATCCCTTGGCATAGGACTTGATTTCCTAGTTCCTTTATTGTTCTTGGATGAAGAAGAAACGTTAAGATATGTTAGAGGGGACCGGCCAAATCCACACGGCAAGAGCTGGACCGAGGCAAAAAGGATTCTTGCAGTCATTAGCATAAATAGCATGCATTATCGGGCTATTGAGATACTACTTGAGGAGGGAAAGATCAATGTTTATGACTCCAACGTACCTCTCATCGATGATTTCGATCTTTTTCGCCTCGTGGAGCCACTGATGGTGCTGTTGTCCATCTTGTTAAGGGAGAGTAAACTGATGAATCATTTGCCAAATGAAGTGTTGATAAAGAAATCATGGGATTTTGAAGGTTGAAACAGGGGAATGATCCTTCCAAAGATGATGCCGCTAAAGCGAGCGGCTCACACACTCTTGTACACATCGAATGTTTGCTGACCGGCATAAAAATGGTCGAGCTAACGACTTTTATGTGCGACAACGTTGTGGAAAACCGGCAAGAGGTCTGGGCTTCTGGTGTACTAACTGGACGCTTGAAGCCTGTGTATATAGAAGAGCCTGTGAAATAGAAATTTTAATTTCAAGTCACCCTTCACTTTATTACATGAACATGTAGTGACAGTAATTTTTTCTGATGAAAGTTGATTTTTTTATAATGCAATAGATTAGATTGTCAATTTGTTGTAAAATATCTTTAATCCGTTCTGGCAGATAGTTTATCTGTTGCAATAAGTTGTTCATCTGTTGCATTACACCGATGTTATTTCTATGAATAATCTAATAATCTAAGTCTAATCTATTGCAACAGTGGGAAGACTTGTTTGATAATTTCCACAGATGACCTAAATTTTACAACATATGCCTAAATCTTTTTGATATTTTCCAACAGTTACGCTTGAATATCCATGTGCTCGTCGACAACAAACCAGTAGCAAATACACATACCACCATGAAAATTTCAGCAATTCGGCTTCAATATCCATGTTCCCAACAACACCAAACCAGTAGCAATAATGGCAACAATGTAGTATCTTCTTGCTAGATTTTGTTTCTCTTCATAATCCTTGACTTTGTTCAACAAACCCCAGATTACACGATTTGCTTGTGAAGGGTGTCGTTCTTCATACCAATCAAAGTAATCGCATTCACCCAATTTCTATAAAAAAGAGAAAACAATTACAAAATAATTACAAGTCAATAATTAATCAATTAATTAACTAAAAAATATTGTCTTTGAAATCTTACAAGTAAAAAACCTACGACCCGAATTTTGTTGAGTCCAAGAAGTCTTTAACAGAGCTTCATGACCGCACTTACAATATCGAAAATCTTTATCACATAAAATAGTGGAAGATGCGCTCGACATTGTCAAGGCCAGTTAGAAAAAATGAAAGTAATAATTTGAAGAATTTGGATCGATAAAAGAAGATGACGATGAAGAAGAAGATTTGGAAATTTAGGATTAAATTTTAAGAGGAAGATGAATATATAAGATAATGGGGGGAAAAATGATCGTTGGGGCCAAGTGACGGCAAGTCAGAGAAATGTGCCAGGATTAACACTAACACATTTGATGCCTATTTTATTTTACGTGTTTAAAGTGAACATGTCTACTTGATGTCTATTTTATTTTAGGTGTTTCAACTGAACACCGTCGATGGGTTGTGCCTTTTTTATTTCAATTCACTTTAACCTTTTTACACGTAGTGGAATTTTTTTATGCCCAATGAAAGTTGAATTTTTATAATGCAACAGATTCTCCATCCGTTGTAACAGTTATCCTACCTGTTCTAACATATAGTTTATCTGTTGCAATAGGTTGGTCATCTGTTGCATTATCTCGATGTTTTTATCTAAAGTCCATCTGTTGCAACAGTGGGAAGACCTGTTTGATAAATTCCAATAGATAATCTACCTGTTGCAACATATGTATAAATTTGTCTGATTATTCCAATAGATGCGTCGTCTGTTGCAACAGATAAAGTCCATTTGTTGCAACATATGTCTAAATTAGTTCTTTTTTTCTCAATAGATGTGTCATCTATTGCATTATTTAGATGTTTTTATCTAAAGTCCATTTGTTACAACAGTGGGAAGACCTGTTTGATAAATTTCAACAGATCACCTAACTGTTGCAATATATTTCTAAATTTGTTCGAATTTTCCAATAGATGTGTCGTCTGTTGCAACAAATACATTATCTGTTGCAATATTTGAATCTAGTATTCCTTTTCAATTTATAAGTTCAAATATAAGGAATAAATAAAATTCGTAGATAAAATAAAATAAATCGAAGCCTTCATAAATTAGCTGAAATAAGTCAACGAATAAATGAAATATAAAAAAATTGTTATGGATACAGATCTCAACAAATACATCAAAAACAATTTAAGTATACTGCCAAGGATATCTTTGACAGGCTCAAGCTATAAATATCTACTCAGTATGGACAAGTTGTTCTTCATCCGGTGCTATGGAATTCGGCTTTGCTCATCGTGGATCTTTATTGTCTCTTCCGTACGGTTTCTGTGCTTTTTGTTCTCTGTATTTCCATAAAAAGAGTAGCATATTGTCAATGTTGTTCAGCAGTAGCTTCTTCTACATCCACCTGGATAGCTAGAATTGGTCAATGCTAATCATGGAGATACGACAAAACGGAAAAGGATAACTCATCTCTTCTAGCAAAACAAACAGGTCTTCCTCCCATTTTAAATTGTTCCAAACATATTATATTTATGTTGCAACAATGAATCAACTGTTGGGATAAATTTTTACATGAAGAAGACCCTGTGTGATAATTTCCAATGGATGAACCATTCGTTGCAACATATAAATCATTTGTTGTAGCAGATAGGTCATCTGTTGGTACAAATAAAAGCTATACAAAGAGCTATTTGATTTTCTAAAATAGATGAGACATATTTTGCACCAGATAAAGTATCTGGTGCAACAGGTTAGTCAACTATTGCAATAGATGTATATATCTGTTTGATAATTTTCAGCAGATATGTCATCTGTTGAAATAGATATGTGTCTGTTTGTTTTGTCGGTTGGAAGACATAATATATTCACATTTTTTAGCTCGTGCTACTCTCCTTTGGACATTGTACATTACTCAGTGCAAGACACAGATAGAGGAGTTGCAGTTTTGCTTTTTTGGATGCCTGATAATGCCCTGAAAATCACTCTCCTTCTTCTCTTAGCCCTAATCTCTAATGGAGCGGATGGATATAAAATCCTCTTTGATGTAATGATTCCCCTCTTAGATGTCAATTCCTTTACAGAAGCAGTTAATGCATTAATAGCATTAATCACTACATCATGTTTCGCCCTGCAGTCATGACACTTGCATGCAGAACATTCGCTGGGAGAGGCAAAACCTGTATAACCAGTATAATCATACTCATAATAGTTTGCTTTAAATACTGTAAGAGGAGCATCATTAGCGCCAACATCAGCACCACTACCACCACTAACAGCTCCATCAACAACAACAAGCCCACCCTCCAAAATTATTTTTCTTGTAATGGTTGTTGGTCCAAACAATTCCATTTTTATTCTATCAATGACCTTAGGGTCCAATAAAAATTGCACAGACCGTAAAGTAAGAAAAAATGTCATCTTCAACTCTCGATTGGTTGGAACTAGCGACGGATGGACATTCTAACATAAATCATTACATATATTAGAATGATGATTAGATCATTAAAAAAACATTAATTAAAAGAAAAAATTAATTATAATTATACTTACTGCATCCTTCGGAGAGTTGAAGAGATCAAGAAATTTTGCATTTTTATGAGTTTTGGCCGACAACCATCTCAAGATTCTTGGAAAGAAAATTCCTTCCTGGTAGTTCACTTGTTGTCTCAAATAAGGAATGGCTTCAAAAGCCCAAGCCTATAAAATAATGCCAATAAATCAAAACCATTATTGAGTAAAAAAATGAATGATATCATAATAGAAGAAAGAAATATTTACTATGAAAGCCCATAGGAAGCCATATAAGTTGATTGTCTTTGGTGCTAACGGAGTCAACAAATATTTGACAGTCATTTTGAAGCTTTCATACCCCCATGGATAGCTGTTAAATGCCTCAAGATCCTCAAAGAGCTTTATTACACCGAGGCATATATTGTTGTTAACGTCTCTCGCCCAAAGAATATTATGTACAAACCAAACCAAGAACAATGACTGCTTGTGCTTCTTTGAAAGTCCTTTACCTTTCAACGCTTCTATCAAATTTTTATTTATGAAGCTTGGACCAACAATGAAAACTGGTCATCACGATCACATGACTTGCCTTTGCCTTTTTTGGGTGTGCGGGGTGCTTTTTTTGGGTTAGAATAGGTATAACTTGAGAAAGAGGATAACATTTTAGTCCAGTAACTATGGCAAACTCCTTCCAACCAAAACAAACAGGCATGCCACAATAATTTATCCACACCTCATCCATCTTATCTTTGTTTTCATACATAAACCTACGCTTGAGAAGTTCGTTTACCATTTTTATTTGGAAACGAGCATTGTTATCCTCCGACAAATCAAGATATTTTTCAAAGTAGCTGTCCTTGAAAAAAGCATCCAATTTTTGTTCTCGAAGTATTTTTCTAGAGGCGTCGAAAGATTTTCTCATGGCTGACTTAACCACAAAATCACCTGTTAAATTTGCGGCACCATCCCACTGCATTCTCACAGGATAACGATCAATGCTGAAGGCTTTGACCAACTCTTCGATGGAAGGGCTATTAGCATCTGCATCATCTCCTTTGAAACATACCTCCTCCCCATGTTCATCATATTCTGCTCCCGATTGAGATAACACTTGTAAAGCAACCTCATAGAGTGGTGGATGTATCCTAGCTGATTCACTTGTTTCTTTACTTGGACTTGATTCAGTTTTTGTTCTTTTGGGAACCATATTATCTAAAATCAACAGGAACATAAAATAATATATTATTGTTAATTAATGCATCGTTAAAAAAGGATAACAGTAAATCAAACAAGCAAAATAGTAAAATAACAGTTGCAACAAATCACCGATCTATTGTAGCATATAACCAAACTGTTGAAGCGGATAAGTAATCTGTTGCAACAATACAAAATATACCACTTATCTTTTAAGATAGATGAATGGTCTGTTCAACAGATCACACAACTATTGTGACATCATTTGTTGTAACATATGAGTGATCTATTGGAACATTTAAATAATCCATAGCAATGGCTGAGTAATCTGTTGCGACAATACAAAATATATCACTCATCTGTTGAGAAAGATGAATGGTCTGTGCAACAGTTCACACATCTGTTGTAACACATGAGTGATCTGTTGGAACAGTTATCAACGGTCAATATTATTTAGATTTCTTCCAACATAAGGTCGTCTATCGCTGCAAATGAATGATCAGTTGGAAAAATCAAGTCTTGGACTTTTCCTGTAGAAAGATTTGGTAGGATTTTATCCAACAGGAGGTTCATCTGTTGCATCAAATCATTAATTTAATGGTTCTTCCATTGCACCAGATGGTTAATTAGTTGCATCAGATTTTTTATCCGAAGCTTAATCTGTTGCAGCATGTGGTAAATTTGTTGCATCAGATTATTAATCTATTGCATCAGAATTGTAATCTAATGGTTCTTCTAGTGCATCAGATGGTTGATCTGTTGAATTATATGATGAATCTGTTACATCAAATGGTTAATATGTTACACCAGATGGGTAATCTGTTGGAGAAAATAGTAGCACAATTTTGTTAAACAAAAAACAACAATTTTACCATTTTACCAAGAACAAGAACAGAACAAACCAAACCAAATTGTCCTTTTATTTTATAAACACAAACAATAAAAATCAAACTTCAAAAAAATACAACAAACAACAAAATATCAAAATTTACTTCGAAAAGAGAAGAGAAGAGAAGAAATACCAGAAATTAGGGTTTTATTCAGACCACATTTCAAATTAGTGAAAAAAATATTGAAATTGTTAACCAATACTAGAAGAGAAGTTGGCTCAAGTTTCTCATTTTCTTCAAAACTAAAAAGGCCATAAATTTTTACCTATGAAAGAAGAAAAGGACCAATGAAAAATTCGAAGCTGTTGTGGTCGGAGAGCAAGGCTGTCACGTCGATTAAAGTTGAAAAGGAACTAGAATTCCAACTATTTTTAGTCGGATGTTGAAGTCGCCTAGGATTGAAATAAGAAATTTGTAGAACAGTTGGTTGGAAGAGAGTTGAGAGAAGCTGTCGAGAGAGAGATGAGAGACAGGTTGACTGAATTGAAGAGGGGAACTCGAAGCCCAACTATTTGTTGTCAGGGGTTGAAGGGAGAAATTTTGCAGAACTGTTGGTTGGGAGAGAGTTGAGAGAAGCTGTCAAGAGAGAGGAGAGAGTGGTTGATTTGGATTGAAGAGGGTGTGGGTTGGGTTGATTTGTATTTTTGAAAAGATTAGAAAGTTTTGAAAATATTAATCAAGTCCACAATTAGCTTGATCAAGTTTTCTATTAATGTTTGACCCTATCTATTGGTCAATGTCACCAATCCTTCATTCAAGACTTAAAAGACACCTATTCTTCAATTTTCTCATTAAAGTCACATTTCTTCAAATAGTAAATTATTTAATTCATCAAATTCATTTACATAAAATTATAACTTTATTCTTTTTTTTTTTTGAAAAAAATGCATTGGTTTAATTTTTCTGTTTAGGAATTCTTTACTAAAACTTAATCTTTACCATATTATTTTACATGCAAATTAAAATCTCTACATAACTTATTTACTTTAGTGATATTATTTTCCTTAAAAAGACAACTAATCTTTGTAGGCAATTATGTATAAAAACCTGAATGATCATCTAGGAAAATAGTATGGGAATTTATTCTTAATAAATTAATAAAATTATTATTTTGGTTAAATGAGATTGTTGAGTTAATATTTTTGTTATTTTTAGAAAAATAATGTTTTACTAGTATGACATGCTAATTAGAAGAGGAAGGAATTTTTGAGTTATTTAGTGATTTTTTTAGAAAATTATTAATAACTGAGTGACATTATTGTCTTAGCAAAAAACAAAAAGTGATTTTTATAAGCGACTCCAGAAACATTGATAACAATCCAAGAAAATAGCTTAAGAAAAAACTAAAAGTTTAAGTAATGATAAAAGATTTTTAAGCATGAAAATTTCTTCTTAATAAATTAATATGTTTCTTTTAAAGAAAAGAATAAGAATAAGAATATAATTTTGACTAAATAAGTCTGATGATAAAAATAGGTCTATTATTAAAAAAATAATTTAATAACATGGTCTGCCAGTTAGAAGAGAAAGAGACGTATGAGATATTTGTTTTTTAGGATAATTATGATAGTTGGGTCATATTATTATCTCTATAAAAATAAAAATAATTTTTGCTGAGAATTCAAAAAATATGAGTGACCATTCAAAAAAAAAAATAACCTTTGAAAAAATATATGTCAAGTTTTAGTAGCGATAAAGTTTTTCTAAGTATAAAAATTTCTTTTTAATAAACCAATGCATTTTTTTTAAAAAAAAAATAGAATTATAGTTTGATTAAATGAGTTTGATGAGTTAAATAGGTTTAGTATTTTTTTAAAAAAATATTTTTATGAAATGACATGCCAACTATGAGAGAAGAAGACTTTTGAGGTATTTAGTATCTTTTTAGGAAAAAAGTGATAGTTGAGTAATATTGTGATCCTAAATGAAACATAACTGATATTTGAAGAAAATTTTCAAAACTTGGGTGACTATTTAGGGAATTCACTTTTAAAACTCTATTTTCATGCACTAATTTTTTATATTCATTACAAAAATCATAAAATCGAACTAAATAAATAAATAAAACAGCTTAATTAAATTTCTCAAAATATGTACAAAATATCTAAAATACTATTAAAATTGTTAATAATATGTAGAGTTGATTATTATTAAAAAAAAATTCTAAAATGATTCAAATTAAAATTAATATATATTTTAATTCAGTTTCAATATAAACATCATTTTTTTAAACATGCATGGCTACTTGATTTAATTTCACATTATTTTTTATTTTTTTTCAATCACACCTAATCTTTTTTCTTCTTCTTGTTGTTGGTGTATCTCTTTACAATTAGTTTATTTTATATGATTGGCATAGCAATTGAGTTCCTTAAAGACTATGATAATGAATTGACACCTAATTTGTACGTAAAAATTGTTCGTCATTGATCACTTCTTAGTTATATTACTTCACATGTGGAACTTCATGACAAAGTCCTAGAATCTCACTCATAAAATTTAAAATTTCAAGATAATGATTAGTATTTTTTTTTTATCATAGAAGCTGAAATATGGTAATTTGTAACTATGATTAGTAATTTGTAATTTGTAGATAAAATTATTTTCTAATAATTTCAGATTGTTTATAGAAAACATTGTATGAAACTGAAAAATAGCAATATAAAATTATTAATTACAACAAGAATAAAAAGAATTTCCTTATCAATCTTTTTTGTCACAAAAAATTTAAATCAAAGTGACATTCATTGTGATGGAAGAGGAATATGTTCTGCCTCCACCCACAGACCTTTTCAAATAATATTTAATATTTTTTAATTAATAAAATCTTCGAATAGTAAAATTTAAATAACGAAATAAACTAATTAATCATAACATTACAAAGTGCAAAGAAAAAAATATATAAACTATGATAGAGAGCAACTATGGGATGGGAGAGAGCAAGAAATCGAAGAATAAGTTAGAATAGGGAAGGATATTTTAGGAGTTTCAAGAACATGCAAGGGTTAGTAAAGTAAATTATTTGGTCAAACTTAAAATAGAATTTAAGCCAAAAGCAATAAGTTTGGGTAGACCAACTTATAGCTTTTGGCTTATTTTAGCTTAAAAACACTTATTTTAAAAATCTTTTGTTGTTTGCCAAACACCCAAATAAGTCAAAAAAATGCTTTTAAGCTGGTTCTTTTAAGCCAATCCAAACACCTCAAAATATAAAATATACATAACTAAAAGCTGAACTAAAATTAAACAACTTCCAACATAAAAAGGAAAAAATATAACTAACAATTAATAAATAATTTTGTACTAATTAATTTTTGTTTTCTTAACTACATACTACTACCTTTGACAGTTATTTAATTATGTAATTGTCAATTAAAAAATTAAATAATTAAAATAGAATATATAAATTGTCCATTCCCATATATTGGGATAGTTTTTAATGTATTAGAAAATAGTTATTAAATAAAATAATGTTAGAAATTCAAATTTAGAATGAAAATGGAAAAAATATGTAAAAGCTAACTAGTTTATAGTGTGAATAAGACTTTTTACTATTGTGATCAAATTTTGACCAAATTTTTGTGGCAAAAATTTATTTTCCTTAGTTTTATTTGACACATTTTGATTTAACATATCCATTACAAAAGTAATAATTTACATGTCCACATCAATTTAATTCAATGATCCAAATATGCAATAAATTAAACTGACATTGCATTTCTCCAAAAGTTAAAAATGTTAGGTAATCAATTCACACGTGATTGAAAATATTGCACCTAGTACATTGTACAGAGTACACCAATTTTTTTATTTGTTCAATTTTCTATTTTGAAATATTTAATAATATTTATCTAATTTATTATATCAATAAATAATTTATTTATTTTTATTCATTTTACTCTTAACATTAAACGTGCTTCATTATCTAATGTATTTCTCAAAACATTAAATTTATTATATTCAAAGAGTAATATGGTTAAATTACCACTATCATTTACTTCTTCTTAATTTTTGTGCCAATAAAAATGAATAAATAAAAATAAAATGAGGGAGAATCAATTTTTTTAGATTAAATTATTCTTATTTATTACTTAAATTAATTTTTTTTTTTATTTTTTTTTGTATTCTATTAAAAGTTTTTCATATGACTAAGGGTAAAAAAGAAATAAATAAATAATTATGTTTAGATTGTTTAAAATGACAAGTATTATGGAATATATACTTTTAATAGGGATGAGAAGTATTTAGAAACGAGGGGAGTGCATGTTTGTTTTCTCTATTCGTTTTTACTTATTTATATTGCTAAAAATAAATGTTCAGCAATGTTCGCTTATATATATGTACATACATACATACATACATACATATATAAAAAGGAATATAAGACCCCGCAAAATTCTAAGCTTAACTCAGTCCCTTAAAGCTTAACAAGGAGTCCAGACTTAGAAAATTTTAGCTAAGTATTCAAACTTAGAGTTATTTTAGCCTTTGTAAATTGGTGACTCTATTTCACGACCCTTATGACCTTAAAGTATCGATCTTTAGGTTGATTCATGATCAGAAATATCATTAGGTGTTCTTAGACAAGTTTTAGATTTTCCGGACTTCGTTTGAAGCACCTTTGGAAGCGCAAACTAGTGAATCAACGCGATTTCGACGCGCCGCATCGCCTATCGCGTTGATAAATATTTTTCCCCAGCTCCCAGTGCAATTTTTAGTGAACCGATGTAGACTCGACTCGGCACAGCGGCCATCGCGTCAACCCCATCGACGCGGTACGATAGTCTGCCCATCTCTAGGCCAGTTTTCAGTCATTAAAACAGCGTCCAGGGAGTAATTGGGATATTTTTTCTCACTTCGACCCAACCCCAGCCCTCATAAAGCAAATTACACTCTTTTCTCTCAAATTGCTCTCAAGAACAAAACACTAGAACATCAATTTCAAGATCAAATCTCAAGAACACTCCATCAATCTTCAAGAATTTAATTGTTAAGGTATGTCAAGTGTTCATCCAAGGGTACCTTCCACCCTTAGAGTTCAAGAATCTATTTTTTTAAATACTACAAGTGTATTGATTTCATGAATTTATGTTGGGTTTGATTATATTTATGATTATAATGATTCATTGGGTTTCAACTCCTCGTTTTGTTACAAGTTTCATGTGGAGTTATGTGGTATATGTATAGAATCATGTGAATCCATGCTAAACCCTTGAAATTGTAAATGAGGATTTGAATTATGGTGCCTATATGTGGTTAGTGTCATGTGCATGGATTATGTCCTCCAAGTGTTTGATAAATTGCTCATGTAAACAAAGAAAAAGGAAAAACAATCATGTCATGTTAGCTTATGTGCAAGTTATATCATGCAAGTGTTTGATAAAATGTCTCTATGAATGAGTTATGATTAAGTGCACATGATTATGTCCTTTCAAGTTTATGCTATGATTTAATTTTCATGTTATCGAGTTCTGGGGGTATCCAATACCTAAAAACTTAGTTGTTTACTTAGAGATGTGGTAGTTACAGAACAATCTCAGTAGTGTCACGAACAGTAGCCTCAGTAATCAGTTACTGTTTAATATTCAGTTTAGACCTCCGTAAATCCATCTAGTCAACAGAACTCTGTAGTATTCTAACAATTAACAAAATTCAATAGTACTCCGTTAGTTAACAAAACTCAGTGAACTCAGTTCAGTTCAATTAGACAGTACGATCAATATTAGTTCAGTCCACCCTAGTACAATTTAGAAATCAGTCCAGTGTCTATTCAGTTGGGAGTAGGACTCAGCACCGAGCGAACCTAGGGATGGGGTCATTCCTGCCAGCAGAGGTTTTGACCATTAGTAGCAGTCCCTACATTACAGAACTATGTAACCAGCGTAGGTTGAGATATCTTCCTGCCAGACTAGGATTGATACATTTCTTATGAGTTTTCCTGCCAGCGAGGGTTGACGAAAGAGCTTTCTATCAGACAGGGTTAACTCACAGCTTGTCTTTACCCATGGCACGGTACTGACACCCTTCCAACTGGGTTATAGGTTAGACCCCAATCTATTAAGAAAGGGGCATGTCGGTTAGATGATTACCTCCCACGGTCTCAGTTTCAGTTCTAGTCTCAGTATAGAACTCAGTTCAGTTCTACAGATTTAGGACTGTCAGACACAGTCGTCCAACTCAGTATAGAACTCATATTAGTTCTACAGAATCATGACTATTAGATACAATTATTCATTTATCAGTTATATAGTATAAGTAAACTCAGATATCAATAAATCAGTAATTCAGAACTCAGTATCCAGTGTTATCATGATCTTAGTTACAGTTTACGTATTTATGCATATACTCTCATTCAGTCATACTCATGTTATTCAGTCAGTATTGTTCATGCATATGAACCCATGCATCTCAGCCTACCTCACTTAGCATACTAGTACATTCAAAGTACTAACGCATACCTTTTTTTATGCTATGATGTCTTATATCATAGGTTCAGATGCACGGGCTCCCAATCATACTTAGCAGCCCGATCCATCTGCAACAGACTAGTAGTGAGTCCTCATTGTTTGAGGATAGATTTATCATTCCAGCATTTTAGTACTCAGTTTATTTCAGTAGTCGGAAGTAGTTGGGGACTTGTCCCATCAACTCCTTGTTCAGACAGTAGAGGCTTTTAAGACTAACGTATTTTCAGAAGATGTTTAGTTTCAGTATTGCTATTCGGTATTTATTTTTAGTTTTGGACCTTATGTCAAATTTTTGCCTAATGTCCACATAATTACAATATTATTATTCAGCTACTATAGCAGGTACCAGTCATGGGTTAGCTTGTGGTCCTTCAGGACTATGAGCACCATGTGACATCTGGAGTATAGACTCAGATCGTTACAAACTTGGTATCAAAACCTAAGGTTTAACAGAGTCCTAGAAAGTCTAAAAGTCGCATCTAGTAGAGTCTTGTACATGGGTGTGTAGCGCGCCACACTTATGGACTTGAGGCTATTAGATGTTTTAGGAAAAGTTTCCCTTCTTTCAGTATTCATGTCGTGCGAGTGAGTATGAGCTCAAGTTAAACTCTCAGTCTAATTCATCTCTTCCTTATGCTTCCAGAACATGCCTCCTAAATAAGCTAACAAAAGAAGTAATGAAAACAAGTCATCCCCTCCGCCCGTTCACCCAGATCCCCTGAATGAACATGTCTCTCATGCTGAATTTAGAGCTGCTTTCACCACCTTAACTATTTTAGTGGTTTCTCAGAACAATTAGCTGGCTATTATTCTATCTAGGCTTATGGTGTATGCTATACAGAGTGAGGAAGAGAGGCGTAGGAAAAAGGGCAAAAAGAATAAGAGGGCCAAAATGGCAAGGCCAAAGAGTTCCCAAAAAAATCCTCTTTGTCAGAAATGTAGCAGAAACCACCAAGGTATCTACAGAGCTGGCAGTGATGTGTGTTTTGGGTATGACAAGCCAGGACACAGGTTAGACAGTGTCCACAGGTGGGTTTGCAGAGTGTAACGACTCGGGACTACTCTTAGTTGTCACATGGTTCTTACGACCTCGAAGGACCTCAATCTAACCCATGACTGATATTTGCCTTGAGAACTTAATAATATACTGAAATAAATGCGAAATAAAAGGATGAAATGCCATAAGGTTCAAAACATTTAAAATACTGATAATGAATAATAACATCTGAATCTGAAATACTGTCTGAATCTAGTCTGAAAAGCCTCCAATCTGACTGTCTGAATGTGGAGTTGATGGGACAATCCACCAACTAACTCCATCTACTGAACAACTACATCTACTAAAAATATAAAATAATAAAATATCCTCGAAGATGAGGACTCACTGCTAAATCTACTGCTGCTGGTTGAATCTGAATCTACTATACGTGGTCGGGAACCTGAGCATCTGAACCTATGATATAAAATAGCATAGTGTAGAAAGTATGCGTCAGTACATGGGAATATACTGGTATGCTAGATGAGGTAAGGCTTAATGCATGAGGATGTAACTGACTGAATAAGAGTAACTAAACATGAGAGTACATGCAGAATCTGAGAATACTGTAAATACTGAAAATGCAATCTGTGCATATACATAAATATATAAACTGAGCTTTTCTAAAGCTAAGTATTGAATTCTAATATTTGATTAACTGATTTTGGTTGACTGTATTTGACAATCCTGATTCTGTAAAATTGAGCTGAGTTCTGAACTAAAGACTGAAACCAAAACTGTGGGAGGTAGCATCTAACTGACATGCCCCAATCTGAACTAATAGGGGTCCAATCTGTAACCCCACCTAGAAGGGTGTCAGTACCGTGCCATGGGTAAAGACAAGCTAAAAAGTCACCCTCTATTGGCAGGTTCCCTAAATGAGAATGGTGGTACCCTCTACTGGCAGGTAGAGCACCTCATCAACCCTCGACTGACAGGTTTGATATCCCAACCTATGATGGCTACATAGTTCTGGAATGCAAGTATTGCTTATAAGGGACACACCCTCTACTGACAGGTGAGCCCCCATCCTTGGGTTCACTCTATACTGAATCCTACTCCCAATTGAAAGACACTGACCTGAGTATACTGAACTGGACTGGATTAATACTGAGATCACTGAGTCTTCCTAAGTTCTGTGACTGACTGAGTTCTACTGAGTTCTATAACGGACTGAGAGTACTACTTATTTTGACATGATTGATACTATTCTGTAACTGACACTGGCTCTAAGTAAACAACTAAATTGTGGGGTATTAAATACCCCTAGGACTCGATAGCATGAAAAGTAAAGCAAAGCATAATCTTGAATAACATATAAATGTTCACTTGGTCATAATTCATATTAACTTGTACATATACTAGCATGTCATGATTGCATCATTTAATTCACATGGACATTCTATCAAACACTTGAAGAGCACAACTTAATGCACTAACGTATAAACATGGCAACTACAATGCCCAAACTTGCAATTTCATGGATCTAACATACAATTCATATAATTTCCCCCTAAATACTATTCTATTTTCATGAATTTTATCACAATCATGGATTGAAAACCAAATCCACATTATAGATGCATTAATCACTTTATAAATTCAAGAGTTTATCAATATAATCACATATTTGTCATACATGCTATTTAATTTCATGAAACTTGCACTTAAGTCATGGATCTTAACCCAACTAATATCAAGAATATGAATTCAATCTAATTCAAACATGGAAATCATAAATACTCAATCTTTTTACTTTGAAAAAGGATTCTTGGACTTCATGGGTGAAAGGGATCCATGAATGAACATCTAACATACCTTAATTTGTGAGTTTATTGGAGTTCTTGGAGAATCCTTGAGCTTTGTTCTTGATCTCTTGAGGGCTAGGGTTTTGTTAGTTTGAGGGAGAATGGTTTTTAATTTGGGGAAAAGTGAATAATGAGTAGATAAGGACATTTTTAGGGATTAAATCCCGTATCTGGGCATAATAAAATTGTGGGAAAAGACTATTTTAACCCTGGGCACGACTTTAACTTTTTGTAAAAGTTTTCCCTATCTAGAAACCTTGTGCGACGCGGCGTTATCGCGTCATGTCACTTGAAAATGACAACTGGGAAATTGCATGGTGGCACGACGTGGTGGTGTCGCGTTGCCACTTTATTTGTGAACTAAAAGTGCACCGCGATGCGGTGTAATTGCATTAGTACACTGAAAATTGACAATTGTGAACTGGGTCTATGGCGCAATATTCCAATATCATAGAGCAACACTGGAAACTGACAATTTCTATTTTAACACACTCTGTGATGCGCTACTGGCCTGAATAATGGTATTTAATGACTGAAACTTAAAATCGTCGTAACTTCTTACTGGTTGTTGGATTTAGGCAAATTTTATATTGTTAAAAAGCTAATTAAATTTCCCACACAACAAAAAGTCAAAATCTTGAAAATTCCACATGTATAAAAGTATATTCATCTTTAAAGCAAGTCTTTGACATTTTTTAGACGAATTTAAGCTGGGTAAAAATATGGGGTGTTACACAGAGTCAACATAATTGTCCCTCAGCTCAGTTAGATCGTTCAAATCAGCGGGGTGCCACTTTCAGTGCCACTAGTGGGCAACGCCTGAACAGACTCTATGCACTTCAGTCTCGATAGGATCAGGAAAGTTCTCTTGATGTGGTTACTGGTACGTTGCAAGTTTTTCATTTACATGTTTATACTTTGCTAGATCCAGGAGCTTCTTTGTTATTTATAACTCCATATATAGCTGTTGACTTTGGAGTCAGTCCCAAAATCCTAGAAGAGTCATTCTCAATCTCTACCCCAGTGAGTAAATCCATCATAGCTCAGCGGGTATACAGGAACTGTCCAATTACGGTATCTTAAAAATTCACTTCAGTAGACTTAGTAGAATTATAGATGATAGATTTTGATGTCATTATAGGCATATATTGGCTTCATTTATACTATGCCTCAGTTGACTGCAGAAATAAAATTGTCCATTTTCAGTTTCAGCATGAACCTGTCCTAGAATGAAGGGGTAGTACTTCAATATTTAGGGGTCGGCTTGTTTCCTACCTTAGGGATAGGAAAATGATATCTAAGGGATGTGCCTACCATCTCATTTGATTCTAGGATTCTAGTTCAGAAACCCCTACTCTTGAGTCAGTATCAGTAGCATATGAATTCCCATATGTATTTCCTGAAGATCTTCTCGAAGTTCCCTTCGAGAGTAAAATTGAATTCGGAATAGACCTTCTTCCAGATACTCAGCCCATATCTATTCCGCCATACAGAATAGCTCCAACAGAACTCAAAGAATTAAAACAAAAAGTTGAAAAATCTCCTAGATAAGGGATTCATCAGACCCAGTACGTCCTCGTGGGGTGCATCAGTTTTATTTATGCGTGAGAAATGTGGTTCTCTTAGAATGTGTATAGACTACCATAAGCTAAATAAAGTCATGGTCAAGAACAAGTATCCCTTCCCCACAATTGATGACTTGTTTGAACAACTTTAGGGTGCTAGTTACTTTTCTAAAATAGACCTCAATCAGGCTATCATTAGCTTAGAGTCAGACAATGTGATATTTTGAAAACAGCTTTCAGAACTTGGTATAATCATTTCGAATTCTTAGCCGTGTCATTTGGTCTTACCAATGCCCTAGTAGTTTCATGAACTTGATGAACCGTGTGTTTAAATAGCACTTGGACATGTTCGTCATAGTATTCATTGATGACATTCTTGTCCACTCCTGTAGTGAACATGACCTTGCAGATCATCTCAGAATAGTCTTCCAGACCCTTAAAACCCATCGGTTATCATGGTATCTATTCATGTCTTACTTTTCAGCTCTATGATCATAATTCATATTTTTTTCACATTAGTAAAAATCATGTACACTTACAGTTTCTAATATAGGGAGTTCCAGTTCACTCAGTATTACAAATCATATTCCATGAATACAGAATCTCTAGAATCGGTCATACATCTCATGACTTATGTACTCATGCCATGCTTTACAGTATGCTTAGTTCTCAAGACTCGTGCTACACTCCAAACGATCTGTTAAATTTAGATTATGTCATGTATATCCTCAGTATAGATCTCTTGATAAATCCATGATGTAGTGATGAGCGATTGCTTAGATGGGAGAAGGTAAATGTTTCATGCTAAGGGAAATTTTTGCATACTTGTTTTACACGATGTTGTAGTCGTGAAGCTAGGCTTAAATGTCAGGTTAGTGTGCAAGTAAATGGTTAGAACTAAGTTGTATTTAGTTGCTACTGAGAAGTTGAGAAAATGCAAAGTGTGAGTGTCTATTCATAACCTCGATTTATGTTAGTATCCATCATGTAGTTACCAGAACTCAGTTACAGTCTCAGTTCAACATTAAATTCAAAACTTAGTTCAGTCTCTGGTTTGCTTGACCATAACTTACAGTTACCAGTTATTCAGCTATTAGTATTTCAGAATCATATGATATGCTTGGTCAAGCATTCTCAGATAAGACAGTTTACACGCATTCATGCTCAGTATCCCCTGTTGCTCAGTCAGTCCTTATCTCATATGCATAATACTCTATAGTTTCAATCTAGACTACGTATAATTCAATCTTACATGACCAGTAATCAGCTATCAGTCATTCACTTAATCAGATAAGTTAATATGTCTTGGCATTTCGTGCTCAACACCCATGTGAATATTTTCAGTAGTTTTAAGTAAAGTATCGTACAAGGATGGAGAGCATAGTTGAGAGAGATTATTCGGGGAATATGTCTAAGCTTGAAAATTTGTAGTTGCAGTGCATAAGTCTTGTCACTCTACTTTAGATGATATTTTGTGGGACTCATCTCCTATTACAGAATCTTAGCCAGGAGATGATTTCTCATACAAATGTTTTATTTAGCTTATGCCAAGATTCCTTACTCCCTAAAGTCACTAGAACTCTATAGAAAAATGTCAAGGAGATACTCCAGCCGAGTATAAGTATTCAACATGAGTTAGTCCATAAAGCCAGTAATTTAGTTTAGCATTTAGGCGGACAAGTTTGTATGGTTTGGTTTCCCATCTTTCTATCTAGTCTCACTACCCGAAGTCTCATAAATGTAACTATTCCAAGATGGAGCAACCAGGTAGTTGACAGTTTAGCTCAGTTCATGTATCATGCCTCAGTTTTGAATCCTAGATGTGCAGTCAGGATTCAGTCTGTAGGTGCCCTGTGCATCGCCCCATTCATTCCTCAGTAGCTCAGCCAAAGTCAGTATCTTTCTGGGGATGTATTATCCTAAGGGAGAGATGTACTATAATCCCCCGATGCTCTCATGACCTAAAACTTTCATTTTTTCTTCACGTAACGAGTCAAGTTTGGAGTAATGGGAACTCATAAGTTGACCCTCAATTTCCAATATCAGTTGTAAGCCATGTATCCAGGTACTCAGTTCATTTATAATACCCAGTTCGTTTATCACGTTTCAGGCTCAGTTATGTCCTCACATTCCCAATCATGCGTGTTCAGTAAATGATCTCGAGTTTGAGATCAGTGATTTTGTATTCTTGGAAATCTCTCTCATAAAGGGAGTGAATAGGTTCAGCAAGAAGGGAAAACTCAGTCCTCGATATGTCGGTCTTTATCGAATTTTTAATCATTTTGGAAAGGTACCTTACGATCTTGAGTTGCCTTAAGACTTAGCTTCAATCCATCCAGTGTTCCATGTATCCTCGCTAGAGAAATGCATAGGTGACCCAGCAGTTGTAGTTCCTATAGGGAGTATAGACATTCAGAACAACGTCTCTTATGAGGAGATTCCAGTCGAAATCCTTGATTATCAGATTCTTAACCTCTAGTCAAAGTTCTTTGGTGAAATCGGTCCACTGAGGGAGCTACTTAGGAAGCAAAAGTAGATATATAGACCAAGTATCCTCACCTCTTCTCCACAAGCTCAGATTCAACCCAAGGAAATAGTTTTTCCTTAAACTTACTCAGTTCCATTCTCAGACTTCCCTTCTATAGACTTGGTATCAGCTACCATTGCATAATTAGATATGTATTCATGCATCAGATATGCATGTTCAGCATAAGAAACTTAGTTTATCAATAGTCCCAGTCATGCATTCATGAATTATGTTCAGCCACATACCCATGCATTATATATGTATGTTCAGTAAGAAATTTCAACATATTAGTAGTGTCAGTCATGAAATCATGTTACAGTTATGCATATCCAGTAAGAAATTTTAGTCTGTTAGTATTTCTAGCCTCATCAGTATCATTCGAGGATGAATGTTCCTAAGGGGAAGATATTGTAAGATATTGTAAGACCCCGCAAAATCCTAAGCTTAACTCGGTCCCTTAAAGCTTTATAAGGAGTCCAAACTTAGAAAATTTTAGCTAAGTATTCAGGCTTAGAGTTATTTTAGCCTTCGTAAGTTGGTGACTCTATTTTATTAATCTTATGACCTTAAAGTATCGATCTTTAGGTGATTCATGATTAGGAATATCATTAGGTATTCTTAGACAAGTTTTAGATTTTTTGGACTTTGTTTGAAGCACCTTTGGAAGCCCAAACCAGTGAATCAACGCGATCTTGATATGCCACATCGCCAATCATGTTGATAAATATCTTTCTTCATCTCCCAGTGCAATTTTCAATGAACCGATATAGTGCATCGACCCCATCGACACAGTGCATCAGTCTGCGCGTCACTAGCCCAGTTATTAGTCATTAAAACAGCATCCAGAGGGGTAATTGTTACATTTTCTTCACTTCGACCCAGCCCCTAAAACATGAAATTCAGCCCTCACAAAGCAAATTACACTCTTTTCGCTCAAATTGCTCTCAAGAACAAAACCCTAGAACATCAATTTCAAGATCAAATCTCAAGAACACTCAATCAATCTTCAAGAATTTAATTGTTAAGGTATGTCAAGTGTTCATCCAAGGGTCCCTTCCATCCTTGGAGTTCAAGAATCTATTTTTAAAAAACTGAAAGTGTATTGATTTCATGAATTTTATGTTGGGTTTGATTATATTCATGATTATAATGATTAATTGGGTTTCTAATCCATGTTTTGTTATAAGTTTCATGTGGAGTTATTTGATAAATGTATAGAATTATGTGAATCGATGCTAAACCCTTGAAATTTGAATTATGATGCCTATTTGCGGTTAGTGTCATGTGCATGGATTATGTCCTCCAAGTGTTTGATAAATTGCTCACGTAAACAAAGAAATAGGAAAAACAATCATGTCATGTTAGCTTATGTGCAAGTTATATCATGCAAGTGCTTGATAAAATGTCTCTACGAATGAGTTATGATCAAGTGCACATGGTTATTCCCTTTCAAGTTTATGCTATGATTTAATTTTCATGTTATCGAGTCCTGGGGGTATCCAATGTCCGAAAACTTAGTTGTTTACCTAGATCTGTGGTAGTTATAGAATAGTCTCAGTAGTGTCACAAATAGTACCCTCAATAATCAGTCACAGTTACAGTTCAGTATTCAGTTCAGACCTCAGTAAATCCAGCTAGTCAACAGAGCTCTGTAGTATTCCAATAGTAACAGAATTCAGTAGTACTCTGTCAATTAACGAAACTCAGTGAACTCAATTTAGTTTAATTAGATAGTATGATCAGTAACAATTCAGTCCAGCCTAGTACAGTTAAATCAGTCCAGTGTATATTCAGTTTAGAGTAGGATTCAACACCGAGTGAACCCAGGAATAGGGGCCATTCCTTCCAGAAGAGGGTTTAACCCTTAGTACTAGTCCCTCTGCTAAAGAACTATATAGCTAGCGTAGGTTGAGATATCTTTCTGCTAGACTAGGGTTGACACATCTCTTACGAGTTTTCCTGCCAACAAGGGTTGATGAAAGAGCTTTCTGTCAGAGAGGGTTAACTCACAACTTGTCTTTACCTGTGGCATGGTATTGACACCCTTCCAACTAGGGTTATAGTTTAGACTCCAATCTATTCAGAAAGGGGCATGTCGGTTAGATGATTACCTCTCACAGTCTCAGTTTTAGTTTCAATCTTAGTATAGAACTCAGTTCAGTTCTACAGATTCAGGACTGTCAGACACAGTCACCCAGCTCAGTATAGAACTCATATTATTTCTACAGAATCAGGACAGTCAGATACAGTCATTTAGTTATCAGTTATACAGTATCAGTAAACTCAGATATCAGTAAATCAGTAATTCAGAACTCAGTATCTAGTGTTATCATGACCTCAGTTACAATTTACGTATTTATGCATGTATTCTCATTTAGTCATACTCATGTTATTCAGTCAGTATTGTTCATGCCTATGAACCTATGCATCTCATCCTACCTCACTTAGCATACCAGTACACTTAAAGTACTGACGCAGACCTTTCTTTTGCGCTATGATGTCTTATATCATAGGTTCAGACGCACGGGCTCCTGATCATGCTTAGTAGCCTGATCCATTAGCAGCAGACTAGTGGTGATTCTTCATTGTTCGAGGACAGATTTATTATTCCAGCATTTCAGTACTCAGTTTATTTCAGTAGTCGGAGTTAATTGAGGACTTGTCCCATCAACTCCTTGTTAAGACCGTAGAGGCTTTTAAGACTAGAGTATTTTCAGAAGATGTTCAGTTTTAGTATTGCTATTCAGTATTTATTTTTATTTTTGAACCTTATGGCAAATTTTTGCCTAATTTCCACATATTTACAATATTATTATTCAGTTACTATATCAGGTACCAGTCACAGGTTAGCTTGTGGTCCTTTGGGACTATGAGCACCTTGTGACATTTGGGGTACAGACTCGGGACGTTACAAGGAAAGACAAATAATTCTTAAATATTTGTGTGATTGTAAATCATTTTATTAAGGGTAAAAAAAAGGTCAAAGTTATATTGTTTTCATTATAATAAAGTGACATTCTTTCTGGGACAAATTAAACAAAGGGAGTATTTGTTATCAAATGCATTTTTAAAGTATTAAATGTATTACTCCCTGCATTTCTTTATAAATGCTTATTTTGGACTGTGATTTTATTATTAAATAATTATCCTCCTGAACTTGTCTTCTCAACTTACTTTAGCATTTAAACTTAACTTTCATTTATCAGCGAAAAGGTGGGAGTGACTTCGGTGTAGGACAAGATGCGAGAAGTGAGGTTACATTGGTTCGAGCATGCGATGGGGAGGGGTGCTGATGCACCAGTGCGGAGGTTCAAGACACTGGCTATGGATGATTTTAGGTGGGGGAGAGATAGGCCGAAGAAATATTGAAGAAAGGTGAATAGACATGATATAGAGCAATTACAACTTACAAGGGATGTGGCCCTTGATAGGAAGGTGTGGAGGATGCAGATTAGGGTAGAGGGTTAGGGGGTGGGAGGGTTTCGGTGATAGCAGGGGAGTGTTATGTATTTGTGTCTAAAGTTTCTTGTTTGTAGGTGTTGATTGTTGTCGATGGTTTCAGATTTATAGTTTTAGTATTATCTTGTGGCTAGTGTTGTTAGTTTATTTTGCATTCTATATAAGTTTATATGCATTTATGTATTGTGCTTGTTATATTGTTAGTGATTCTAAGCTGGGGGTCTATCAGAAACAGCCTCTCTACTTCACCTGAGGTAGTGGTATGGATGACGTATACTTTACCCTCCCTAGACCACACTAGGTGAGAATACACTAGGTATGTTGTTTTTGTTGTTGTATTTACCCCCTTAACATCTTTAAAATGAATTAATTTCACCCCTAACGATATAATACCACTCTCACAATGGAGAGTGTATTACACTCACCCACACATCAGCGCCATATCACTGCCATGTCATTGCTACGTCACAAATTATTTAGAAGTGTTATATATATATATAACAATTTTTAAATAAAAAAAACAATCATGGATCTTAGATTTTTTGGCGATGTTTTACCGAAAAATTTCATCTTTGCAGATCAAATATATATGCATATAAATTTTCGGTGAATTTCTGCCAGAAAATTCCATCTTTACAGATCAAATCTTCAATTTCTTTACCCCAAACTCATTCCTCGATGTCAACCTCATCAAAACAAACCTCGAAAGCCTTCCCAACCACAAATTAAGCCCTCCCAAGCTGTCCGAAAAATTGACCTATAATTTCCTAACACATTATCCAACACTTGAAAGAAAATAATCCCATGTACCCAAGTATAAGTAATCAAAAAAGCCAACACAACATAAGCATAAGCAATAGATAACAAACTAACAAGAAACAACAATGCAGTAGCATCACCACGTCCCAATTCAAAATCCTTCATTCCGGTAAAATTCACTGAAAAATGACTAAAACAAACCCACAAAAGAACATACGCATAAAATTAACATCAACACCACCCTTAACACCACCACCACTATTAACACCGCCATTAATAACTTTTCTTCAATTTTAATTTTATTTCTTTTCAAATCCAAAAAGATAACTTTTAATTTTGAAAATCCAATTTTATTTTTTTAATTGATCTTAAGTCAAGGGGTTGAAGGAGGAGAAATTGGAGGGGGGGGTGAAGGATTTGGTAATTGAAGGAGAAGAAATTAGGGGTTTGGGGGGGGGGGGGTTGGTGGTGGTGAAGTTGGTAGTTGAAGTAGGAGTGAGGTGGGGGTTGGCGGTTTTGGGGAGGAGAAATTAGGGTGGGGTGGGATGGAGATGGGGATGGGGTTAGAGGAAGGGGCGCTGGTGGTGGTAAAATTGGTGGTTGAAGGATGAGGGGGGCTGGTGGTGGCGAGTTTGGGGAGGAAAAGGTATGATGGGGGTGAGGGGGGTAACAGAAGAAGATGGGAAATTTTTTATTTTTTTCTATTTTATATATATATATATATATACATATATATATATATATATTTAAATAATAATTTACGCTTTTTTTTTCTTTTTTACAAAAATTCATGTCAGCTTGAGGGGTGAAATTAATACACTTTAAAGATGTTAAGGGAGGTAAATAAACGAAAATTGAGTTTAAGTGCTAAAGTAAGTTGAACGGACAAGGTCGGGGAGAAAATCATGCCTTTTCTCTTAATTTGATCATAACCTAATACGCCCTTGAATTTAACTATAGTAATCAATGTCAACATGAAAAGAGATAAAATTTAATTAGAAGTAAGCTACTCCTTCCGTCCCAAATTAAGATGTCACATTGATTAAGAAAAATAATTAATAACATGGCTAGTTTACCATAGTGCCCCTATTAAATGATGTTTACATTTTAATTTGAAGAAAAAGTAATTAATGCAAAGGGTAAAACATGGAAAAATAATTTTATCTCTTCTTGATTAATGAAAAAGGACAAGTAAAACGGAAAATCAAATTAGGAAATTTGTGACGGATAATTTGGAACGGAAGGAGTAATAAAGTTATCTCTTATTTTCTAGGAGTGAGTAGTTTATTAAAAGACGTGGTCAAGCCAAAATATGCACTTATTTAGAAATGGAGAAAGTATTTCAAAGAGCGAAATAGTAAAAATTATCCTTATTATTAATAATTTCTTAAGGTGTACGCCAAAGTAATGTAAACATGTATTTCCTCCGGCCATCTGTACTTGTTCACTTTTATATTTTAGAATGACCAATAATATTTGTTCAGTTTATAAAATCAATGAATAATTTATCTATTTATATCGTTTTGTCCTTGACATTAAATACAATTCATTATCTAATGAATTTTCTAAAGTATTAAACTTATTATATACAAAGGGAAATATGGTAAATTACCCTATCATTTATCGCTTTTTAATTTCCGTGTCAATAAAAAAGTGGACAAATAAAGATGAACGGAGGGGACATTTAATTACAAGGATAAAATAGACACAAGTTGATAAATTATCATTAATTTTTCAAACTAGAGTACTAGACAAGTACTGTAATAATAATGGTAAAATATACAAATAGTAAATACTCTTAATGTTTTAAATCAAACAAGTAAAATTATATAACTATTTTTTTTATACCGAACAAGTGAAGATTGAGGGAGTATTTTCTACTTACTCTGGGTTATTTAATAGTTTTACTAGTCTAGTGTACGTGCGTTGCATAGGTATTCAACGCTAAAAAAGAAAATTGCATGTATAAAAGGAATAAAAAAATTAAATATTTCTGAACTTTGAAAGTTTCAAATAAAGATATTGATATTTTACTCTTGTCAATCATAATTCTTTCTATCTCTTTCTATTTTTAAATGGTAAAAAAAAAATACAATCGAACATATAACTTTAAAATTTTGTATTTGTAAAAACCTGAGTGTTTGGCCTCTTTGGTTTTTTTTTTTCCACCGTTGATTTTCTATAGTTAATTCTTTATTCATCAATCTTAAGTTCTAAGTTAAATGTTGTAAAAAATGTGAATACCATTTTGTTAATATTTTTGTAAGAAAGTTGTATTTATATATATATATATATATATATATATATATATATATATTAAAAAGATAAAACTTTAGTAAAAAAAAAAAAAAAAAACCTCTTACGAACCTAAAAGGACAATACAATCAGTTGAAACTTTCCTAGTGTAAACTGGAAGTTATTGAAATTAATATTCCTAACAAAGTTGATAGTTGGTTTTTGTAGTCAATTAGGATGTGGAGGAATTATAAAAAAAAAATTATTAAAAAATTAAAGTGCTAAATATTTTTTAAAAATAATTATGTATAACTAACAACAATAATATACCCAATGTATTCCCACCTAGTAGGGTCTGGGGAGGGTAGAGTGTACGCAGACCATACCACTACCTCAGGAGAAGTAGAGAGGCTATTTCCAATAGACCCCCGGCATAGGACTGATAACAGTATAACAAACACAAAAGGCAAGTCATATAAACTAGTATGGTACGCAAAACAAACTAACAGTATAACAAAATCAAAAGAAAAGTGCATAATAAACTAGCATAGAATGCAAAATAAACTAACACCACTAGCTCCAAGATAATATTACAGCCACAACACTACAAACAAGAAACTCCAGACGCAAAAAGAGCACTCCCCTACTATTACTGACGCACTCTCACCCCCTAACCCTATACCCTAATTCGTGTCCTCTACACCTTCCTATCAAGGGTCATGTCCTCTGTAACCTGTAACTGCTCCATATCATGCCTAATCACCTCTCTCGAATATTTCTTCGGTCTACCTCTACCCAGCCTAAAACCATCTATAGACAGAGTCTCACACCTCTTCAGCAGAGAATCAGGTCCCCTTCTCATCATGTGCCCGTACAAACGTAGCCTCACTTCTCACATCTTATCCTCCACCGAGGCAACTCTCACTTTCTCTCAAATAATCTCATTCCTCACTCTATCTTTTAGGTGTATGTCCACACATCCATCGCAACATTCTCATCTATGCTACCTTCAACTTTTGGATATGGGAGTTCTTAACTGGCTAACACTCCGTTCCATACAACATCGTCAATCGGACTACCACTCTATAGAACTTACCTTTAAGCTTTGGGGGCACTTTTTATCATAAAGGACTCCCGAAGCAAGCCTTCATTTCAACCACCCTGCCCCAATAAGATGCGTGACATCCTCGTCAATCTCCCCATTACCTTGAATCATAAACCCTAGGTACTTGAAACTCTCCATCTTCTGAATTGCCTGAGAGTCCATCTTCACCACCACTCCAGCCTCTTGTGACACATCACTGAACTTACACTCCAAGTACTCCATCTTGGTTCTACTTAATCTAAAACCTTTAAACTCAAGTATCTGTCTCCAAATCTCCAACTTATCATTAACTCCACCCGTAGTCTCATCAATCAGAACCATATCATCTGCAAATAACATACACTAAGGCACCTCCCCTTGAATATGTGGCATCAAAACATCCATCATCAAGGCAAATAAAAATGGGCTAAGAGTCGATCCCTGGTGCAACCCTATTAAAATAGGGAAGTGCTCTGAATCTCCATCTACCATCCTCACATGAGTCTTCGCACTATCGTATATATTCTGAATTGACCTAGTGTATGCCACAGGCACCCCTCTAGCCTCTAAGCACCACCACAGAATCTCTCAAGGAACTCTGTCATATGTCTTTTTCGTATCAATAAACACCATGTGCAAGTCCTTCTTTCTCTTTCGGAACTGGTCCACTAATCTCGTCATAAGGTGAATGGCCTCAGTGCTTGAGCGACCTAGCATGAAACCAAACTAATTCTCAGAGATCGTCACAATCCTCCTCATCCTCAACTCTACCACCCTTTTCCAAACCTTCATAGTATGACTCAACAACTTAATACTTCTATAGTTGTTGCAACTCTGGATGTCTCCCTTATTCTTATACACTGGAATCATCATTCTCCATCTCCACATTTTAAACATCTTTGCTTCCCTAAAAATAATGTTAAACAACCTTGACAACCACTCTAAACCTGCACCGCTAGTGCCCTAAAAATAATTATGTATAACTATTAGAAAAATAATCAAATGACTATTCTTAAATATAAGAAAAATTATTAATTTTTTTTTAATATCAGCTCATATAATTTATAAATAATAGCTATAATTATATCCAAAATATTCCTTCTACCCTTTTGAGTGTTTAATTAATATTAGTTAAATTAAAGTTAACTTTAGTTAGATTTTTTTAATGAACTATTAGCTAATTTAGTTATAATTATATTTAAAAATTTAGTTAAGATATTATAGATTTTTTCAAAGATTTCTCTATGCAAAAAATATTCTTTTTAGGAGTTGAGTTTTTGGTCCACTTATTCTTTTTATTAAATTTCCAATAAAAACTTTACCATGGATAGATTTATAGCTAAAATATTTCACATCTTGAACTTCGAAATTATTAATTTATCTTTGCATATTTAGACTATTATAGAGATAAATAGATAAACGTAAAGTGTTTTTAATTAGCGTCAACTTTCAACAACATGAATAAGATAAAAGAAAATAAATTAAAAACTATGATAGAAAATGGAACAATTATAGTGAAATTTCCAGTGACGAAGAAAGTTGATTTACGACAATGCTAAATCAAGTCTTGTTCATGTCATCCAATAATAAACTTAGTTAGACCACGAAAATTTATTTGATTAATTTGTCAATTTAGATTTTTTTCTTCCGTGGTAATGAGAGCTAACATGGATCCCTATCATATTTATTAGTTGCTAAAAAACATCAACATTCTAAAATTTTATTTTGAAATTCAACTCCAAAAAAAATAAATATTTTTCATGGCCAAATGTCTCTTAAAAAACTTGAATTTCTTTTTATGTCCTTGCAAACTCTTTTCAAAAATAATTGTTAATGCACTTTTATACTTGTGATAAACAAAATCACCAAAAAACATAAAAACATATAACAAATTTACAATAATAATGATTTAATAGTTACTACTCCAATCTAAAGCCACCATTTTCTCAATAATTTAGCTAGAAAGTGTTGGCTTCCAAAAAACCCCAAATCGATAAGTAAAAAAGAAGAGAGAGAGGCAGAAGAACAACTTATAAATTTAAATAGTTCATAAAGAAGATGCACAAATTACCTAAAAACATAACCGGAAACATAACAACTCAACTTTCTAACTCCACATGCAGTACCTCATAGAATCACGAGGATGATAATTGTGCGACAGAAATGAAACACCAATAAGTAATTTAAAAGGTATAGTGTACCTGTATAGAAGGAAGATCAAACCTGAAGTCAAGCCTGAGGACTGAGGTGACACCACTATAACTTTCATAACTCTTCTCCTTGAATTTCTTTGCTATTTTGATAGCAAGGCTCTGGCCAACTAATACACGTCACTTGACACTTCCAGCTTGACCTAGGAGCTTTCTTCAAGTATTCGAAACAACATCCTATTAGCTAGCTTTCACATGTCCGTGATAGCATATCTTTCTTTCATATACATATATTATGTTTTAATATGTTCCTTTTGAAATTGAGACTCTTTAAGTCAAATAGAAGAAGTTTCAATAGCATGCTCCTCATGAATCCTTCTTCTCCTGTACAAAATTATCAAAGAATTAATTAATAATGACTTATATAGATTTATTCATATATTAATTGAACAAGGTAATAACTTTACAAAGATAAAAAAAATTATTCATACTAATAACTCAGATAGTAAAAAAAATCAATTCAAGTAAAAGTTAAAAGAAAAGGAATTTAGCTCCACATAAGAGGAAAAAGTAAAGTAGAATAAGTTTCTTGTAAATTTTAATTAAAAAATAATACTTAAATAGGATTGTACAAATTCTTTTTATATAAGGTGAAATTCTAATTAATTTAGAAGTGTTAAATATTATGATTTCTTACCTATAATAAATAACCAAACATTAAGAAGTTAATAATAAAATTAATTATTAAGAAATATTTACGTAAAAATTAAAGGACAATTACATGATGAGAGAAAGGAACAATCTACCGTGAATAACAAAATAAAAGTAACTCTTAAAGAAATAATTAAACTTAAATTAAATAAACGTAAATTGACTCCATGTCAAAGACAACTTGCCTTAAATAATTAATTCTGTATAATAAACATAAATTGAGTTCAAGTCAAATAGAAATCACCTTGAATAACTAAACTTTTTATAAGCGTATGATCCAAAAAAAAACTTAATGGAAATATTTTTTTTTATGGAAAAATGAATAGGAGGAAAAAGGTGAAAAGAATATTTAGTTTAAAGGAGAGTCTTTTAATGAAGACTAAAAAGTTCAAATTACTTTTTTTAAGGGTCTTCACACTTTTAATATATTATAGATTATAGATTAATTATTTTAATTATTAATTCACATAATATCTCGTCCCATATTGTAGAATTTTTTAATTTTAAATCTTTTAAAAATAATTAATTTAAGGAAAATATATTATCAAATAATAACAATGACAATTAATGAATCACAATAACAATTTTAGAATAATAGTAATAAGTTATCAACTTATTTTAATTATTCCTTTTTCCTTTTGAATTATTCTAGGAAATTAGTCATTAAGGTGTACTTTGGCCCAAAAAAACGTGTACCCTTTTTTCAAGTTTTTCGTTCTTTTTTTTTTCCATATATTTTAGTACTCAATAATTTTTAGTTTCCTAATAATTCTTACCATATATTGTGTTGTTTCATATATTTTAATACTCATTAATTTTTAAACTTACCATATATTTTAGGATTCCTTGTTTAGAATATTATAATATAATTAAATAATAATTCTACAAAAATAGTAAAATGACCATTTTATCAATTGTGGAGACTTTTAATGAAGGACAAAAAATTTAAATCACTTTTCTAAGGGTCTTCACACTTTTAATATTTAATATATTATAGATATAGATATAGATTATAGATTAGCCATAAGTATTGAAATGATTCTTACTAAGGCTGCTGATCGGACGGATTGGGCAGATCATTTCAATTAATGATTTTGGCTTATCAAAAATTATTTTTAAAATATACTAATCTAATAACCAATCAATAAGATATCGGTTGTTTCAATAATAGGCTAGCAATCATCGAACGATTATCAAGCAGTGTATCGATTAATTTCCACGGAACGAAAAAGAGAATAGAAAGAGCCTAAGAGGACACAAGTCGGCAACTCATCCGAAAGAAAGATAAATAGATAAACATAACAAAAAAATTAAAAAATTTAAAACAAAAATGATGGAATAAAAAGAAGGGAGATATGAAGAATTGAAGCTCTTAGAGTAGACACCAATGAGGAGAAAAGACAAGCAAAGAAACTTGAAAACTATAAGAATAGAGAGCATGAAAGGAGAGGTAGAATACTAATTGAGTTAAGAGGGTATTAGTGGTACATATTAATAATAACAATATGTAGAGTACTTAACTTTACATACCTAGGGATAAAAGTATAAGCCGTTTGGATAGGATTAAAATCTGGTCAAACAAGTTTTTAATCTAGTAAAACTAAAAAGTGCTTAAAAAAGTTAAAAACTAATTAAAAGAATCAAAAAGTGAGAAGCTGGGGTTCTCTGGGTACCCCAGCTTTTTGCTTTTTAGATTAAAATTCTTTTAGGTTTTATCAAAACATTTACCTTTTTATTCCTTATATTTTCTTCCAATTCCAACAATATCCTAAACTTGTAGCCCTTAAATATATAGTTTTTTTTTCTCTTTGCCGCTTTGCTTCATTTCTTCCCTCAAATTTCCTCTTCATCTTTCTTCTTTGTTTTCATCGAATCCATCATTAATCGAAGGTTTGTTCAAAAAATTTATTTTAAACTTAAAAATTATAAATAATTTACCTTATTTATGGTGTTAACAACTTTAAGGACATTTAAGTCATTTTAACAACAAAAAAGTAATTAACATCACTTGTTTACCAAACGCATCAACAACTTTTTCCAGTTTCAACAACTCTATCCAAACACTTATCTACTTAATTTATAAGCACTTATTTTAAGTTTTTAATCAGTTAAGCTAAAAAGCTATTTTTTTAATCTTATTCAAACGGGCTCTAAGTATGATAATTCTTGATGAATTAATGATTTATCCAATAAGAAAGTTGAGAAATCCCCTCATAACAATTACTCGTCAATTATGAAATTTTAATTTTTTTGTCATTCGATTATTCAATAACTCAATACCCTAAGTCAATTTATGATTGATTTATCAATTATAATTCAATTTTGAACGAACACTATGTCAATATTAATTGTTTCATTGAAAATTACTTCCTCGTATCGATATTTGGACACTTATTGACTTGACACTCTCCTTAAAAAAATATTTATTAGAAGTTTATTTTATTAAATTAGTCTAATTAATTATAATTTAATAATATAAATCTGAGTATAAATATTTTGTTTAGTTATTTAATAATAAGTGTAGATTTCATGAATGAAATAATTAAATTAAAATAAATATTTTTAAAAAAATTATTTTAAGACGGAGAAAGTACCGGACAAATTTGTATAGGTGGGAATCTCAATCCTCACTTATTGCTTATTTTATGAGTCATTATATTAAATTAGTGACATTGACCAACTTAAATGGTCAAATATAATTAAGAAACTTGATTAAGTTAATTATGAAATTGATTAATATTTTTAAAACTTTCTAATTTTTTCAAAAATACAAATCAACCCACACCCCTCTCCTCTCCAAACCAACCGTCTCTCCCCTCTCTCTCTCGACATTTTCTCCCAACCAACAATTTGTAAATTTTTCCTTTCAATCCTCAGGGATATCAACCTTCAGTGACAAATAGTTGGGCTTTGAGTTCCTTTTCGACTTTCAACCGTCAATCGACCTGACAGCCTTGCTCTCCCGCCACAACAGCTTTGAGTTCTTCATAGTCCCTTTTCTTCTTTCACAGATAAAAAAATCATGGCCTTTTTAGTTTTGAAGAAAAAGAGGAACTTGAGCCAACTTCTCTTCTAGTAAGTTTAATAATTTCAATATTTGTTGCTTTAATTTGAAATGCGATCCGAATAAGACCCTAATTTTGGGTATTTCTTCTTTTCTCTTTTCGGAGTGGAATATGAATTTTAGTTGTTTGTTGCATTTTTGGAAGTTTGATTTTTGTTGTTTGTTTTGTATAAACAAAACAATGATGTTGGTGTTTTTCGTGTTGCGCCCGTCGCTGGGTTGATTTGTTCTTGTTCTTGATAAAAATAGTGATATTACTGTTGTTCTATTGAACAAAATCATGCTACTATTTTTTTCTACAACAGATTAACCTTCTGATACAATAAATTAACCTTATGATATAACAGATTAATCATCTGATGCAACAGATTAACCATCTGATGCAACAAATTTGCCATATGTTGGAACAGAGGAACCATCGAATTAAAAATCTACTGCAACAGATTAACCATTTGACCCAACAAATTTACCATCGGATTAAAAATTTGCTGCAACAGATTAACCATATGATGTGATAGATTAACCATATGATGCAACAGATTTACCATCGGATGCAACAGAGGAACCATCTGATGCAACAGATTAAAAATCTAATGCAACAGATTAACTATCTGATGTAATAGAGGAATCATCAGATTAAAAAAGTGATGCAATAGATTAATCATTTGATGCAACAGATGAATCTTCTGTTGGATAAAATCCTATCAACTATTCCAACAAGACATGTTCAAAACTTAATTTTTTTCAACTAATCATTCATTTGTCGCGATAGACGACCCTTCTGTTGGAAGAAATCTAAACAATATTGACTGTTGATAACACTTCCAACAAATCACTCATATGTTACAATAGACAGACCAGTCATTTGTTTCGACAGATGAGTGATCTATTTTTATTGTTGCAACATATTACTCATCCGTTGTAATAAGTTAGTTATATGTTGCAACAGATCACTCATATATTACAACAGATGTGTAGTCATTACACAGACTAGTCATCTATTTCAACATATGAGTGATATATTTTTATTGTTGCAACAGATTACTTATCTGTTGAAACCGATTAATTATATATTACAACAAATAACCTACCTAGTGCAATAGATATGTGATCTGTTCGAACTGTTATTTTATTGTTGTACATGTTAGATATACAATTATCCTTTTTTAACGATGCATTAATTAATTATAATATATTTTATGTTTCTATTATTTTTAGATTATATGGATCCCAAAAGAATAGAAACCGAATCAAGTCCAAGTAAAGGAACAAGTGTAGCAGCTAGGCTACATCCACCACTCTATGAGCTTTCTTTACACGCGTTATCTTAAAAGGAAGATAATGAACATGGGGAGGAGGAATATTTCAAAAGAGATGATCCAAATATTAATAAACCTTCCATCAAAGAGTTGGTCAAAACCTTCAGCATTGATAGTTATCCAGTAAGAATGCAGTGCGATGGTGACACAGATTTAACAGGTGATTTTGTGGTTAAGTCAACCATGGTAAAATCTTTTGACGCCTTTAGAAAAATACTTTGAGAATTAAATTTGGATGCTTATTTCAGGGACAGCTGCTTTGGGCAATATCTTGATTTGTCGGAGGACAACAATGCTCGTTTCGAAATAAAAATGGTATATGATCTTCTCAAGCGTAGGTTTATGTATAAAACAAAGATAAGATGGATAAGGTGTGGATAAATTATTGTGGCATGCCTGTTTGTTTTGGTTGAAAGGAGTTTGCCATAGTAACTGGACTAAAATGTTATTCTCCTTATTCTTCTCAAGTTATACCTATTCTAACCCCAAAACAGCACCCGGCACACCCAAAAAAGACAAATGCAAGTCAAGTGATCTTGAAGACTTGGTGTCCCTTTTTGGTCCAAGGTTTAAAAACAAGAATTTGATAGAAGCATTGAAAGATAAAAGACTTTCAAAGAAGCACAAGTAATCATTGTGCTTGGTTTGGTTTGTACATAATATTCTTTGCGAGAGAGACGTTAACAACAATATACCACTTAGTCTAATAAAGCTCTCCGAGAATCTTGAAGCATTTAGCAGCTATCCTTGGGGTTATGAAAGCTTTGAAATGACTGTCAAATATTTGTTGACTCTGTTAACGCCAAAGACAATCAACTTATATGGATTTCCATGGATTTCATGGTAAGTATTTATTTTATTATGATATGATTCATTTTTTTATTCAATAATATTTTCAATTTATTGATGTTATTTTATAGGTTTGGGCGTTTGAAGTCATTCCTTGTTTGAGACAACAAGTGAACTACCAGGAAGAAGTTTCCTATCCAAGAATCCTAAGTTGGTTGTCAGCCAAAACTTATAAAAATGTAAAATTTCTTGATTTCTTAAACCCCTCGAAGGATATAGTAAGTCTAATGCTAAATAAGTTTTTATTTTAATTAATGATTTTTTTTGAATGATCTAATTATCATTGAAAAAACAAACCATTATGATTACGATCATACTGGTTATGCAGATTTTGCCTCTTCTAGCAAATGTTCTGCATGCAAATGGCAAGACTGCAAGGCAAAACATGAGAGATTAATTAATGTTATTAATGCAGTAGCTGCTTATGTAAAGGAATTGACATCTAAGAGGCATGTCATTCCATCAAATAGGATTTCACATCCATACACTCCTCTAGATATTAAGGTAGCTAAAAGGAGAAGGAAAAAAATTCCAAGACATTATTAAGCATCGAAAAAGAAAAATTGCAACTCATCAATCTTCGTCTTGCACCTTTGATCGATGTACAAGGGCCATAGAAGAGAAATATGAGCTGAAGAAGGTGAATGTATATCATCTGTTCCAATAAACAAATAGACACTTATCTGTTTGAAAAGATGATACATGAGATGAAAATTATCAAACAAATGCATATATCTGCTGTAATAATTGTATAACCTGTTGCATTAGATGCGTTATCTGTTGAAATATATGTCTGTCCTCTTGTATTAGATGAGTTATTTATTGCAACATTTGTCTGTCTGTTTTAGAAAATCAAATAGGTCTTCGTACTATTTTAATTTGTACCAACAGATAAACCATATGTTGCAACAGATGGGTCATTTATTAGAAATTATCGTACAACTCTTTTATAGATAATCTATTATCTGTGATTAGCACTAAAAATTCTGGCTTTTCAGGTGGATATCACACTAGAAGCTACTGCTGAACAACATAATATCACAGTTGATAATCCATCAACTACTTCTAAAGAAGAAGAAAAAGTGGAGCCTAACAATTCAGGATAATGGAATAAATTCTGTTTGAAGGGTTCAAAATCTAGAACGAGGCTCCAAAAAAAACTAACAAATTTGATCAACGAATATTCAGAATAAATATTTGATGGGCTGTTAAAGTATCATGCCGGCAGATACATATATCATTTATAAAGATATTGATTTATACAATTCTTATTGTAAAAACACGATATTAACACATTTAAATCATGTAGAAAATAAAATGATGAACAATATAAAATGAACAAATCGAGTCTTTGTTTTGATTTATTTGACTTTTTTGTTGCACATTTAGGAATGAAGGATTGGTTCTATTTGATGTCACATACTCAAACTTGTTGGAATGATGAGATTTAAATATCATACGTATTACTATTAATTAATACTTTATTTAGTTACATCTGTGTATTAATTTTATTATCATGTAATTTAAAATATTTGATAATATGTACAGCACATCGATGTCATTTTTCACTACCTCTGAAAGAAGTCCATGTTGTAAACACAAGAACAATACAAATACACGACAGATAATTGATTGCACAAAGTCTACATTAATAATGCCTATGATAGGTATTCTCAACAACAACCAGAAGTTCTCTAAATTGAGGAATGCTTAATAAACATCATCAAAGGTTTTAGCATTCCAGCTAACTTATCTTGGCATTTTAGTCGACGAAGTATACATTCCAATCAATTGTGGTAATAAATTTCATTTTGTGTTGGCTATCGTCGTTCTAAAAGAGAGGTGCATCTAAGTTTATGACTCAATGTCGAAAAGGAGACATTTTGGATCATCGTATGAGATTCAAAAGTTGGCCAAAATATTGCCTACTTACCTTGATATAAGTGATTTTTTGGATCAAAAGATTCATACTGTTGGTCGATAATTGAAGCATACTGGGATAAAATTCATAATCCATTTGACGTAGAATATGTTGAAGGATCTTCTCAACAACTTATTGGGATCCTGTAAGTATAATGATTTAGTTTCGTTTCATAAACTCACAACGCTTACATTAATCACAAGATATACATTATCTGATTTTTACAAATGCAGGGATTGCAGTTTTTTTGTTGTCGCTTACGTTAAGTGTTTGAGCGACGGATTAGAAGTATCAAATGATGGACTTGATGGCGGATTACTCCATAAAATATATGCTACTCTTTTATGAAAATACAAAAATAAAAGCTTAAAAAGTGTGTGCAAGCGATATTAAAGAGCCATGACGACCAAAGCCGAATTTCATAGCACCGGATGAAAAGCAACTTATCCATATTGAGTAGATCATCTGTACCCATAATAATTTTTTATATTTTATTTATTTGTTTGGTTATTTTATGTAATTTCTGAAGGCTTATATTTATTTTATGTTCTCTATATATTTAATTGAATCCTTAGATTTGAACTTATTAATTGAAATGGAATACTAGATTCAAATATCGCAATAGATAGTGCATTTATTGCAACAGATAAAATATCTATTGGAAAATATCAAACGAATTTAGACATATGTTGCAACATCTAGGTTATCTGTTGGAAATTATCAAACAGGTCTTCCTACTATTTTGATTTATTCCAATAAATTACCTATCAATTGCAACAGATAGACTATGTATTACAATAGATTGTCTATTTGTTATGATAGGTAGACTTAGAAACATTTGCATAATGCAACAGATGACCAACCGATTACAATAGATAATCAATCTGTCGGAACAGATAGACTATCTGTTACAACAGATAGACAATCTCTTGCATTATAAAAAATTCAACTTTTATCAAACATAAGAATTTGGCACTACATGTGAATTGAAGTGACTTGAAATAAAAAAATTGTTATGTCGTTTGTGTTTGTACATCTTCTTCTTTATACACAAGCTTCAAGCGTACAGTTAGTACCTCATAAGGCCAGACCTCTTGCATGTTTTCCACAGCGTTGCCGCACAGAGAGGTTATTGGCTCGAACATTTTTGTGTCGGTCAACAAACATTCGATGTGTGCAAGCGCGTGCAACCCGTACGCTACAGCGGTTTAATTTTTTGGAAGGTCCATGTCCTTGTTTCAACCTTCAAAATCCCATATTTTCTTCATCAACACTTCCGCTGGAAAATGATCCATCAATTTACTCTACCTCAACAAGTGGGGAACAACTCCAACAGTGGTTGCATGTGGGTAAAAAAGATATCATCGTTAAAGATAAGTAAGTTGCAGTCATAAACCTTAATATTTCTCTCTTCGAGTAGTATCTCAACAGCCAAAAAATGTTTAACGTCCATGTTCATGACTGCAAAAATTCTCTTTGCCTTGGTCCAGCTTTTGCTATGTGGACATGATCTCTTCCCTCTAACATAGTTAATCATATCTTCATCCCATTGGAACCTAGAAACTGACGAATCAAATCCCAAGCCACCGAGAGTGACGCTAGCTTAATGAGCTCATTGTACTAATTCTTGAAATTATTGTAGTAGTTGAGGTCCATTATCCTATCGATAACATCATAAGCATCTGGGTATGCTAATTGCCTTCCTCTCATAAGGCAGAGAATTTCATCAACATACTATGATATAAGAAGATAATTTTTAAATAGGTTAGTAATTGTAAGGAATAAAAACATAGTGGAAAGAGACAATAGATGGTCTATATGTTGGAGGGGGTTCTCTGAATCTGTTCACAGATTACCCAGCTAATGCAACTTATGCAATAGATGGGTAATCTGTTGCAATAGAACCACCACCAGTTACACCAGAATACCAACATTTTGCAACAGATGACACATCTATTTCGTAGCTTCTTCTGCATAGAGTTACACATATATTCTTGAAGTTTTGGGCGGAAAAGGTATTCATGGTGTAATCTTGTGCAGGTTCCTTGGCATTCATATTTCTTCGCATATCCCTCTTCTCTTTGGCACCAAGTGCTACATATATGTCCATCTTCTTCAATGACCCCTGAACTTCAAATTCGAGAGGAGGGGAGTTGTATATTTTTCTGTTTCAGATTGGAGAGTATTTGGATAATTGCTTTTTTTCCTCCTAACCGCCTCTGTAGGAGTGCATGTGTAACACCCCGAAAATACACCCTAGACGTCACATAGTGCTCAAGACTACAAGTAATCCCAAGCTAACCTTTTAACCCTTCCAACAACTTTGGGACTCATAATAAAGATAAACTTGACATAAGAAATTTCGAGATACTTAATTAATGTCTTAACTGAAACTGAATTAATATCTTACTGAAAGTCTCAAACTTTGAAATCTTGAAATCAAACACTTTGAATCTAAAATATAAAATAGTTGGACAAGCCTCTACTTCTAACTAAAGAGCCACTAGGACAAGCCCCAGCTGACCCAACTCAAACTGAAATCAAATAACTAGAGCACTTCATCAATAAAAAATCTGGTAGAATGGTCCTCAAACTATGAGGACTCACCAAGAGCTGGGATGTAGGTAGGGATGCTCGAAAGCAATCACGCTGTTGAATTGAGCACCAGGACCTAAGTTATAAGACAATGTAGCACATAGACATATATGTAGATCAATACTTCTGGAATAACTGAGTATGTGGGGATGAATGCATAAGTAAAACAGTAACTTAATACTCATATAAACTTTTAAATGATGCATGTCAAGTGTAAATGACTTACCTTGAGCTTGAATAATTGAAAAGTGAAAATCATAAATCATGAATAATAAAGCATACTGTATAAATCTCGTGAGCCATAATACTTAGTTCTAAAAGTAGTACTTTTACTTTTCTTTTTAGGAGATTCTTCTAACCGACATAAACCATGTGAGCTATCCTGGAGTCCAATGTATCTTACCCACGTTGGGAGAGATGTTCTACCCTTGCCATCAAAATAGAACCTAAACTGGAGTGATCACTAACTTAACCCATATTGGAACTTAAACCTATGGTGGCACGTATTTCTAGGGCATGGGACCTTGGCCTCATATCCAACTCGGTGTTAAATACTACTCCCATATTACTTATATGCTCGCTCTTTAGGAAATCCACTTTAAAATAGCATAAAGGTTTATAATAAAAATCAGTTATAATTCTCTTTGCTTAAAACTTTAATCAAAATGAATAAATGTGGGTTCCATCTCTTAGCTGGGCATCAAAATATCAATTTTTGCTTAAATCTTGAAATAAGCTCATCAAGGAATGCTTAAAGCATAATCTTCTTAAAGTCTCAATACTGAAACTTAGGTCTTAAAACCCATGATTTAAACTCATGTCAATTCATAATAAAACTTCATGCTCAATAACGATCTTGAAATGTTTCAATAATAACAACTCAAGATAAGGCAATCTCATTCACAGTAAATCATGTAAGTTAAAAACATAAACATAAGCACTTCTTGATATACTTAAAGCTTTAAATCTCATAAAAATCACAAGCTTCAAGAATATACATACTTGGGTATGAAACCTACTTCAAAATAATTAAATAAAATCTTAAAATCATGCGATTTGGGTACAAGGGTGAGAGGATACCCTTGTTCATAACCCCACACACCTTATTCAACTTGATTTGATGTAGAATATTGACTTTGAACTCTAGGAGATGTTCTTGAAGGCTTTTCTGGAACTTCTTGAATCAGAAACTTAAATTCTAGTTTATCTTGAAAGAAAGTAATAGAGTATTGGAGTTCTTGGAATTAGGTTAGGGTTTCTTAGAGAGGAAATTGATGGAGGATGGGTGTATAATGCTTAAAATGATGTTTAATCTTATGTTTTTATGACTTGGGGTGATGGTAAAGGGCCTAATTAACCATCTGGAGATTAAAGTCACAATTGGAATACCATTTAGAAGGCCATCGTAATGCAATGACATGACCATCGCTATACCCGGTGTGACATAGTGAAATTGCACTGAGATGCTAGATTTGAAATCTAAACACGACCCAAACCTCATCCAAAATTTTCCTAAACTTCCCCAAGACATGCTCCTTACAGGCCTGAACATGAATAAACTCTAAAACCATTGTCTCGGAGCCCGAAAGGTCAACTTAAAAATCCTCGAAGTTAAGAAGTCAAAATAAGGCTAAGGCTTTAACACTTTGCTACATTTTCAGGTTTTAAGCCTCTTATGCAAGCACTAGGAGCTCAACTAAACGAAGTCTAATACAGGGGATTACAGTATGGCTCTCTCACCTTCTTGGATGGTATGACACTCCTCTTGGATTTTAATTCCTCGACAACTTCAGTGATAGCCTCTAATTTTTCAAAGAGTTTATCTTGTCTGTCCATGCACTCTTTGCATTTGCAATGAGAACGTGATGGCAAAGAGGGGTGAGAAGGACCACTATAAGGGTGAGAGGAAACTATGTAAGGGGTTATTTCAAACATATTTAGTTTTTCTTAAGCATCAACATGCTCATCATCATGATTGGCATCAGCATCAGCATGACTGCCACCAACATAAAAAAATCCACCAGTAACACCCCCAAGAGAAGCACTCGGATCTGTTGCAGTAGGTTAGTCATGAAGAGCCTCAACATTAGGCTTACCTTACCTAACTGCTCTTCTTATGGTTGTTGCTCCAACTAATTTCTTCTTTATTAACTCCGCCGTTGGGTCTGCTATTGTATCAACAAGACCTAGTGTAATAAAAAAAATTCATCCCCAACTCCTACACAATAGGCACGATCTATGGATGTACAACATATAAAAAAGATAGATACATTTAAATATATAATAATTTATAGTCAGTTCGGTTACATTTTAACACAGATAACTTATGCAACTGATGATATATCTGTTGCAATAGTTGATCTATCTGTCACAACAGATTAGCAATATGTTGTATCACATTACCCATCTGTTGCACCAGTTATAGCAGACAGGTAATCTGTTTCAACAGGTGACCCATCTGTCGTAATAAATGGCACATCTATTTCAATATCTTTCTTTGAGTCAAATTATTTAGCTTGAAAGAAGATGTACTACATCATCTGAAGTGTTAAAGAGATCAACCTCCTTAATTCTTGTGTTGATCTTTACAGCCAACCACCTATGAATCCTTGGATAAGAAACCTCATCCAGATAATCCTTGACTTGCTTTCAGAGGGGAGGAATGGCTTCAAATGCCCATGCCTAAAACTGTAAATAGGGAGAATACAAAAAAAATCATAATAATTATTCAATATAAATTAATGGATGAGTAGACAAATAGTGATTAAATTTATCATGAAAGCCCAAGGAAAGTCGTATAATGTGATCGTCTTTGGGGATAAATTTTTCAGTAAATATTTGACAGTCAAGTTGTAACTGTCATATCCCCAGGGATAATTGTTGAATTTCTCAAAATCCTCAGCAAGCGCCAGTAAATCATCTTCTATGACTTTGTTGACGTCTCTTGCAAATATAACAGAATGGGCAAACCAAACAAAGCACAATTGCTCCTTGTTCTTCTATGGTATGATTTTATCCTTGATATTTTGTATCAACGTCATGATGGATTTGTAGCTACGTCCAATAATGCCGAACAACCTATCTATTTTTTCCTTGTGTTTGTTGGTTTTGGTGGGTCGTCGCTTAGACAATGCCTTCCCTTTATTTAATGGTAGTGGTTTGGTTATCCTGCTTGCCTTGGACTTTTTGTGGGGTATTTCCTTGATGAGAGGTTCTTTTGGACAATCGCATCTCAAGCCTGTCACTATGGCAAACTCTTTCACGCCAAAATAAATTGGCATGCCACAATAGTTAATCCAGATTTCATCTATCTTTTTGCCCCCCTCCGTTAAATCTTTATCATCCCCCACGTACTTGATCCTGCACTTGAGAAGACCATATACTATGCTCATTTGAAAACAGGCAGTATGGTCCTCAGGCAGCTCAAGAAAACATCCAAAGAACCTCTTCTTAAAAAGTTCATCTATATTTTCACTCTACATAGTATTCCTAAATTCATCAAAAGGTTTCCCCAACTGATATTTAAGTACAAGATCACTAGTTAGTTTTGTAGGGTCATCTATCGGCATCACAACTTGAAACCCGTCAATACTAATAGTTTTGATAGGATCATGCTGGGATTTTGATCTTAATTCATGCCCCATTGGTGATGCATTATCATCATGTTGATCATCATCCACTTTCTCACTTTCTACTTCTTCCTCTTGTTGTTTATCATTATGTTGATTAACATCCTCTTTCTCACTCTCTACTTCTTCCTCATCTTGTTAATCTTCTTCTTTTTCCTTGCTTTTATTATCCTCACTAGCCTCTAAATACCCTTCTCCATCTCCCTCAACATCATTTTCATAACTTTTCTCAGCTTCACTTTTCCCTGGCTGAGATTGTTCAGGAAGTTCCTCCGAATCCATCTGTACTCTAACCTTTTTTGTTAGGTGGTCAAAAGTTCATCCACTTTCAGTTTCTTTTCTTTTGGGTGACATCTTTTAACTACAAATAATAGAAAAAAATAAATACATTACATTTGATGTCTGCATAATTTTTAAAAAAAGGTAAGACAAATTTGAATAAATTTTTATATGCCACATTACAAAACAATATTTCAACGGATATCCCTTTAGTTGGAATAGATGGGGAATCTTTTGATGACCTATTTAATATCTCCCATCAAATATTCTAATGTTGTAACAGATGGACCCCCAAGACCACCAACACCACCAAGACCACCACCAATTCTACCAAGGCCACCACCAAAACCACCAACACCATCACCAATGCCACCAATACCACCACCAACACCAATACCATCACCAATTCCACCACCAAGACACCAACACTATCACCAACGCCACCACCAATGCCACCAATACCAATACCAATACCAATATCAAGACCACCGACACCACCACCAAGACCACCAATACCGACACCACCAACAATAGTCACCAACAATACCACAAACACCATACAACAATACCGCGATAGTAAACAAAAAACTGAAAGAAAAACTAGGGTTTTCTTGGGTTCTTCCTATATTTTTTAGCATCAAAACTCAAAATTGTTAACCCATTCTCAAAGATAATACAACTAAAAGTCTTTTTTTCATCATTAACTAAAAAGTCCTAATTTTTATAATAAAGAACAAATGTTGAACTCTTTTCGAACTCTTTTACCTGCTAATACAGAGAAAACGATGGATACAAGTAAGAACAAAATCGAAAAAAATAACTATATGAACGGAATAAGAAGAAAATTAATCTGTTTTGAAGGTTTGAGCAATATGTTAAGTAGTTGTTGTCTGTATTATTGAGAGAGAAATAAAAGAGAGAGAACCCGAGATTTAAAATGATGAAGTATTTTTTTGCAAATGGATGATTTGTATGAGTTGATTTGTACTTTGAAAAAGAATGACAAGTTTTAAAATTGTTAATTTGGTCCAAATTGATTTTAATTATTTTTTAAAAGAGATAATTTTTAATTTTTTCATCATAGTAAATTGTATTATGTTCAATTGAAACACTGATGAAAGGTATTATCTCAATAATAAGTTAATATGAATTTTTTCAACTCAGATTGATCAATTGACTACTCAGGTCAAGAGAAACGCAATACCAATATCATGCAATTACAAATACTCAATTGAAATTGTAGTTGTCCTTATGAACTCATCCATAGTTCTAGCTAAATGAATTTAGGTATTAGCTCAATAATAAATTAATACGAATCGTGTCGACTCAGATCGATCGACTGGTGACTCAGGTCGGGAGAAACGCAATACCAACATTATGCAATTGCAAAGACTCAATTGAAATTATAGTTGCTCCTATGAACTCATCCATAGTTCTAGCTAAATGAATTTAGGTATTAGCTTAGTAATAATTTAATAAAAATTATTTTGACTCAGATTGATCGATTGACGACTCAGGCTGGGAGGAACGCAATACCAACATCATGTAATTGCAAAGACTCGATTAAAATTGTAGTTTCCCCTATGAACTCATACCTAGTTATAGCTATATGAATTTAGGTATTATCTTAGTAATAAGTTAGTACAAATCATTTCGACTCAGGTAGGAAGAACGCAATACCAACATCATGAAATTGCAAAAACTTAATTGAAATTGTAGTTGACTCTATGAACTCATCCCTAGTTATAGCTAAATAAAGTTAGGTATTATCTTAGTAATAATTTAATATGAATTATTTCAACTCATATTGATCAATTGACAACTCAGATCGAGAGGAATGCAATACCAACATCATACAATTGGAAAGACTCAATTGAAATTGTAGTTGCCCCTATGAACTCATCCCTAGTTATAGCTACATGAATTTAGGTATTAGCTCAGTAATAAGTTAATACGAATCATTTTGACTCAGATTGATCAATTGGTGACTCAGGTTGGAAGGAACGCAATACCAATATCATGCAATTATAAAGACTCAATTGAAATTGTAGTTGACCCTATGAACTCATCCCTAGTTTTAGCTAAATCAATTTAGGTATTAGCTCAGTAATAGGTAAATATGAATCATTTCAACTCAGATTGATCTATTGGAAACTCAGGTCGGGAGGAATACAATACCAATATCATCCAATTGCAAAGACTCAATTGAAATTATAGTTGACCCGATGAACTCATCCCTAGTTCTAGCTAAATCAATTGCAAAGAAATCTTTTTTAACAAATTACTTATATGTTGTAAATTATCAAATAGACATTTGCATCTATTGCAACAGATGACTGAGTTGTTGGAAATTTTCAAATAGATACTGATATCTGTTGCAACAGATTACTTATCTATTGTAAATTATCAAATAGACATTTACATCTGATGCGACAGGTGACTAAGCTATTGAAAATTTTCAAATAGATATTATTATCTGTTGCAACAGATGACGTATCTATTTAAAGATTTTTTTTTTATTGTAAAGCAATTTTCTATCCGAAATAAAAAAGATAAAATACTAAGACGGTAAAAAGTATTTCTTGGATAACTCAAAAATCTACTCCTCAAGTTGTCATATCTTGTCTTCAATGTCACTCGTCTCCTCGTGCCCCACAAAGTTATTAATGAGTATTTAAATCCATCTCTAGAATTATCTCTTCTTCAGTCATAAATTAATTCATTTCTCTTCTTTTTCTTTCTCTCCTCTTTAGGGTTATCACAACTGTCTCCTTTTTCTCTTTTTCTCTTCTCTTTCTCATGAGGATCCTTTTGGATCTCAACCAACATATATCTTTTCTCGACTAAAATTATTGTTTTAATCCCCTTTCTTTTGACATTGCAGGTATGGTTCACTATTGTTCTTTCATTCTCGTCTTTTTCTTTGCAAGTGATTTAAATTTGTTATTTTCATATGTTTTTTTATTTAATTACCCATTAACCATATCCTATTTATTAAAAAAAAAATTAAAGAAAAAGTGACTTTTAAGTCTTTAATAAATGAACCGTTGTTTTTATTAAAACTAGTACTCGTTCCCGCGCGATCAATAATAAGCAAAACTCATAATGTATTATCGTATTTGCTTAATCATATTAAATTATTATTAGCAGTATACAATTATCTGTGTTTGACGATTAAGATATTATTTTTAGTATGCCGACCTATAATATATATAGATGAAAAAATTATTTTGAATTTTCTTTATTTTTGATGCATCAATTGAACAAATATCAAATAATAAATAGTTATAATTTTTTAAATAAAAAACTAGTTTACTATTTTCAAGTGCACATAGTTTTTTAATAGTGGGATATTTCTTCTCTTTCATCATAAGTACTACTTCCTCTGTTTAAAAAAGAATGACCTACTTTTCTTTTTTGTCTCTTTTTAAAAAACAATGACCCTTTTCTTTTTTGGCAATACTTTACTTTTAACTTTCCACATGGCTTGTTTAGGACGACAAGATTAAAGAGCATTTTGGTACATTTAACACAACATTAATTTAAAGTCACAAAATTCAAAAGTATTTTTTATTTTTTTTGTGTCAAGTCAAAGTAAGTCATTCTTTTTTAAACAGAGAAAGTACTAAATTTTTAGATTTGAAACGACATATTTGGGGCTTTGATATGGCTATAACCGTAATTAAAGACATATTTTTTAACTTGATTCCACTCGTGGAATCACACTGAGTATGAATATTGTTATTTTTGTTTAGTATATTATTACATGTCAACTCTTTTAGTGAAAGTCGTTCCTAGCAAAATTCAAAAAACGCCATACTTATGTAAGATATAACACTTTAATATTAAAAACTCTTGGTATATAATATTATTCAAAGAGAAGGTATCATCAAAAACTAAAAGGCCACACTACATGTGGCTTTTTTAGTTAATACATTTTTACGTCAAAAAGAAAAAATAAAGCCAAATTAATGGATGAAATATTCAACCAAAGTCAATCAGCTAATGAAAACATAAGGACTAAGGATATCTCCTACCAAAAAAAAAAAAAGTATTGTCTTGTAATGTGTAAAAAAAATGTCATACTTCTGGTATCTATTTGCTATTTATTTTCTTCATATCTACTTAATCCTTTTGAAGTTCCTTAATACAGAAGTTTTTTGAGTTAATGTCAAATTCTTATGCATTCAATCAAGGATAACGTGAACCATCTCACTTAAAACCTTTCAAAGTTTCTTAAATTTTATTACATACTGGTGTACAAATATTTTTTAAACTAGCTTAGGTGTGCATGTCTCGCGCGTGTACCTTACTTTAACGAATTTAAATGTTACAATAAATAGAATATTTATTTAAATAATAAAGAAGAATACAATAATTAAATTCAACATCTTTTAAACATGTAAAGATCGAGAATTTATTTAGAACTTATCCAAAATACCAATCATGCCCAAAACCAGGTGTCAATAGTGTAAGAACTGCTAATACAATCCAATAATCAAATACATCGGTAGAATAACTACAAAGGAATAATAATTGTCTCCTAATACTAATAAAGACATAACTACTATAGAAAGATAGAGCTGAATTTTAGAGGTGAACTTTGGACGCATGAATGTTCAACCACTACCTTGAAAGCTCCAACGATCGCCCGAGTCAATCAAGTTGAGGCACACTTCAGATAGGCCCTGCACCGAAAGGGTACAGTAGACATGAGTACGGTCCACTTGTACTCAGTAGGTATCATAGACCGACCAAGTAAAGTAGTAAATAAAGAATACAAAATATACACTAAGGGCACGTCACCTGCAATCAGAAAATATCCTACGATGGTAGCCCACACCGCTTGCACTAGCAGTTCTAATATATCTCACATATATTACAACAACACACCAAGATATAGAACACAAGCATACATTATGTCACATATAAATAGAACAAGAGAAAACATGTAGATACAAGATCATCAAATACAAGTAAAAGAATGTAAAATAAATATATAGATGACAAGAAAATAAGGTAATACAATAGAACATAAACACAATAAAGTAAGTGCAGTGTATATGATGATGATGATGATGATGATGATGATGATGATGATGATAATGATGATAATAATGCACGAGGTCGTCGCACAACTTCCTAGATCTTCGCACAATCCCCGTATATACCTACGGAGCTAAGGCTTCCCGACGTAGGACCCATGGGGGGTTCGTCAACCCGTATATAATCCACATATCTCATATCTCCTTTCCAGCATATCCCTTGAAAAGGGTTTTATAAGGTGTTACAATATCTTTTAAAAAAGGTGTTGTCAGTGTTTCTCAGATGTTGCCACGGTGGTACCAATTTTTCATGAATGAGTATGATATAAAGATGTAATGCTCACAACCAATCACAATGAGTATTTCCACAAACAACCACATGATGTATTTCTACAAACAACCACAATGATACATTTCCATAACCACATGTGTCAATATTCGCTCATTATTTTTGTATTTTCCATGAATTTTCACATGTCTCATTTGTCAATAAAGTATGAATATAATCACAATACACCAATGGTACCACATTAGCATTTTAACAACATAATACAATTATTCATATGTATTTCAGGCTATCAATATTACATAGGACCCCACACGGTCACACATATTACATAATATCTCAATTTTGACAATCACATCACATATAAGCCCCCACATGGGTACAATACATAGATAGCCATTTTTCAGGATTAGTTCCCACCCTTAACATGCATTTTGTACCATCCTTTACTACCCAGCCTAGTTTGAAAAAGTTAAAGTCATAACCTAGCTCGAAAGCCGAAATCGGTCCGCTACACTTGAACCTGCGATCTTAGTTTTCACGAACAATCCCGAACTTTACTGAAAACATCAAATATGAAATCTACGCATCAAGATAAAATCAACGACACTCATATTGATTACTTTTGGTTCAGGGTCAAAACGAACCTCCAAAATGGGTTTCCGAAAAAGAAGGACAAAATTAAAACTTTACTTCAAAAACATGTTCCCCATATTTTTAGGAACCTACAGCTGAAAACCCAAGTTAAATCAAATAAAAAACGGGGTTCTAATCGAAGAAAAAAACTATTTTTGAGCTTTAACGAGTAAAATCTTTAAAATTCGGGTTAAAATTAAGAATCAGAGTTGTTTTGAAGGTTAAATTAATGAAAAACTAGTAATTATAAGATAAAAATATTATTCAAGTGAAAAGGAATGAAATTTGGGTTTAAAATCATGCCATAAGATTTTTGGGGTTTTGAGAAATTAATCAAGAAATTACTAAGAAATGGATGAATTCTACCTTTAATACGTAATCAAACCAAGAAAAAAGTGTTAATCTACCTTCCCAAGCTCTCACAAACTTTACTTTTAAGCTCCCACACTATTTTAGGATTTAACTCCCAAAAGCAAAGATGAAAATGGGCAAAAAAGAGTGAAAAGTCTGCTATTTGTTGCAGATTTTCTGCAATAGCTGTGCAGTTTTTTTTTTCCTTTAAGTCGAAATGGATTTCGACGGGGTGCCCGAAATTCGTTTGGAGTCTAATTTATGCAACGAACTATACAACCACACTAAATTCGACGTTACGGACGCGATGGCGATATCATATTTTCAAAAAAATATCGTTTTCACAAAGTTAACCACCGAAACTCAAAATTACAATTTTCCAACCGATGGTCGAAATGAGATTTAAAAGCCGTAAAATCATACCAAACTTGCTAACACCCTAAAATCAACATTCCAGATCTGCTAGCGAAGTCAAATTTTTCATCTGAGGTCGTTTCGACCAAATGTGGGTCCCACATCCATATTTTTAATTTTCCAACTTTTCGACCGATAGGTCGAAATGAGCTCGGGTGCATCGAGACCCAAACCAAAGGTCTACCTAGCCTAAAATCGATATTTCAGAGCTGCTAGCACAGTCCGTTCGGCCATCCGTCGCATGGATCAAAAGATATCCACATAAGTCCAAAATAAGGCTCTCGAAGCCATCAAAAATCACAATATTGCATAAATGATACCAAAATGCATCAAAAGTCATGCCAATCACTCTCACATCCCAGAAATATCATAATGCAACTATGGGGAGGGGTAAAATAGTCAAATCATACAAAATCACAAATTGTGCATATTTCATCAATTTTTTAGGTTGTTACAATATCCACTACTAAAAATCTAGTTCGTCCTCGAACTAAGGCAAAGAAATACCTTAATCAATGAAGAGCTTAGGATAAGAACTACGCATATCAAAATCGGCCTCCCAAGTAACTTCATCTACAGGTCGATGTCGCCACTAGACCTTAAACACAGGGATCACTCTAGAGCGCAACCGCCTAACATCCCTAGCCAAAATAGAAACCGGTTCCTCAACAAAGGACAACCGCTCATCTAACTGAACCGACTCCCAATGAATGATATGAGACTCATCAGGAATATAGCGACAAAACATAGAAACATGAAAAACTGGATGAACAGCTGATAGATCAAGGGATAAAGACAACTCATAATCCACATCACCAATAGTCCGAAGAATCTCAAATGGACCAATATACCTTGCGCTAAGCTTGCCCCCTTCCCAAAACTCATCACACTCTTCATGGGTGAAACTCGAAGAAAAACATGATCACCAACACCAAATCTCAAGGCACGAAGTTTACGATCAGTATAACACTTCTGCCTACTCTGAGCCGCTCTAAGTCTATCCTAAATGACCCAAACTCTATCCAAAGATTCACGAAGCAAGTTCGTATCTCGAGGTCTCACCTCTGAAACATCAAACCAACCTACTGGTAGTGACAACGCCTACCATACAATGCCTCAAAAGGAGTCATATCATTACTGGATTGGTAGCTATTACTATATACAAACTCTGCTTAAGCCAAATATTGCTCCCACTGGCCATCAAAGTCCATCACACACGCGTGGAGCATATCTTCCAAAACCTGGATAGTCCGCTTTGAATGGCCATCAGTGTGGGGGTGAAATGTTATGCTAAGATCAACTTGAGTACCCAACTCATCCTAAAAAGTCTTCCAAAAGTGAGATGTGAACACAAAACCTTGATCTGAAATAATGGACACTAACATACCATGCAGATGCATAATCTCACGAATGTAGATAGGGGCTAGCCTCTCAGCACTGAATGAGACCTGAATCAAAATAAAATGAGCTAACTTGGTTAATCGATCCACGATGACCCAAACTCTATCAGATCTATAAGATGTACGAGGAAATCCAGTCACCAAGTCCATAGTGACCCGTTCCCACTTCTACTCGGGAATGGGTAACGTCTGAAGCAAACCACCAGGTCTCATATGCTCGGCCTTCACCTACTAATAACATAGGCAACGAGCCATAAAATTCGCTATATCTCACCTCATACCACCTCACTAATAGTGTTGTCTCAAATAACAATACATCTTAGTCACACCTAGATGGATAGAATATCTGGAATAATGGGTCTCCTCCAAGATCAACCCAATCCAATCACCACTCTCGGCATACAAACTCAGCTCCCAATTCTCAAAACTCCATCTGAATTAAGTGAGGCTTTCTTAACCTCCCTACTCAACATCTTATCTCGAATCAACCTCAATCTAACATCATCAAACTGATGAGCTCGAATCTACTCTATCAAAAATGATCTAGCATCCACAAATGCCAAAATACCCCCCAATGTCAAAATATCAAGCCTAACTATATGGTTAGATAAAAACTGAATCTCTAAGGCCAAAAGCCTTTCCTGGATCAAACGATGCGCCAAGCTACCCATGCTAGTTGACTTTTGGCTCAGGGCATCCACAACCACATTAGCCTTGCCCGAATGGTAGAGAATAGTCAAGTCATAATCTTTAAGCAACCCAAGCCAATGGCACTGCCTCATATGAAGATCTCATTGGGTAAAGCGGTACTGAAGGTTAGATTATCTGAAAGATCTCACAATGGACTCTATACAAGTAGTGCCTCCATAACTTAAAGCAAACACGATTACGCACAACTCCAAATCATGGTTAGGATAATTCCTCTCATAAGTTTTCAACTAATGAGATGCATAAGCAATTACCTTGCCTTTCTGCATTAACACAACACATAAACCACCATCTGAAATATCACCAAAGACAGTAAAACCCACACCGTCCTTGGGCAAAGTCAAGATAGGAGCTGAAGTCAATAAATCCTTGAGCTTTTGAAAGCTCACCGTAGAAGCATCAGACCACTAGATGGAAATCTTTTTGTGAGTCAACGAAGCTGTAATGGAAGAGAAACCATCAACAAAACACTGATAATACCCTGCTAAGCCAATAAAACTTCGAATCTCAACAGGCGAAGTAGGTCTAGCCTAATCACGAACCGCTTCAACCTTAGCTGGATCAACCATAATACCTTCCTTAGTAGCCACATAACCCAAGAAAGAAACAGACTCCAACCAAAAATTGCACTAAGAGAACTTAGCATTCAACTTCTCATCCCTCAATCTCTAAAGCAAAATCCATAAATTCTCCTCATGCTCAACCTTACTCTTGGAATAAACCAAGATATCATCTATAAATACCATAACAAAGGAGTTGAGATATGGTCGAAACACCTGATTCATCAACTCTATGAATAAGGCAGGGGAATTGGTCAACCCAAAAGACATGACCAAGAACTCATAATGACCATATCGAGTCCAAAAAGCTATCTTCGAAAAATACAAAGCTATAACCCTCAACTGGTGATAACCAGACCTCAAATCAATCTCTGAAAACACCATAGCACCCTGAAGCTGATCAAACAAATCATCGATGCGAGGAAGAGAATACTTATTCTTAACCTTCACCTTATTCAACTATCGATAATCAATAAACATCCACATAAGCCCATCTTTTCTTTTCAAAAACTAGACAACTACACCCCAAGGTGAAACACTAGGTCGAATAAATCCCTTATCCAACAACTCCTACAACTGATCCTTTAGTTTCTTCAACTCTGTTGGGCCCATCCTATAAGGAGGAATAGAAATGAACTTGGTGCCCGACTCAACATCAATAATAAAATTAATATCTCGATTCAAAGTCATACTAGGAAAGTCCGCAATGAACACCTCCATAAACTCACAGACAACACGGACAGAATCCAAGGAAGGAGGAAAAACAACACTGGTGTCACGAATATGAGCCAAGTAAGATAAACACCCCCTCTCAACCTATTTACAAGCCTAAACATAAGATATAATCCTCTCAGGGTCTGAATGAAGTATACCCTTCTAAGCTATCCTTGGCACATCCGGCGAAGCTAATGTCACGGTCGTAGTAAAATAATCTAAGATAACATGATAAGGAGCCAAGAAATCCATACCCAAAATAATCATCAAAATCAACCATATCTAACATAAGAAAGTCTACCAAAGTCTCATGCCAGCAAAAGTCATAACACAATATCAGTACACTCGATCCACCACTAAAGAATCACCTACTGGGCTAGATACACGAAGAGGAATGGAAAGAGGCTCATTAACAGAATCAAAATCCAAAGAAAAATGGACAAACACATAAGAGAAAATCAATCTAGGATCAAATAATGCAGATGCAGGTCTGAAATAACTGGAACGGTACCTTAGATCATAGCATCTGAAACCTCGACCTTAGATCTGACTGGAATAGAATAACACTGCCCACGACTACAAATTAGCTGAGTAGCCCCACAACTACTACTACGGGCTCTATCATTTCTACCTCTTACACCTTTGGTAGAACCCCTAACTCTCACAGCTGAAATAGAAGTAGCTCTAACACATGGCAAGAATAGTCCTTAGCCACATGGCCAATCTCATCACGCACATAGCAACCTCTACAACCAGTCTCAATAAGAAAAAGTACAACTGATCCCGAACGGCTACCCTGAACTGCTGAACTAGAAGATACACAAGCTGAACTCAATAAAATCACCTGCACTGGCCTACCATGATATCCACAAGAACCTCTAAAATCTCTGTCTCGATAGGTCAGACTCTTGAACTCACTAAAATGATGCACCCTCTTGGTGCCTCCCTGAGATGCACAAAAAATACCCTCTGTCATCTTAACTTGATCCATAATACTCTAAAGAGTAGCTCCAAGCACAACCATCTGAGACGTAGCCAACTGAAGAGAAACAACCAAACCCTTCACAAACTTTTAAATCTTCTCAAACTCGGTGGAATGTTATCATAGAAATATCTAGACAGGGCATGAAAGCATGCCTTATACTCAAAAATTATCATTGAGCCCTTCTTTAAATGATCAAACTCATCCCATATACGATCTCTCAAACTGAAAGGCATAAATCTCTCCAGAAAGGCATTAAACCAGGTGTCAATAGTGTAAGAACTACTACTACAATCCAAAAGTCAAATACATCAGAAGAATAACTACAAAGGAATAATAACTATCTCCGAATACTAATAAAGACATAACTACTATAGAAAGATAGACATGAACTTTGGATGCATGAATGTTCAATCGCTACCTTGGAAGCTCCAACAATCGCCCGAGTCAATCAAGTTGAGGCATACTCGAGCTAGAACCTGCATTGAAAGGGCGCAGTAGGCATGAGTACTGTCCACTTGTACTCAGTAGGTATCATAGGCCGACTAAGAAAATTAGTAAATAAAGCATACAAAATATACACTAACGGCACGTCACTTGCAATTAGAAAATGTCCCACGACGGTAGACCACATCGCTTGCACTAACAGTTCTAATATATCTCACATATATTACAACAACACACAAGGATATAGAACACAAGCATACATTATGTCACATATAAATAGAAAAAGAGAGAACATGTAGATACAAGATCATCAAATATAAGTAAAAGAAGGTAAGACAAATACATAGATGAAAAGCCAATAAGGCAATACAATACAACATAAACACAATAAAGTAAGTGCAACGTATATGATGATGATGATAATGATGCACGAGGTCATCGCACAACCTCTGGAATTGTTGCACCATCCCCGTATATACCTACGAAGCTAAGGCTTCCCGATGCAGGACCCGGGGGGGGGGGGGGGGGGGGGGGGGGGGCGGGGCGGGGGTTCGTCAACCCGTATACAATCAGAATATCTCATATCTCCTTTCTAGCATATCCCTTGGAAAGGATTTTATAAGGTGTTACTTTATCAAATTACTTTATCATGAGATTATGAAAATATAAATTGTTCAAGCGTTGTTATACATGATTATTTTGCTATTCCCAAGTTATGAATTGATATTTAATATTGTGAATTTCATATTTCTACCATGAGTTGATATTTCAAGTGCTTTCAAGATATGTGTCAAGCTTTAAGCTTCCTTATGACAAACTGGATTATTGAGTATATTGATTCATGAGATTGAGTTGCTACAATGAGTCTTGATATTTCCTCAAAGTTATTGATGTTGTCATGATTTAATGAATTGATACATTTTGATATTGAGAAAGATTGATTTGATTTGAGTAGAGTTAGGAATCCACAAATTGATTATGATTTGATAAATGAGAAAGAGATTTGATTTGGTCTTCATGACAGACCCTTGTGATGTTTGTCGTGGATTTCCTAACGCATTCTGAACTTGTGTCTAGGAGTAGTATTTAGCACCGAGTGAGAAATATGATATTTCCCTGAAACTACGTGCCACCATAGGATTGATATTGATAATTATGGGCCAGAGGTCGAGTATGAGCTTGTGATCACTAAATTTAGGTTGTACTCACTGGCACGAGTACGACGCTCCTGCCAATGTGGGGTTCTCTCCTTAGAAAGGCAAAACGTTGGACTCCATGTAGCTCACATGGTTTATGTGGGTTATAAGAACCTCCCATGTCCATAAGAGTTGAGTTTCTTAAATTACCGAGTCACTCCGAGTCTTGAGTTGAAGAGTTGAGTTATTTATGATGATTTATGAGGTTTTTATCATATGATTTATTTACTATAAGATCATGAAAAGTATGTTTCAATCTAACTTAAGCCAAGTGAGCCATCATTGTACATATGCATATTTTTATGAAATTGATGATGATATTTGCATGGTTGCATGCACCCCACATACTTAGTACATTTCAAAGTGCTGACCTACATATTTTCTTATGGGTTACATTTTCTCGTAATGTAGGTTCAGGTACTCAGCCGCAGGCGTTAGCGATATTCGAGTGCCTCATGGTTCGAGGACCGTGTCTATACTTTTGGTTATATCATTCTGTTGTTATGGATTTCAGTACTGTTTAAGTCAGTTGAAGGTTTCTCCCAATGGGATTTTGATGTATAGAGGCTTTGTCAGACTAAAGGGTTGGTATGTACAGACATTCAATATGTTTTGGTTGTACAGTCTAGTATTTTCCAGTATTTCTCTTGAACCCGATGTGGTATATCTCTTTGTTGTGTATGACTATTGTTGAATTGAATTCCTTGAGGTAGTATCTGGCTCAGAGGGTTAGCTTGGGGCTACGTGTAGCCCTAAGCACTGTGTGGCGTCTCAGGATGAAATTTCATGGCATTACTAAGCTTGGTATCAGAGCCTAAGGTTTAAGGAGTACTAGGGAGTCTGACAAGCCATGTTACGTAGAGTCTTGATCATCGGTGTGTAGAGGGCCACATCTATGAGCAAGAGGCTAGCGCTGCGGGACGTTTTAGGAAAAGTTATTTCTTTCTTTCTAAAGTTTATTGTTCCTACAACTGTCTATTTATCTGTGATTAACTCGTGCTCGCTTATAACATAAAATGCCTCTTCGTCGAGCTTGTAGAAATAATGAGCAACCTCAACCCATTGATCCCTTGAACGAGCATGTGTCTCATACAGAATTTCGGGCAGCTTTTCAGGCATCAGCCCAGGCAGCTACCGCCAATGCTCAAGCTAACACCCAGGCTACTATTCCACCTTTGCAAGAGAATAATTTTGCTGCAACTCGAGTTTGTGACTTTATGCAGATGAATCTGCTTGAGTTCTATGGGTCGATGGTAGGTGAAGACCCACAGATGTACTTGGATGATGTGAGAAAGATCACCCAGATTATGTATGTGACTGAGGAGAAGAGTGTTGAATTGGTTGTCTATCGAATGAAAGATATTGCATATGATTGTGTGGAGATGTCGAGAATGAGTAGAGGGGAGGATTCCGCTCCCATGACTTGGCAGTTATTCCAGGATGTGTTCTTGGACAGATTCTTTTCTCTTGAGATAAGGGGAGAAAAGATAGAGGAATTTATAAATTTGAGACAAGGCTTCATGACTGTTAAGGAGTATTATCTTAGATTCAATCAGTTATCCAAATATGCTCCTAGTATGATGGCTGACTCCAGGACCATCATGAGCAAGTTCGTTACCGACGTGTCGAGTTATATTATGAAAGAGTGTAGATCTGCTATGGTTAATAGGGAGATGGACCTTTCTCGGTTGATGATATATGCCCAACAGATTAAACCTGATAAGGTGAAAGAGAGAGAGAGAGTAAGAGGTAATAAAAGAGTTAGATCAGAGCAGTAGGGATTCAGTCAGTCCAAATTCCATAAAAGGAACCACCCTTAATTTTAGGGACGTCTGTTTATGCCCGCGCCTTTCTCAGTTAGTGCTCCCACACCTAGAAATAGGCAGGAGCAGGGGAACAGGCCTATCCCATCTAGGTCTTAGGAAAGTGTAAGTAACGGACCTCGTTCTCCTTCATATGCCAAGTGTGGTAGAGATTATTTTAGCGAGTGTTTTATTGATCAGAGGGGTTGCTTTGGTTTTGGCAAGTTAGGCAACTAACTTAGAGATTATCTATATGCTAGAGAGGGGAGTCGAGATGCTCATCCCCAGAGTCAGGCTACCAGTGCCCTTGCTCCCGTAGTCCGCCCAGTTCCTCCTCAGGGTGCCTCTTTTAGTACTGCTGGCGGTTCGCGCCAGAATCAATTCTATGTTATACCACCTCACCAGGAGTAGGAGGACTCTCCATATGTAGTCACCGGTATGCTCCGTGTCTTTTATTTTGACGTGTATGTATTGATGGACCCCGGTTCAAGTTTCTCTTATGTGACACCTCTGGTTGCCGTAAATTTTGAGATAGACCCTGAACAGATTCCAGATCCTATTCTAGTTTCTACCCTAGTAGGAGAATCTGTTATTACTAAGTGAGTGTATAAGAAGTGTCCTATCACTGTCCTTTATCGGGTCACATGTGTTGATTTGATTGAGCTAGATATGGTTGATTTTGACATCATTCTGGGTATGTATTGGCTTCACTCATGCTATGCATCTATAGATTATTGTACCCAAGTGGTTAAGTTTCAGTTTCCCGACGATCCCATTTTTGAGTGGTCAGGGAGTTCTGTAACTCTGAAGAGCCATTTCATATCCTACCTCAAAGCTAGGAAGTTGATTTCCAAGGGTTGCATTTATCACCTAGTTTGAGTTAAAGACCTCAAGTCCGAGACTCCGAGTATTCAGTCAGTTACCATTGTTAATGAGTTTCCTGATGTTTTCCCAAAAGATATCTCAAGGGTCCCACCTGATAGAGAAATAGAATTAGGGATTGATCTCCTTCTCGGCACAACCTATTTCCATTCCTCTGTACCGTATGGCTCCCGCAGAATTTAAAGAGTTGAAAGAGCAACTCACAGATCTCTTAGACAAAGGCTTTATCAGACCCAGTACTTCCCCATGGGGTGCACCTATTCTATTCGTGTGTAAGAAAGATGGTACATTGCGTATTTGCATTGACTACCATCAACTCAACAAGGTAACTATCAAGAACAAGTACCCTCTTCCTAGAATCGATAATTTATTTGATCAGCTACAGGGAACAAGTTATTTCTCAAGGATAGACCTTAGATCTGGCTATTATCAGCTTAAAGTAAGAGAGTGTGATATTCCAAAGACAGCCTTCCAAACCCGTTATGGTCCTTTGAGTTTCTTATCATGTCCTTTGGGTTAACCAATGCTCCAGCAGCCTTTATGGACCTCATAAATTGAGTGTTCAAGCAATATCTTGATATGTTTGTCATTGTATTCATAGATGATATTCTTGTGTATTCCTAAAGAGAAGATGATCATGCCGACCATCTTAGAATTGTCTTGTAAACTTGTAGAGATCATCAATTATTCCCTAAATTTAGCAAGTGTGAATTCTGGCTAAGGTCAGTTGCTTTTTTGGGTCATATTGTTTCCGCCAAAGGCATTAAAGTCTATCCCCAAAAGACAAAAGCTATAAAGAATTGTCCTAGAACTACCTCCCCATCTAACATTAGGAGTTTCTTGGGTCTAGCTGGTTACTACCATTATTTTGTTAAGGGCTTCTCTTCCATTACATCTCCCATGATCCGGTTGACCCAAAAAAAAGTTAAGTTTCAGTGGACAAATGCCTGTGAGAAGAGTTTTCAGGAGTTGAAGACTCGACTCACTTCAGCCCTAGTATTAGCTTTACCAGATGGTAATGATGGTTTTGTGGTGCATTATGATGCTTTTAGAGTTGGTTTGGGTTGTGTGTTGATGCATAAGGGTAAAGTTATAGCTTATGCCTCTAGACAGTTGAAGCCTCATGAGAAGAATTACCCAACCCATGATCTTGAATGAGCAGTTGTAGTTTTTTCTTTGAAAATCTAGAGATATTATCTGTGTGGTGTCCATGTTGATGTCTTTACGGACCATAAAAGCTTGCAGTATGTGTTCACCTAGAAGGAGTTGAACCTTAGGCAGAGATGGTGGTTGGAGCTGTTAAAAATTATGATATGAGTGTGTTGTATCACCTGGGCAAGGCCAATGTTATGGAAGATTCTCTTAGCAGGTTGTCTATGGGTAGTGTAGCTCATATAGAGAATGATAAGAAAGAATTGGCTCATGATGTGCATCGTTTGGCTAGGTTGGGTGTTAGATTGCTTGATTCCATTGAAGGGAGTATGTTAGTTCAGAGTAGTTCCGAGTCCTCTTTGGTCTCAGAGGTAAAGGAAAAGCAAGATAGGGGACCTAGTTTGGTCAGACTGTAGGAGTCAATTAAGGACCAAAAGGTAGAGGTTTTCTCCCAAGAAGGAGATGGTGTGATGAGATTACAGGGTAGATTGTGTGTTCCCGATGTTGATGATCTAAGACAAATAATTATGGTTGAAGCACATGGCGCACGATATTCTATTCATCCCGGTGCTACCATGATGTACCATGATTTGCAAGAAATCTATTGGTGGAACGGTATGAAGAAAAACATAGCAGGATTTGTGGAAAAGTGTTCTACTTGTCAACAGGTTAAGGTAGAGCACCAAAGGCCCGGTGGTGTAATGAAAGAGTTTAGCATTCCTACTTGAAAGTGGGAAGAAGTGACTATGGATTTCGTAATTGGTTTGCCTCCTTCTCATCGTCATCATGATTCAATTTGGGTTGTTGTAGATCGGTTGACTAAATCAGCTAATTTTCTTACCAGTGCATTCATCTTATACAGCTGGGGATTATGCTAGATTGTATATTCGATAATTTATTAGACTTCATGGAGTTCCTTTGGCTATTATCTCTGATAGGGGTACTCAGTTTACTTCCCTGTTTTGGAAAGCTTTTCAGAAGGGTCTCCGTACCCAAGTTCGTCTAAGTTCTGCTTTCCATCCGCAAATAGATGGTCAGGCTGAGTGGACCATTCGGACTTTAAAAGATATGTTGAGGGCATGTGCGCTTGATTTTAAAGGTAGTGGGGATGAGCACTTGCCATTAATCTAATTTGCGTATAATAATAGTTTCCATACTAGTATTCAGATGGCCTCGTTCGAAGCTTTGTATGGGAGAAGATGTAAATCACCTATAGGTTGGTTTGAAGTAGGAGAAGCAGCTGTGATTGGGCCTGATATTGTGTTCGAGGCTATGGAAAAATTTAAGTTGATCCGAGAAAGATTGAAGACCGCTCAAAGTCATCAGAAGTCGTATGCGGATGTTAGAAGAAAAGATCTTGAGTTTAATGTTGATGATTTGGTGTACTTAAAGGTTTCACCCATGAAAGGGGTGAAGAGATTTGGGAAGAAGGGAAAGCTTAGTCCCCGTTATGTTGGTCCGTATAGGATTCTTAGCCGTGTTGGAAAAGTAGCATATGAGGTGGAGTTACCCATAGAGTTGTCTAGCGTTCATTCGGTATTTCATGTTTCCATGCTTAAGAAGTGTATTGGTGATTCTGTCATGGTTGGTTCTTCCGAAAGCTTAGATATTCAGGATAGCCTTTCATTTGAGGAGATTCCGGTTGAGATTTTGTATTTTCAAATCTGTAGGCTAACGAACAAAAAAGCTCCTTTGGTTAGAGTGCTTTGGCAAAATCAATCTGTTGAGAGTGATACTTGGGAAGCCGAAGCTGATATGCGAGCCAAATACCCTCACCTCTTTTCTATGAGTTTGGAGCGAGTAGAAGGTACCATTCTTTCTTAATTCCGCCCTGTTCTTATTAAAGATTCAGTTGTGTGTCTACTTCCGTCATGAATTCATGCATTTTGTAGGGTATCCAAAGGTATAGAGTGAAGTAAGCCCTTTGAGTGAGTTGTTCCATCTATACGTCCTCATTTTCTCTTGTTCTTGGCCAATATGGCAACATTCGAGGACGAATATTTCCAAGGGGGAGATATTGTAATAGCCCAAGACTCTAACTAATAGTGCAACCATGACTCAAGCTAATGAGAAGTGAATTATAGTTCTTTGGTTGTTTTCTGATCAAGGGTTATGTGTATTAAGGCCTCAAAGATGTCCTAGAGATTAGGTGAATCAAAACATTCCTTGGGAAAGATATTGTCATATTCAACTTCAAATGATAATATCTCTCTCTATACTATGAATTATTGAACTCATAACCTACCAAAATATAGATAATTGAATTAGCTTTCCAACGATACCAATTTCACCCAAATCCGGTACCGGAGCCAAGAGTTATGTTGATTTTACTCCAGCATATCAGGCTGGAAAACTGAGTGACGACATTTTGTGATAAGCTGTCACAAGTGTGATGACTTATCACCAATGTCGTCAACCTTAGGCAGATTTCCACCCCTAGTGACGACATTTTGTGATAAGTCATCACACTTGTGATGACTTATCACCAATGTCATCAACCACAAGCAGAAAATCATAAAATCCAGCCTTTTGTGACGAAATTTCATGACGACTTGTAAGGAATGTCGTCAGCTATTTTTTTCAGCAATTAAGGGATGTTTTTGCAAGGGTATTTTGGTCTTTTTCCATCTTTTGGAGTCCTATCTATCTATCTATATATATATATATATATATATATATATATATATATATATATATATGAGAACTCCAATCTAAACCCTAATTTCTTCATTCTCTCTTCCAATTCTCTTAAGAAATATATCTAGTGTTTTTATTTAAGGACATTAATCTTCCAAAAATCATCCATAAATCTTCAAGATTTCTTCAAGAATCAAGTTCCTCATAGTGTGGACTTCAAGAATCATTCATTACAAGTGCGGATAGAGTCTCAAGCACTAGAATTCATCCAATTTCAAAGATTAAGGTATGTGGGGTTTTGAACAAGAGCAATTCTTTCGTTCTTGTGCCCAAAGCTTTGATTTCTATCATGGATTTATATGATTTTGCAAGTAGGTTTATACCCAAATTACTTCATCATGAGATTATGAGAATATAAATTGTTCAAGCTTTGTTATACATGATTATTTTGCTATTCCCAAATTTTGACTTGATATTTAATATTGTGAATTTCATATTTCTACCATAAGTTGATATTTCAAGTGCTTTCAAGATATGTGTCAAGCTTTAAGCTTCCTTATGACAAACTGGATTATTGAGTATATTGATTCATGAGATTGAGTTGCTACAATGAGTCTTGATATTTCCTCAAAGTTATTGATATTTTCATGATTTAATGAATTGATACATTTTGATATTGAGAAAGATTGATTTGGTTTAAGTCGAGTTAGGAATCCACAAATTGATTATGATTTGATAAATGAGAAAGAGATTTGATTTGGTCTTCATGATAGACCCTTGTGATGTTTGTGGTGGATTTCTTAACGCGTTCTGAGCTTGTGTCTGGGAGTAGTATTTAGCACCGAGCGAGAAATGTGATATTTCTCCGAAACTATGTGCCACCGTAGGATTGATATTAATAATTGTGGGCCAGAGGCCGAGTATGAGCTTGTGATCACTAAATTTAGGTTGTACTCACTAGCAAGAGTACGACGCTCACGGTAATATGGGGTGTTCTCCTTAGGAGGAAAAAATATTGGAATCCATGTAGCTCACATGGTTTATGTGGGTTATAAGAACCTCCCATGTCCATAAGAGTTGAGTTTCTTGAATTACCGAGTCACTCCGAGTCTTGAGTTGAAGAGTTGAGTTATTTATGATGATTTATGAGGTTTTTATCATATGATTTATTTACTATGAGATCATGAAAAGTATGTTTCAATCTAACTCAAACCAAGTGAGCCATCATTGTACATATGAATATTTTTATGAAATTGATGATGATATTTGCACTGTTGCATGCACCCCCACATACTCAGTACATTCCAAAGTGCTGACCCACATATTTTTCTATGGGCTACATTGTCTCGTAATGTAAGTTCAGGTACTCAGCCGCAGCCGCGTTAGCGATATTCGAGTGCCTCAACTATGTTCCCTCAGTGGTGAGTCCTCATGGTTCGTGGACCGTGTCTATATTTTTGGTAATATCGTTCTGTTGTTATGGCTTTCAGTATTGTTTGAGTCAGTTGGGAGTTTGTCCCAATGGCTCCTTGATTTTGATGTATAGAGGCTTTGTAAGACTAGAGGGTTGGTATGTACAGACATTCAATATATTTTGGTTGTACAGTCTAGTATTCTCCAGTATTTATCTTGAACCCGATGTGGTATATCTCTTTGTTGTGCATAACTATTGTTGAATTGAATTTCTTGAGGTAGTGTCTGGCTCCGAGGGTTATCTTGGGGCTATGTATAGCCCTAAGCACCGTGTCACGTCTCGGGATGAAATTTTGGGGTGTTACACAATAATATTCAGTTATTGGAAAATAGATAATGAGTCATATTATAAATTTGTACAAGCGTTTTAAATAGATTTTTAGATTTTTTTATTGTAAATCAGAAGATTTTTAACTATATATATTTAAAATATAAATTTTAATTATTTTTAAATTAAAATTTTAAAAAATAACTAATTACTAACTAATACCTAATTTTAACTAATTTGTCCTAAAACTAACATGTGTCATCCTCATATCATGCCACCTGGCAACTATCTATGCAAGTATTTCTTGCTATTTATAATAGATATATAGATATGCGTAAGAAAGTCATCTGTTGGGAGAACTTTAGAAGCCTTGTTGGCAGTATCATTTTTTTTTTATGTATTTTGTTTGGTTTTTTGTTGTTAATGTTGTTATTGATGTTGTTGTTGTTGTTGGGGTTGGGGTTGTTTCAACGTGTGGTGTTGGTGTTGTTGATGGTGTTAGAACAAATGGTGTTGTTTCTTTGTTGTTGATGTTGTTGTTAATGTTGCAACAGATGGAGCAACTGTTGGAACAAATCAGACCACTAGAAAGGCTGGTTTGATTTATTCTAAGAGATGACCCATATGTTGCAACATGTCGTTCATCTGTTGCAACAGATACGTATCCTATTACAACAGATTTCCCATATTTTGAATAGCTGGAGAATCTGTTGCAACAGACGTAGATTCTGTTACAATAGATGTGAAATCTGTTACAACAGATGTGTAATATGTTTCAACAGATTGGTAATCTGTTGTAACAGACATTACAACATATGGGTCAGCTATTGAATAGATGTTGAAATGTGTTGTATTTATTCAATTTTATGTTATCTTTTTTAAAAGTTATGCAGACATCAATTGTAATTTTCTTTTTATTCTTCTCTTATTTGAAATCAATTATTTTTCTCTTATTTGTAGATATAAGAAAGTGAAAGTTGATCAACTTTTTCCTGATCAACACAAAAGGCTATAGTAAAGATGGGTTTGAAGGAATAGTTTGTTTGCGGATGGAACCACTTTCTATATGGGAGGTATGTATTACTGATCATGTTATCTTGAAAACACACATAGAGTATACTGATTTTGGGAATGCATAGGTCTGAATTGATAAGGCTGAGGGATCATGAAGATGGTTCCGATAACCTGTTACGATGTAATGACGGTTGTTGCTCATGTTTATATGTGAAGTTTTGTGAAGGGATCAATTTAACTTCAACTTTCTTAACACAAGTTTTCTTGACTTATTGTGCATCATTTCAACCCACGGTGCCCGCAAAGCTTCTTTCTTGGTGTTCTATTATTTTTTATATAGGTGATCATTCCGACCATGCTAACTATTCACAGTTCCCTAGCAAAGTGTCCAGCTGCACTATTTTTCTTTGAGAGAGACGACAGACAGATTTTCATTACTGGATACACTTTCATATTTGCACTTGATTCAGATTTCTCATGTTTTAAGTCAGTATCATTAGCCAGATTCGCTAGAAGTTCCTTGCTTGTTACCCTATGTTTCCTCTTCAATAAGGTCTCAGATGATATAGCCTTTCATCAACTCCCCTTTCCCTCGCAGGTATTCTCCTACGGCTCCTTCTGGCGTGTAATCATCTTCTCGAACAACCCATCCATATAAATTTAGGCTAGGGGAATTTCTATTGGTTTTTCGTTCTTGTTTGCTGTAGTGGGAAGCTTTAAAGGCCTTTTCAGAGTCCAATGCACCCTTAAAGTCCAGTCCAATCTCTATTGGATCTCTACAATGCCACCAAATATTGATCCCTTCTCAAAACTTGACACACAAACCGTCATTAATTCGTAACAAGGTATCGGCACCATCTTTATGAACCCTCGGCTTTATCAATTCAAACCTATCAAACTTAACTGTACAATGCAAGATCTTATTTGAATGATCAATGCCTAATCGGTTAAAAACTGCATTCAGAAAATCATTGTACTTTATATGTGTTGTCCCGATGACCTTATCAGTAATACATAACTCCCACACATGAAAGTGAATCCATCCATCTGCACGTACCTTATTCTTCCTAGTCCATCTATGGGTTAATTTGAATAAACAGATGACTAACCGGTGCAACAAATGACACATCTGTTAAAATTATCAAACAATTATAGACATCTATTACAACACATGATCAATCTGTTGCAACATATGACTTATCTGTTGGAAATAATCAAACAGATATATACATCTATTACAACTGATTGTCAATATGTTGTAAATTATCAAACAGGTAGAATATATTCTGCAACAGATTATCCATCTGTTAGATTTATTTTAAAGCAATTTTTCTTTCTTTCCGAAATATAATAAAGATAAAATATTATATTTACATTCATTTTTAAATTTACATATTCAAAAAGTCACCAGTTTATTTTAATTAAGGGATGTAATTATTAAAAAAAGAGGTGAACAGCCGTGACTTTTTTACTAATCCATTCAAATTCAATCCTTTATAAATAGGTCTCTCCTTACTCGTTCAATCTACTCCACTTCTAGATATGTCTGATCCGAATTTGGATAAGATGATTCTGCACAACTCCTAGCGGGAACTTGAAAGGAAGATTTATGAACTCCAGTGGGAGTTGGGCAACATGAGAGCAAGGTTGAGGAGAAACCAATTTATGTTTAATTTTTATTGTATATTTGTATATAATGGATTAAAAAATCTATGTTTGGTCGACTTTAAATTTTTAATTCTTATTTAATAGTTAATTTTCATTCTGTTTGTTCCTTATTCTTAACATGTTGACTGTTGGAGGTAGGGATTGAACGTTTGTTGCAACGGATGGACCATATGTTGCAACAAATGGTTAATCTGTTGCGACAGATGGATCATATATTGCAACAATGGTTATTAATAAAAAAAAGAGTTATTGTTATTGAAAGGATGAAAAGTCATGACTTTTTGATTATTTAATATGAAAAATGGTTCGTAAATAAATAATAAGAAAATAAATGATAAACACAATTTATAACCGTAAAAAAATAGTTATTTAATTTTAATAACTGATGTTAATATTAAATAGAAGACAAGTCGTGACTTTTCATCATTTTTATTTTTAAATCTATTTTTTAATTTATTTATTAAATAATAAAAAAGTCACCACTTTGGATTAATTAAGGTATATGATGATTCTTAAAAAAGAGGTGAATAGTCGTGACTTTTGGTCTAACACATTCAAAACAACTGATGAATCAAATTCCCCATCTGTTGCGACTAATGAATCAACTGTTAGAAGAAATAAAAAAAACTCCTTCAACAGATGGTCGAGTTGTTGCAACAGATGGTATATTTGTTGTCACGGATGGGTTATCTGATACAACAGATATACAATATCTTGCCATAACTCAATAAACACGATTATTATTTTATTAAAAGAAAAAGTTATTGAAAAGGTGAGAAGTCTTCAATTATTTAATTGAGAAAAAGGTTATTTAAATTTAAGAACTAATTAATAATAATAAGCTGAAAAGTCATGACTAGTCACAATAATCAAAAACTTACCAGCTTGATTTAATTAAGTTATTTCTTTTCACAGAAAATAATAAGGAAATAAATGATAAACACAATTTATAACCATACAAAAATGGTTATTTAATTTGAATAATTGATGTTAGGGGACAAGTAGTGACTTTTCACCATTTTTATTTTTAACTCTATTTTTAAATTTATATAATAAAAAAAGTTACCAATTTGGATTAATGAAAGTATATGATGATTATTAAAAAAGACGGATTATATGTTACAACAGATGGTATATTTGTTGCCACAGATGAATTATCTGATGCAACATATATATAATTTGCTGCCACAACTCAATAAAAATGGTTATTATTTTATTAGAAGAAACGTTTATTGAAAAGATAAGAAGTCTTCGATTATTTAATTGAGAAAAATATTATTTAAATTTAAAAACTAATTAATAATAATAAGCTGAAAAGTTATGACTTATCACAATAATTAATAGGTCAGCAGCTTGATTTAATTAAGTCATACCTTTTCACAGTAATCAAAAAGTCACTAGTTTGAATATAATTAATAAAATGGAGGTGAACAGTCACAACTTTTTGCCTAACTCATTCAAATTCAATCCTCTATAAATAGGTCCTTCCTTACTCGTTCATTCTACTACATGCTATCTATTTATTGCATCTTGTCTTGCATATTATATCTTCAACCACTTTCTCTTCAAAGACTACATACCTTTTTCCTGACTCAGGTAAGTTTTTTTCTTTCTTTTTCTGTAAATCTACTTAATTGGTAGTATACATTGTATTACATTCAGACTCTTTTCTTTACTTGTGTTTTTTACTTTTTTGTGAATTCATGCATGTTCTAGACATGGCTGATCCTATTTGAGATATTGCTATTCTGTGCGACACCGTGCGGGAACTTCAGAGGCAAGTTAATGACCTACAGTGGGAGTTGGGCGCCGTGAGAGCAAGGATGCACCGAGAGATTTGTAGGCTGAGGGGGTCCTGCTACTGCCGATTGACGACTGGCCAACTGGCAATAATAATAATGATGATGATAATGATAATAATAATAATAATAATAATAATAATAATAATAATAATAATAATTAGTTTATGTTTTTCCTTTTAGAGTATGTATTTATATTTTTATTTACATCTGATCTACCTACCTAATGTATTTTGTTTTTGTTTAATGAAAAATTTATGTTTCTGTCTATTTGTTTTTCTCAACAACATGTCGATGATTGGACGTAAGGAATAATTTGTAATTCATTAGCAATAGCAAGCGTTTTGAGTTCTTTTAATAGATAGACCATTTGTTGAAACATATTAGTTATCTGTTGGGTTTGTGACAGAAGTTGTTTTGTGTTGTTCTAAATAGATTACTCATCTGTTGCAATAGATTACTCCTCTGTTGCAACAGATAATATGTCTGTTGCAACAGATAACTAGTCTGATGCAACAGATAACTGATCTATTGCAACAGATAACTCGTCTGTTGCAACAAATAACTCGTCTATTGTAACAGATGAACCATCTGTTCGATTCATGTTATGGGCACTATATAGAATCATAAACATGAATCCAACATATGAGTCTTCCATTGCAATAGATGACTCATCTGTCGCAACAGATAAGTAATTTATTTAAACAAATTACTCTTATGCTGGATTTATGATCGGGTTCTATCCATTATTGAAAAAATAGAAGTAGCAGTATACCCAGATGACAAATTCAACTAAAAATCATAATTTTACTTTCCAAAGTCACCTACGAAGTAATGCCAAAGTAATGTACGAAATAAAATTGGACCTAAAAAATTGTCCAAGTAGCAGCAGTAGCGTTAAAACAACAACAATAATCAACAAGAAGAAGATAAAGATTATAATGAAGTAGAAGATGATGATAATGAAGCAGGAGATGATGAATAAAACAGCAACAACAATGAACAACAAAAATCGTGAAGAAAGAGAAAACAACGGATGAGAAGAAAGAGAAACACGCCTTTTTCCCTATGTTTTGTATTTTATTAACTAACATTTGGATCAAAGTGTAAATTTAAAAACTTGTGGGGCATTTTCAAACTTCTCCAACTTTCTTAATCCATAATAAAGTAATTGTCACCTCCACTCAATTATTAAGATTTGCGTCACCTACACCTTATTTTCAAAATCTTTTATCACTTTTAACTAAATACCCCAAGTAACTTGCAATGATATTAACTCATCGACAACAACACGGAAACGAAGAAATTGGTCATACTAACTTTGTCCTGGTACTAGGCATTTTACACTTATTTAGCTAACAAAGAACCTTTGTTTCGTCATATGTTATTTTTAGCTTTCTTTTTTGGATAATTAGACTTTTATTAATTACCGAAAAATGTCAAATTACAAAACAAAGATAGAATTACTTACCTGGCTATTTCATCCTATGCGTCATAACATGCTAACTGACAAATTATGAGACAGTTAAAAATTGCATCTATCCAAAACTACTTTGCTTTGGATAGTAGCTCATGCATAATAAATACAAGGCGATCTTCTTTGCTAATGTCTCTACTGTAATCTCTTTCTTCTGAAACACCTGAGCATTTGTCTCTTGTCGTAGTTCATGAATATATTCTGTGTAGATTAGTTTTAAGATCCGAGCCTACTTGTTTCTTCCATTTTGTCGGTTGTATTATCCATTGGAGTATTGATCTCATTTACTAAAGGAAAGGTCAGGGATAGCTGACCATTGCATCAGTCTTCCCCACAGTGCCTTGGCATATACACAGTCACAAAGAAGTGATCTCTTGTTTCATCCACTTGCTTACATATAACACAAAGGTTGAATAAACAACTTCCACTTTAGGAGTTTGTCAACTGTAAGTAGTCTGTTCTGGAGCTGCAACCAAGCAGTAAATGGATTTAGGTCGGGCTGAGTTGTGGCATATTATTCCTTTCCACTCTACTTTGAGAAAGCTACCCTGGAGCTCAATATATGCTTGCTTGATCAAACTTCTTTTGCCCAGCCTGGTCTGATGCAATAAATTCAGCTATGACTTTGCCCCTAGTGTCTTCCTAACCATCCAACAAGCCTGAGTTGGTACTCTTACAACTGTCATGCTTTTTCCCTTTATGTTATAACTATGGATCCATTTAATCCCCAACTTATCTTGCTTTTGTTCTGAAGCTAAATAGAATTTATGCGCTATCAGCTAAGAGAGAAGATAGAGAGTAAGAGAGAGAGAGGAAATTGATTCCCTAACTCATGTTGAGCAAAACAATAACCGTCTCTGCATTGAACTTTCTAGAATGAATACATTCTTCTCCCTTATATACATCCCACATTCTCACACTATTGACAGTTGTACATCACTAACTAATCAACTAGATTACTAAATAATCACCAATTAGTCAAATCTATATTAACTAACTCTTGTGCCAGCTGTACAATACAATCAAGTTACAGCTCCTGTTCCATTACTCCCCCTCAAGCTGGAAGGTATGAACACATCCAAAACATCCATCTTAGAAACCAAATATTCATGTTATGATCTAATCAACCCTTTTGTTAAAATATCTGCTTGTTGCTCATGTGTTTTTAAGAACAATGGTTTAATCAATCTCATTTGAATCCTCTCCCTAATAAAGTGACAATCTATTTAGATGTGCTTTGTCCTCTCATGATATACCGGGTTTGCTATTAGTTGTAAGATTGCCTTACTGTCGCAATAGAGTTCTACTGGCAACTCCAGGTCTTCTCCTAGTTCTTTGTACAATCCTGTGATCTACACTATCTCTGAGACTGCAGAGGCCATGCTCCTGTATTCTGACTCTGCTGAGCTTCTTGAAATGGTTGTTTGTTTATTGGACTTCCAAGATATCATAGAACCACCATGTTTAACTAGGAAACCTGTCACAGATCTCCTAGTGTTTGGGCATGCTGCCCAGTCAGCATCACAATATGTTGTCAGCCTATTCTATTTTCTGCTACTCATTAATATTCCCATTGCAGGTTGTCTTCTTATGTATCTTACCACCCTTAGTGCCACTTCCATGTGAGATATCTTTGATGCTTGCAAAAATTGACTTAGTATTTACACGGCAAAACATATGTCTGGTCTTGTTAAAGTCGAGTAAAACAATCTACCAATCAATCTCTAATATGATCCCTTATCTTCCAATGTCGAATCATCTTCTACCCCTGTTATTTCATCCATTTCTCTAGTATTTAGTCACATATTGTTGTCCAATGGTGTCCAGGAGGGCTTTGCTCCAGTAAGACCAGTTTTCTCTGTCATTTCTAGAGCATATTTTCGTTGATTCATCAATATTCCTTTATTAGACCTGCTGAATTTTATTCCAAGAAAGTACTTTAGAGTTTCTAGGTCTTTAATCTTGAATTTGGCATGCAGCTCCTGCTTGATCTGCTCAATTAACTTTAAGTCATTCCCTGCTATCATCATGTCATCCACATAATCCAAAATGACTACAATTTTCTCATTATGTCTTCTTATAAATAATGAGTGGTCTAGTTTGCTTTGTATGAATCCTGAAGCAACTAGTCCATCTGTAAGTTTCACATTCCATTGTAGGCTTGCCTGTTTTATTTAACTAGCCTATAGACCAGTCCTTGAGACTCCGCATGGCTAGAAAATCCTTCAGGCAAAGTTATGTAAACCTCATCAAAGAGATCGCCTTGAAGGAAAGCATTATATATATTCATTTGATGGATATGCCATCCCGAAGCTGCGACAATAGATAATACACTTCTGACAGTAAAATTTTCACAACAGGTGAAAAAGTATCTTGATAATCAAGACCCTCTCTTTGGTTATAACCCTTAGCAACCAATCTGACTTTGTATCTTTCTACTTCACCATTAGCTTTAAATTTCACCTTGGAGGCAGAGGAACTAACTTCCAAGTATGATTGTCTTCAAGTGCAAGAATTTCATCTTGCATTGCCTGAATCCACTTAGGATCAGAACAAGCTTCCTTATATGTCTTAGGTTCAGTAACACAAGAAAAGGCAGTTAAATGGTGTTGATAAATAGGTGAAAGAGGAGCATGACTTAACATCTGAGAGAGTGAATATGGAGTGCTTGCAGAAGCACTATTAGAGATGTAATCAGTCATCCAAGTAGGTTGCTTCTTTGTCCTTGTGGACCGTCTAGGAACAACCTCAATAGGCATATCAATAGCCACAGGAGTTGTGTCATAAGAATCAACAGGCACAGGTGTTGCAAGAAAGTGGTCAACAGTAGCATCATGATCAGCCGCAATAGGAGAATGAGGCAATATTTCATCAACCTGTACTGAGTCTTAAGAGGCTGGAATAAAAGGATCAGTAGAGAAGTCCAAAAATATAGAAGTAAAAAAAGTCTTAGTTTGGAATGAAAAACATTTTCCTTAAACAACACATCTCTTGACATGAAAAAGTTGTGAGTAACTAAGTTATACAAAACATAGCCTTTAGTTACTGCAGAATACCCCATATGAACTGTAGGGATTACTCTCGCATCAAACTTATCCCCTGGATGAAGCTTCTTGGCAAAGCACAAGCAACCTAGTGTTCTTAAATGAGTGAAAGCAGGGAGATAACCATGGAAAACTTCAAAAGGGGTCTTTCCCTGTAAAGCAGAAAAAGGTAACTTGTTCATCATGTATACAACTCCCAATATACAATGTCCCCAGAACTTAAGGGGTATTGAACCTTGAAATTTTATTGCTCTGGCTAGCTCTAATATATATCTATGCTTTCTTTCCACAACTCCATCTTGTTGTGGAGTGTAAACACAGGTTCTTTGATACACTATCCCATGGGTGGAGAATAAGGTGTGACAACGCGTATTAACAAATTCAGTCCCATTATCGGACCTGACCACCTTTAAAGTTTTGTGAAACTGAGTTTTCACTAATTGAATAAAGTTCTTCAAAATCATAAAAACGTCACTTTTAAATTTAAGAAGATACACCCAAGTCATTCGGGAGTGATCATCAACAATTGTTAGGAACAATCTATAACCATAAAATGTTTGAACATGAAAAGGGCCCTAAACATCCAAATGAAGTAAATCAAAAACAACTATAGACTTAGTTTCACTAAGGGGAAATGGCGTCCTAGTATGTTTAGCTAGAGGACATATATCACAAGTATCTAAAACAAGTTTACAATCATCAAAATCAACACCTAGAAGTTTCTGCATGGCTCCAACAGAAGCATGTCCCATTCTCCTATGCCACAACAGTATATCCACCTTATTTTTTATAGCAATCAATCCCTTAACAGGTTTAGCATAGTGTTGTGCTTTCACTTTGTGTTCAAGAAAGTATAATCCATCCTTCTCCTTACCAGTCGCCAACACCTTCTCACTTGAGAGGTCCTGGAATATACAGGAATCAAGAAGAAATTTGACTGAACAATTCAACTCTTTAGTTATCCTGGAGACTGACATCAAATTATACCTAAAGTCAGGTATATGTAATACACTTTTAATGGTATAATCATTCAACACCTCATAAGATCCAGTGTGAGACACATTGACCACTCCTCCATTAGGTAAGTGAACATTTTTGTCACTAGCACAGTTATGTGTTGTCTTTAATAACTCAATATTAGAGGACATATGGTTTGTTTCACCTGTATCAACTATCCATTCTGTCTTATTATCATTTACACGGGATGCAGAAGCAATACCTGTGTTTTCAACCTCTGTAACATGAGATGCAAAAGAGTTACCTCCTATGTTTTCAGTTTCTGATATAGACAACTTGCTCATGCTTGCTGAACTTTCTCCTACAGGTTCTTTCTCAAGAGATTGCATCACCTTGTTGCAGTAATAAGGATGCTCCAGCATCTTCATCATTTTTTCATTCTGAGGATGAGTATAGGAAGGCATCTGTGAACCTTAACGAGTATCATCATCAATTGACACACCTTTATCATGTGCATAATCTGGAAATCGAGTAACCTCTCCCTTCACATAGTAAGCTCTGCCTCTAGCATCATCTCCTCTCATATAGTATGACTAATTTCTAAGATCTCCATCTCTTATATTAGAAGAAGCACCAACTCCATTCTTCCTTTTTTACTTGAAATCCAGAGGATAACCATGAAGTTTGAAACAATCATCCATGGTATGACAAGGCAACTTACAGTACTCACACTTAGAATTCCATTGAGGATTCTTTTTATACTTATTAGAAGTGTCACATTTATTACTCATTAAAGCGGTTATCTCTGTATTTTTAGGAGGTCCAATAGTGTGGGCCATCACCCTTTGGCTTTCCCTTTCAATCATCATAGAGTATGCTTGATTAACGGATGGAATTGGGGCTAACATAAGAATTTGACCTCGAGCTTGTTCATATGAGTCATTGAGCCCCATTAAAAACTGTAACAACTTCTGTCTTTTTACAAATTTCACAAAATCTCGAGACTTCTCACAATCACAACTAGGGAATGGGCCTAAACAATCAAATTCAGCCCAAAGTAAGCTCAATTTAGTAAAATATTCAGCAATACTACTAATACCTTGAGAGGTAGTTGCAATTTCACGATGCAGTTGAAAAATCTGCCATCCATCAACTTTATCGAATCGTTCTTTAAGATCATTCCACACAGAAGATGTATCTGAAGAGTATACAATTCCACTCAACAATTTCTTCAAAACACAGTTCATAATCCATGACAAGACGATTGCATTACAACGCTCCCATAGATCAGCTAGATTTGGACCAAAATGTGCTCTTCTGCATGTGCCATTGATGAATCCCAACTTGTTTCTTCCAAGTATTGCAATCTTCATCGATCGACTCTAGACAGAGTAGTTTTCAGATCCTGTCAACTGTATAGAAATTAACATCACTCTAGAAGTATCCGACTGATTGAGATACAATGGATGATTGTGCTTCAATTTTTCCGGCAGAGTATTATCGACTTCCACCGCCATTGCTGTCCTAAATTGTTTCCTTCGATCTCTTCTTCAAATCATCTTACATAGACCATATTATTGGCCTTAGGCTCTGATACCATGAAGCTAAACAGAATTTGTGTGCTATCAGCTAAGAGAGAAAGAGAGGAAATTGATTCCCTAACTCATGCTGAGCAAAACAATAACCGTCTCTGTATTGAACTTTCTAGAATGAATGCATTCTTCTCCCTTATATACATGCTACATTCTCACACTATTGACAGTTGTACATCACTAACTAATCAACTAGATTACTAACTAATCACCAATTAGTCAAATCTATATTAACTAACTCTTGTGCCAGTTGTACAATACAATCAAGTTACAGCTCCTGTTCCATTATGTTCCACATTCCATCACATTTTAATGATGGCGACTTTGTTCCATAGTTTGAGGTTTAATAAATTCAGACCACCAGTAGTCTTAAGAGTGCATATTTTATCCAAAGCCACAAATGCTTTCTTAGTAATAGTATTTGTCCCTCACCAAATATAGCTCTTGAACTAAGTTCGTATTGCTTTCATCACATTAACAAGTATCACAAACAATTGTGCTCAATAGGCTTGAATGCCAAAAGGCACTGATCTAATAAGCTGTACTCTCTCAGCATAGGAAAGTTTCTTGGCTATCTGTGAAGATACTTTGGCAAGTACTTGATCACTCAAAGGCTGCCATTGCATAATAGTAAGTTTCTTAATAGAGAGAGGTACTCCAAGATATTTAAAAGGAAGTTCTCCATAATTATATCCTAACTACAACAGAATTTGAGCTTTCTCTGCATCTGAACACCTATAAAATATAAAACACTCTTGGATAAGTTGGCTTGCAGATAAAGTAAAGGTGATGGTTTTTCATGTAATAAGGTGACTGATACAATATCACCTCTAGAGAATAAAAGTAAATCATTTACAAAGCTGAAGTGTGTGATCTTGAATTTACCACGGAGAGGGTGATACTTAAATTGTTTATGCACCTCCAATCTGTTCAAATTCCTACTCAAATACTCCATTACCAGTGAAAAAAGAAAAGCGGATATGGGATCCCCTTGCCTGAGATCTCTTATAGTTTTAAAAAGCCTTGTAAGTTCTCCGTTAATCGTGATAGAGTAAGTCACTATGGTCACACACTGCATAACCCAACCATTAGTAGGAAAGTCTATTCCTGAAATTACCCATTCTAGGAAATTCCAATCCACAGAGTCATAAGCGTTTTGAATGTCCACCTTGATCATATACCTTGGTGATATATGTTTCCTACTATAAAACTTCACTAGTTCATGAGCAATTATGATATTATCAACCACTTTTCTACTTGGTATGAAACCAACTTGAGTTTCTGAGATCACGGATGCTATCTCATGATTAATTCTATTAGTAAGCAACTTGCTATAAGCTTGTACACAATCGAACAACATGCAATGGACTTGTATTGCTTAACACTTGTAGGATTAGGCACCTTTGGCAACAAGGTTACTGTAGTACAATTTACTTCCTTGAAAGAAAACTCTTTCACAGTTGTATTCACATCATTCTAGATCACTTTACAAGTTTTTTTTTGAAAAGCTTTGTATTATATACATCTACTTCGGGTGCCTTGTCATCCTCAATTGAATGTAAACCGACATAAATTTCTTCATTAGTCACTTCTGCACACAAGGCTACTTGTGGACTTCTCTTCATGATTGTTTTACTGAGTACACTGGTATAAACAATAGCTGCACCCATGAAGGATTTGTAAAAGGAGATTATTTCATTATTGATAGCTTCAGAATCCCCCAATTTCATCCTAGTATCTCTAGTGAGTTCAACAATTTATTTTTTGTCTCTTCTCCCCTTAACCACATTAGTAAAATATTTTGTATTAGAATCACCTAATTTCATTCACAGGGCTCTTAATTTTTTATATTGGAGGCTTTCCTAAATGCCATACCATTTTTCAAGTTGAAGCGGCAGTTCCTTCTCATCCTTTGCACAGCCATCAAGGTAACTACTGGTCAGTTGCTGCTGAATGTTGGTCAAGGCATCTCTAATGGATTCAATCTTCTCAGTAACTCCTCCATATTCTTTATTGTTCAGCTGTCTTAAAGGTTGCTTTAAGTTTTTCAATTTTTGCCAGACACATTTAAGTGCATTGCCTATCAATCTACTTTGCCAACTTCTTTGGACTATGATGGTAAACGTATCATGCTGAGTCCATCTACTAAAGAACCGAAATAAGGTTTTAATGTTGGTAAGTTGAAGTTGCATGTCCATCACAAGAGGGGAGTGGTCAGTTATGTATGGCAACCTGATGTCAAGGATTAAGTGGTCATATTTAAGCATTCACTCATCATTTCTTAGGGCTCTGTCAAGTTTACTAGAGATACTGGATGTACCAAATTGCTTGTTGCTCCATGAGTAGTAGAGACCCTTCCAAAGAATCCCACTTAGCATTAGGTTATGAACACAATCTCCAAAATCTTGAATCTCTGCTCTAGTAACTATTGCACCTCCTAGTTGATCTTAGCTTTGCAAAATGGTATTAAAGACATCTCTTACGAGCCATGGCTTAGTGATTTGAGTAGCAAAATGTCTGAATTCACTCCATAATACCTTCCTCAGCTCAATGGAATTAAAACCATAAACTACAGTCATACAACATACTATTTACTTGTCCCTGCTTAAAACTTGACAATGAATGTATTGAGCATTTTGCTAAATCAATTTGACCTCATATACAACTTCATCCCAGCCAACCCATACTCTACTATTGACAACACCAGCATAATTATGAACAAAACACTAGTCAGGTATTAAGGCATATGATTATCCTTAATGTACTTATTCAACTCCCTCTGCTTATTATTTTTATTAATACCTTGATCATTCCACACTAACCAAAACACTAGAGAGTAGAAGAAGGTCCATTACTTTCACCTTCATTTTGTGGTGAATTATAAGCCAACACAACCTAGTTAGTTTGTAAAGCCTCAAAACCATTTCTTGTGACCACTGATATAACTTGAGCATAACTTTTTGAGGCACTACTTTCAGCCACATTCTTCCCCTTGATGCCATGCTTACTATTACCTGTTATAGGTGTAAAAACTTCAGTTGAGTCAGGTGAAACAATCAATGTTCACAGGAGCTTGTTGCATCACCTTCTTTGCCTGAGGTTGGTGAATACCCGATTATGCTACTTCCCTAGGCAACCAAGCAGCTATTAATTTTGGTTGGGGTTTAGGAGGTTGAGGTGGTTTTGCTTTAGGTGAAGGGGTGCTGAGATATTTTCTTTAAACATTAATGCCCTACCATCCTACAATCTTCACAATACTCTAGTTTCCAATCAAATAGGATAGGCTGTTTGAAAGTTTGACCTTGTGCATCCATAACTGTAACCTCATTAGGGATCAACTTAGTGACATCAACCTCAATTAGAATCCTTGATATGAGATGTTAGTTTGCTTAGATGTACACTCATCAGCAAACAAAGGTACCCCAGTAACACCTGCAATCCGACTAAGAGAGTCACAACTCCAGCAATTCAAAGGCAATTTAGGTAAGGTCACCCACAGACATATTTGTGTAAGAAATTCAATGTCAAGGTGAGGGAATCCATTGCTTCAAAATCAGAGGTTTACTATTAATACTATAAGGCCCTGTAAATAAGATCTCTTTCATATCCGCTTCCAGTTGTAATTTCACTAGATAGTACCCTACATCATGATAGTATATCATTCTGGAGCAGCAATACAAGTTCAAGTTTGTGATATATACAGTTTCATATAATTATAGCATGGCATGTCCCAAATAACATATAATACCAACGAATGTCACCATTTGGTTTCCTCCTGTTCTTGTTCCAGCTTTTCTATCTTCACCACAGGTATTCATTAACCAATTCAGGGAGAATGCAATTCAACATCATTTCATTTGTTGCAACTCGATTACCAGTAAATTAATTCATCCATGGGTTCACCTTGGTTTCAGCCTCAAGAGAAGCTTTTACCCCGACATTTTTTCCCTTATTCTCCAGATTTGTACTAAGAACATCCACTCGAGTACTGCTCAATGGAACAGTGGGTGCTGAGCTACACTCCCCATTGCAGATGAATGTACTGTTCCTTAAACTACTTCAGGACTCCAATTTAAGCTCCTATTAGTAGAATTCGACGTACCTGCTTGGTCAGTGCTCCATAACCCCAAATTCATCGTTCTTAACAAATCGTTATTCATTGGTGCTTCACTAGCTTGCAGACAAAGGTCCTTCAACTGAGATCCAGCATGCTTCGAGCTTTTCGAGTTCCCAAAATGTGTAATTAGCTTCTTCCTTGGTATCCCCCATCGACTCTTGCCTTTAATTTTATTTTATTTGACTCCTACATTAAAATAGTTATTTAATTTATTTATTTAATTTATAAATTAAGATAATCTTTTTTTCTTTCTTTCCTTAATAGTAAATAACTACTTCCGCCGTTTTAAATTATTTGGCATGTTAATTTGTATAACTCTTAAGGAGAAATTGATAAGAAATGTAAATTGACTAATATAATTTTATTTAATTTTAATTAGATAAATTTTCTTCAATTAATATTGATATAGTTTTTAAAAAGAATTAATTATGCCTTGAATACTTAAAAATGTAAACTACTGTCGGATAAAATGAAAAGAATGTAATACTCAAATCAAAAAGGATCCAAGTGTATCATTGAGATCTGAGTGTCTCTCTTCTTTTTTTTTTCACAAGTCAAACTTCTACATTAATTTTAATCTGAAGATTTAATAATAAGCAATATTTAATTGATTTTGTGGTTGTCACGAAGTTGATTTTTTTTAATTTGAAGATTCTCCAATGAGCAATATTTAATTAATTCCATATTTTAAAATAGAAATTTATATGGCAAGTAGTACGTCATTTGTCTATTTTTATTTATCAATTATATTAAAATAAATGATCAATAATATCAATTATTTTTTATATTTAATACTATTTACTGCTCAATATATTTTCTAAGGTATTAAATTTATTATATTCAAAATACTACAATAAAATTATGGGACACTTACAAAAAATAACATATTTCAATAAAATGCATAAATCTATAACTCTAATCACATTCTTTAGTGACAACCTTTCCTCGAATCTCACATATAATGGGAGTTTTAGTACATAAAATTTATTTTTTTTTATTTTTAATTATTATATTATTATTAGTAACGCTCTCTAGGGTTATCCTAAATCGAACCGCAATTGATAAGCCAATCACAAATTTTTCTTATTGAATTATTGATATTGAATTATCGGATTAGTGGCGGGAAAATGAATTAAAATTTATAGTTATGATTTATCGATGTGGGAATGAATTACTCAATTTTCTTATTGAGTAAACCATTAATCCATTAAGAACTATTATAATTAATTTTTATAGTTATCTATATAGTTTAAAGTACCTAATATTAACCTTAAAGTGTCATTTAATATTCTACCTCTTCTTAAAATTGATCAAATCAAAACGTTGCTCCTTAAAGATCAAGCCAAAATAAATTATTTTACTCTCTATTTTGGACTTCTGATCATGACAAGAGAGCTACATGTTTTATTAGCTAGCTCACATGCATCATAGTTATATGACTTGATACGATTGCGAGTTGAATTTTTTTTCTGATCTACTAACTCGTTAGTCTGGAGTTTGAACCATATTAAATTAATCTTTATGTCTAAGATATAAATATATATACTTGAAGTATATATGATTAATATTTGTTAAATAAATACTTATGTGTATGCATCCTCAAAATTTAAATTTTTATATATTTTTCACTGTGATTTAAATTACAGAATTATAAACTTAAGTAGATTAGGAAAAATAATTTTGTGGTAGATCAATATATTAGTGACTAAAATTGTGAAAGTAAAAGAAGGGAGCATAAAATGGTTGAACTAATACACCGTCCGTTAACTATTTGCTAATTATTAATCCGAATCAAACCAATCAATATTTTATTAGTTGACTAGTGGATTAGTATATTTAAAAGTCATATCTGAAAAGTCGAACCATTAAGCATATTTTTCAATCCGACCCACCGATAAGCAGCCCGAGTCGCTCTCCACAGATCTTATTCATCTATTTCCCAATATAGATATTTGTGCCTTCTATTAAGTCTTATTGCTTCAATATAATTCATCAATGGCATCTACCAAAGTTAAAGTCCCAACCATAGATATTTCCAATATAAAACCAAACACTCCAAAATGGGAATCAACAAAAATTCAAGCTTTTGAAGCCTTACAAGAATATGGTTGTTTTGAAGCAAAATATGATAATGTTCCAAATGAAATTAGAGAGGCCATGTTTGCTACTTCAAAAGAAATATTTGAATTTCCTTTAGAGACTAAACTGAAAAATTTATCAAAGAAACCTTTTCATGGCTATGTGGGGATGATTCCAGACTTACTATTGTATGAGACTTTGTGTATTGATGATTTGCTTAATCCTCAAAGTGTTGAAAATTTTGCTATTATATTTTGGCCTCATAGTAATCCTGATTTCTGGTATGTCTACTTCTATCATTATTTAGAAAATTATTTATGTATCATGGAGCAATAGTAAAGTTTATAGAGTCTTAGAACAACGAATAGGCTATTTATGTGTGATCTATTGAAGCAATAGTAAAATTTATAGTCTTGAAATAATGAGAAAATTATTTATCTTTGCTGTCTACCGAAGTAATTATAAAGTTTATAGAATCTTGGAACAATGATAAAGTTATTTGTGTGTGATCTATCAAAGCAATTATAAAGTTTATAAAGTCTTGAAACAATGATAAAATTATTTATGTGTATGATCTGTTGGAGCAATGATAAATTGTATAAGAGTCTTGAAACAACAATGAAATTATATATGTGTAATCTACAGAAGCAATTATAAAGTTTATAGAATTTTAGAACAACGATAAAATTTATTTGTGTGTGATCTATCGGAACAATAGTAAAGTTTATTGAGTTTTAGAATAATGACAAGATTATTTATGTGTGATCTAATTGAAGCAATAGCAAAATTTATATAGTCTTGAAATAATGGTAAAATTATTTGTGTATGTGATGTATAGAAGCAATTATAAAGTTTATAGTCATTGGTACAACGATAAAGTTATTTGTGTATGTGATCTATCAAAGCAATAATAAAGTTCATAGAGTCTTAAAACAATGATAAAGTTATTTGTGTGTGATCAATTAGAGCAATAGTAAAGTTTATAGGATCTTGAAACAACGATAAAGTTAATTGTATGTGACCTATAGGATTAATAATAAAGTTTGGAGAGTTTTGAAACAATGATAAAATTATTTGTGTGTGATCCATTAGAGCAATAGTAAAGTTTATAGAATCTTAAAATAACGATAAAGTTATTTGAGTGTGAATTATTAATGTAATAATAAAATTATTTTTGTGTGTTCTCTATTGACCTTTTTCTTTTTGTTTGAATATCTATACTGACCTTACATGTGGATTACTTTTTGCAGCAATTTGGTAAGATCCTGCTCAAATCCACTTGTGGAATAGGATGCAATGGTGAAAAGGATGATTTTGGAGAAATTGGGATTACAAAATTACATTGATGAATTTTTGGATCACAAATATTTCCTATTTAGATTTACACGTTACAAGGCATTATCAACTATTAGTGGTGCTGAAAATAGTAATCCTGCTGGATTAAATGGCCACACAGATGGTACCATCATGACTATAATATCACAAAATCAAGTCAATGGATTGCAAATCAACAAAAATAATGAGTGGATTGATGTCAATATTTCACCAAATTCTTATGCTGTTTTGGCTGGTGATTCCTTCAAAGTAAGTGGTAATCTTTTCATTTTAATTTGTTTGATAAAAATATGACACTTTTTTTTAGCAATTTTTTACTTCAGATTTACACATGACATTTTTAAGACTGTATGACATTATTTGATTTGATACAGTACTTAAAAAAAGAAAAACTTTTACAATTTGTGATCTAAAATAATCGTTGCAACTTATGATCAACATCATTTTATTAAGGATCGGAGTGGAACTTTTATGTTAGATTATTTCGAATTATCCGCAAGTTATCCGCATCCCCCTACAATGTTATCAGAGCCTACTTTATTTAAAGTTATGGAAGTAGTATGTATTTGAATTTATTTGATTAATTTATTAGATCTACGATAAAATTAGATTTAGATATCCACCAAAATATCATAAATATTGCTTAGATGAATAACGAACAAAAATTATAAAAATATAAAGAATTAAAACAAATAATATCTGAAAATGTAAAGAATTAAAAATAAGGATAGAAACACTACAATATAACATAGTTGTCGGAGTTAGTAAAAACTCAATAAATGCACAAAAAGAAGAAATATCAAATTTAGAATCAACAATAGATAGTCTAGAATATATATATCAACATAACCCATATACGTTTAAATAAAATGAATAAAGAAGAATTTATAATAGACAAAAAAACATATGAAAATCACGAAGGATCACAAATAAAAATAGTATTCTCTAATTTAGGAAGAGGATATAAGAAAATAGGTGAACACTTATATTTATGTTAGAAAAAGAAGAATTAAAATTAGAAGATAAGTTGGCAGCCATGGTAAGAATAGAAAGAGAAAACGAAGAAATGGACAGAAAAAAAGAAAATAGATAAAATAAAACAACAAACCACAGAAGAAATACGAAAAATAGAAGAAACTAAAAATAGTAGGATTGCTGAATTAGAAAAAAAAAACTACAAATACTAAAAGATTTGTATGAAAAAGGAAAGAAAGAAAAAGAAGTAAAAGATAAAGAACAAAAATTATTAAACGAGATAAATCAATTTAAAGAAAAATTAGAAATAAAAAATAACGAATCAGAAACCAGTGAATTAAAAATAAATACAATAAATGCTGAAGAAACAGATAATTATGATTCGGAAAATAGTGAAACATATATAAAAATTCTAGAAAAGATAGGAAAACTAGAAATTAATGAAGAACAAGAAGTAATTAATAAAGAAAATCTAGAACTAATAAATACAGAAGTAGATACTCTAGATAAAAATATAATACCTAGTACATCAGAAATAAGAAAACCAATATATAATTACAAAAGTAAGTTTAAAAGATATAATCCAAAGGATGAATATAATAAATGGACACCAAAACAAATAATTAATTATAACTTTTTAGATTTAGACTGTGTAATAGACACAAATAAAATAATACAACTATGGGTAGGATACATGTCAAAACAATTATTAGATAATAAAATAGATACAACAAACACACCAGAATATATAGAAAAGACATTAATAGGAATAGTAAAATTATGGTTTTTAAATCTAGCCGAAGCAAGTAAAAATGTATTAAGATCTAATAACAAAATAGAAGGAACATCAACAACTACTAAAATATTACCAACAGAAATATTGAAAAAATATGAAATAGCTATAAAAGATGAATTTAGCAGTGTAACAACAGAAGAAGAGCAAAATAAAGAAAAAGATACGAATAGAAATTTAATGTTAAAACTAGCAATATGTAATATGTGCTATATAGATGAGTATACGTGCCCATTTAATTATTATAAAAGGAACATATAATACAGAAGAAAGTAAAGAAATAAGAAGATTATATTTTAGTAAATTACCTGAACCATTTAGTTCAAAAATAATAAAGAGTTGGGATGAAGCAAAAATAGCGGATACCCTAGGAGCAAGAATAAAATTTCTACAATAATGGTATAGAAATCTATGTGAAAAATATAGAGAAGAAATAAAAATGAAAAAAACATTAATAAGAAATTTAGCATGTTAATAGCACCTCAATTTGGATGTGAAGAAAGATATTATAAGAAAAGAAAAAGACATAAGAAATATAAGGAATACAAGAAATCAAAATATAAGTATAAGAAACCAAGAAAAAGATATTATGTAAAAAATTATAAACATAAAAGACCATATAGGAAAAAGAAATCTATAAAAGAATGTACTTGTTATAATTGTGGAAAACTAGGACATTTAGCTAGAGATTGTAAATTGCCAAAAAACCCAAAAAAGAAACAAATATCAAAAATAAAAATACAAAATACAAAATATATGCAAATAGATTATATAGATTATAAATTAGAAAGTAAAGATAGTATATATGAAAGTTCAGAGAATGAAACAAATAATGAAATAGATAGTGATTTAGATGAATCAAATGACTGAAGAAGATATAAAAATGAACCAAATAACTGAAAAAGATATAAAAATAATAACAAAGGAAAAATATTTAAATGAAGAAGAAACTGATCAAAAAATAATATTTGATAATAATATATTTGATGAAATAAAAGGAAAAGAGTTAGACTTAAGTGTAGAAAAAATATTTAAAATACCAACAATAAAAAATATATTTAGTAGAAAAAAGAAAGAATACTACGTAGTAAGTAAAAAAGAACATGTAATAGACTGTAGATATGCAAAAGGAAGAGCTAGTATACCACTAATAACAAAAAGACCAATTAATAAAGAAATAAACGACATAAAAAGTAAAGACCCAATAAAATATTTACACCTTGGAGGTACAGAGATATTAATAAAAGCATATTTTAGAGAAGGGATAGATACACCTATAGAATTATATTTAGCAGATGATAGAATTATAAAACCTATAGAAAAAAGTATAATAACAGTCATAAAAGGAAATTTAATATACCAAAAATTTAAATTTATAATAAGTGGGAATTATTCAGTAGCAATAACAGATAAAAATACAGATAAGTCATTAGTATTATATTGAAAAATATCAGGAATAGAACTAACCCCAGAAAATAAAATATTTACAACAAGATGTAAAAATCTATATGTATTAACAACAAAACATAAAATAACAGGAAAAAATAAAATTAATAAAATACAAATAGAAAGTCCTTTTAAATAATTCGTAAAAACAATTGATAATAATGATTATAGTTACAAAAATATAGATATAGAAGAAGATTTAGAAATAATAAATGATAGAATAAGTACATAAAAAAGAATAGCTCATGAAAAACCAGAATCATCAAGCTCATAAAAAAGAACACGTTATGAAAGAACTTTAACAGTTAATTTAAATCAATATTACATAATAGGAACAATAAATGAAAAATAATATTTAATACTCTTAAACACAGGACAAGAAGAAAATTATATAGCAAAATATCTAGTAAAAAGTGAAGAAATAAAATCTAATAGTAATATATGCTCAGATCTACCAAAGAGTTTAATAAACATTAAGGATACGGCAGAAAAGAAAATAATAATAGGAGTTAGAAAAATAAAAATAGAATTTGAAATAAAAGAAGAAATGCAAAAAGTAGATATAGTATTAGGAATAAAATGGTTAGAACAACTAAAATCATACAATATCGAACATACACAATTATCTATAACATATAATAAAGAAAAGTTATTCATAAAAAGAACTTTGACATGACATGAAAATATATGTACTTGTAAAAATAATAGTAGAAGGATATTATAATAGGTATTATACACCTATGATAGATACAGGAGCATAAGCTAACTTATGTAGATACAACTGTTTACCAGAAAGTAAATGGGATAAATTAAAAGTACCAATAGTAGTCAAAGGATTTAATAATGAAGAAAGCTTAATTACATACAAAGCTAAGAATATAAAAATACAGATATGGGATAAAATAATAACGATAGAAGAAATCTATAATTATGAACTAAAATCAAAAGATATGCTTTTAGGAATGCCATTTTTAGATAAATTATACCCACATATAATAACTAAAACAGATTGGTGGTTTACAACACCATGTAAACAAAAAGCAAGAGCAAAAAGAGTTATTAATAAAATAAGAAAGAAAACTAATTGGATAAAAGGAAGTGAAAAATTACACAAAAGTTAGAAAATATAAAAAATACAAAGACATAGTAGAACTAGTTGTATTTTTGATAAATAAAAAAAGAAATAACTATATTTTCAATTGATAAGGTAGAAATAATAAAGAAAAGATTAAGATAATTATATAGTGAAGATCCATTAAACGGATGAAAAAAACATAAAATTACTATAAAAATTGAATTAATAGATAAAAATAGTATAATAACTCAAAAACCATTAACATATAATTTTGACGATTTAAAATAATTTAAAATGCATATAGATGAATTATTAGAAAAACAATATATACAAAAAAGTAATAGTAAACACAATAGTACAGCATTTATAGTAAACAAACATAGTGAACAAAAAAGAGGAAGAAGTAGAATGGTTATTGACTATAGAAATTTAAATGCAAAAACTATGACATACAATTATCCAATACCAAATAAGATATTGAAAATAAGACAAATACTAGGATATAACTACTTTAGTAGATTTGACTGTAAATCAGGATTTTACCACTTAAAGTTATATGAAAATTCTAAGGAATTAAACTCATTTACAATACTACAAGGATTTTATGAATGGAACGTATTACCATTTGGATATAAAAACGCACCAGGTAGATACCAACACTTTATGGATAGTTACTTTAAACAATTACCTAATTTGTATAGTATACATAGATGATATACTACTATATACAAAAACTAAAGAGGAACATTTAAAATTATTAGAACAATTTACAGATATAATAGAAAAATTGAGAACAAGTTTAAGTGAAAAGAAAGCCAAAATTATGAAAAACCAGACAGAGTTTTTAGGCATACAAATAGATAAAAGTGGAGTAAAAATGCAACAACATATAGTAAAAAAAAATAATAAATTCAAAAGAAGAATTATATACAAAAAAAAAATTACAATCATTTTTAGGATTAGTAAACCAAGTAACAGAATATATACCAAAATTAGTAGAAAACCTAAAGCCTTTACAGAAAAAATTTAAAAAGGATGTGGAATATAATTACAATGAAGAAGATAAAAAAACAAGTTCAAAAAATAAAAATACTTTGTAAAAAATTACCAAAATTACAATTCCTATATGAAAATAAAAAATTTACATATATAGTAGAAGCAAACGCAAGTGAATATAGTTATGGAGGAGTATTTAAATATAGATATGAAGAATAAAAAATTAGAACACCGTTGTAGATATTATTCAGGAACATTTAATGAAACGGAAATAAAATGGAAAATAAATAGAAAAGAATTATGTTCATTATATAAATATTTATTAGCATTTGAACCATATATTGTATATAACAAATTTATTGTGAGAACAGATAATACCCAGGTTTGATGGTGGTTAACAAGAAAAATACAAAACTCAATTACGACGAAGAAAATTCAGAGATTAGTATTGAATATATTAAATTTTACATTTACGATTGAAGTAATCAAGACTGACAAGAATGTTATTGCAGATTACATATCAAGAAAAAGCTACTCAAACTGATTTACTAATGGAAGAAGCTCGTGTCAAAGATATCCAAACAAACTTAATGTTACAAATGTTTGAACAAATGAAGTTATTACAAGAACGAGTTATCACATTAACTACTGAAGTTACAATGTAAAAGTGCAGGTTGAGCACTATAAAAAATAAGAAAAAGCTATTAGCAAAGATACTATGCAGGAAGAGCACATTAAAAAACTAGACCTAGAAGATGACGATGAGAAACACCTAAAAACTCAAATTACTAATGAAATTACAGTTACAATTGCAGGTGCAGGAGATGTATCCAAAGGAAAGAATATAGTCACTCAAAATAAACCTGAGTCACCAAAGAAAAAGAATTATAACCTCAACCAGATATTCTCAAAACCATATACACCAAATATACGAAAACCAGAGTCATCTATACCTCCCGAGATACACACATATTCCGAATCACTCAATCAACAAAAGCAGACTTCTAACCATATTACTCGTACATATATTGATAATATTTATACTTTACAAAAATTGTTAGATACAAAACCTATCCAGAGTAAAGATTTACAAAACAACACCAAGGATATATTACACAAAAATATCAGAACTATAACAAACTTATTGCTTTGCCTGGCACCAGTGCAAACTTAATTGCTTCATGTTACTATTATGGACTATTATCTACAGTTTACACAATTACTGGAGAAGAGTTTACAGGAATTCCAGATATTCACAAAAGATTTATGGATTATAAAAGGATTACAAAGGGACAGTTATTCTATGTCCGTTTCTACTCAGCACCAGCAGAAATATTGTTTGATGAAATAAAACAGACAATTACTGTTGTCAAGATAGGAATGACACGAGATTATATTATCCCTGAAAAAATATGAGAACAAGAAGAGATAACCAAAAATCAGATATCGGACTTCTACCGAAACAAGAGAGTTATTGGACTTAGCAGTATATTAACTGAGTTAGCAAATAATTATATAAATCAAAACCCAGTTTGGATTTACTACAATAGAAATCAATTATTGGTTTATTCTACTTGTAAAAATATTAGAGAAAATGACAGAGAAGAATAAGAAAATGGGTCATAACAATCCTAAAATAAGAAAAATTACCAGTCACAAGATCTATTACGAAAGGAATTATTTCAGAAGAAGCAATGGATCAATTATGTAAATAGGTTGGCCAAAGATACGATGACCACATATGCAGCAGATGTAGTGGAAGACACAACTTTATTCTAGATGTGATGCTACAATAGCAAGAAGATTAAAAAAAAAAAGCAAATACAACAAGAAGAAAATAACAACGGATCAATAATAGAGAAATAAAAGACAAAGGAGACAAGTTAGAAAGCGACATATGGAAGAATAGTTAGTTTTTCTTAACTTATTTTTACGTAAAATGTATAGCATTATTAGAGTGTCATTATTACTCTTGACTTTTTGGCACCTATCATTACTAGTCTTTAATAGCCTTTAAAACTTTTTGATTTCTACTTTTTGTAAAGTAGTTTTTGTAGAATTATATTAGGACAAGTGTAAAGTAAAATAGTATGCGCGTTTTCATTTTTAGGTTATAAATAGACGAGCATCCGCTCAGATAAAGGGTAAGTCTTCATGAGTTGAAGCAAAACCTTCTCTTGTACACAAAACTTTTGAATTGTTTAGTAAAAACAAGTATATTTCCAAGGAAAAGTTATGAATCATCAAACATCTATGAAAAATCTAGAATTATCAGATTTACTAGGACAAGTATTTATATTTGTGATTATAAATAGCTAAATTCATAAATTCCTGACAATCATGATATGATAAAATAAGTTCATGTTAGTTAATTTATAGTAGAATTATTCGAAAAATAGTATATTAAGAAGTTTATTAGCAAAGTGAAAAAGGAGAAAAATCCCCAAGAACTATGTCATCCTAAAGATGAAACCGGTGAGGCAAGAAAGCCCTGATAGGGGAGTAGCTAGAGTAGAGACGTTGTTTAAGGGAAAAGTATCCAGATTATCAAGCTAACAGTGACCGAAGAACATGTTATGTAAGAATAATCTAGTATATAGTAATCTAAAATGATCATATTTTGTTATGTGTATGATTAAAGAAAATATTTTGAAAAAAGCATCATATGAAAAATGAATACTTATTTATCTGACGAAATGGTAGATAAATTTAAAATACTTGTTTTGTATATACTTAAGGATATAGAAATTGTAGATATAAGAAAAATCATATTGAAAAAAATATTTGATAAATATTTTATGACTAGAATAAATTACATACCTCACCTACCTACTTGTTCTTGCAAATACTTACATACCAAACCTACACATCAATCTTGATAAATTACGTGTATTCAGAATATTGAAAAATGGATATGAAAAATATACAATTAATAGAAAACCTAATGAAAACAAATCTAGAAAAATATATGAGAACTAAGGATATAAAATATATAGAATTCTTTAATGAAAATATACAAGAGTTATTAAAATTAAAACAAACAACTAATAAATACTATGATAAATCATTTAATTACTAGAATCCAATTCCAAGTTATTCGTAGAAACCTAAGCATAATATGAATAATATGACAAGTTATATATCTGATGAAACTAAGATACTTATTTTATATATCATAAAAGACTTAGAATTAGAACACATAAAGAAAATAATATGGGAAAAAATATTTGATTTTGAAGATGAGTTACTAAGTACAAATTGGATAGAAAATGAATTAGAAAATATAGATTTCTATGGTAGAAATAATTCAGATAGTTATTATTCAGATGGATATTATATAGATTAAAAATGTTAGAATATATTAACAGAGTTAGAGAAAAATAAAGTTGGCTATACGAAGAAATTAATTATAGAAACCAGCTTAGAAAAGGAAGAGAACAATTAAAAGAAAGAATAATTTGGTTAAATAAAACCATAAAACAACTAGAATTAAAAGACAGTTTAAAATATGATTTAGATATAAAATTATTTATAGATAAAAAAGACAGGATAATTAACGAAATAGATAACCTAGAATTTAATATCAGATATAGTACAATTAGAATAAATTATTACAAAGAAATTTGCAGTATCACAACTACTTTAGGATAAAATGATAGATTATGAGTATTTAAAATATTGGAGACAAGATATGAAAGAAATAAGATTAACAGAGATACTGATGAAAGATAATTTAATTGAATATTTTAGAACAAAAGATATAGAATATTTAGAATACCTTCAAAATAATATACAAGAATTGCAAAGACTAAGAGAAAAAACTAAAGAATATTACAGTAAAACATTTAACCAAATACCATCCAATCACCCCCCAAGATGTGAACATTAATAAAATTAAAATAAATAAACTAAAAATAAAAATATTTAGAGAAGTTAAGAAATATCCAAGCACAAATAAAAATAGATCCATTAGAGTTATAATAGATCTATTTAAATTACTAAAGTTATTCGCATCCCCCTACAATAACATATATTTAATTTAAGACCAGAAGATTCAATAGTTTTTTTAGTGTACTAAATTATGTATCAAATTAAAACAGTTCAATCATTTTGAAATGATTTTTTTGGTATTATTACTTTGTTGAAATTTGGACTTTTTCAGAATATTATCGCATCTTATTCTTCAAAAAAGCATAGCTCTTGTGAAGAATATATATATATATATAATCGACATCGGTTGGAACCTATGTTGCTCGATTCTTTATGAAAATATTCGTTTTTGGATTGTTCTTCAAAATGCAACATTTTGAAAGATTTGATAACTGAATAATATTTTTGAAAAATCTAAGCAACATAGGTTTTTGAAACTACATGTTTAATATTTTCAATATATAAATGAAGATGAATCTGGACATTTGTTGGAACTTATGTTGCTCGACTCTACAAATATATTATCATACCTAAATATTAGATCCTTCAAAAGACATGGCTTCTAAAAAGTCTAACACACATCTAACAACATTTTTCGTCACAAAAAATTCGAACTATTTTTCAAATGAAATGCATTCAAATATTATTTCTTAAGATCTACTTCAATTTACTATTATTTAGTCAAATTTACATCCAAACGCTTCACGTAACTATAAATTTTTTTACAAAAAGTATTTGATCGCATGTACGTTGTACATTTTTTATGAAACTCGATAGGAACGTCTATTGTGAAACATCTGTTTTTAGTATAATTGGTGCATTTGAGTTTTATGCACCAACGATGTAAATTTTATAGGCATAGATAAATGGTCGATTACATTCTCCTATCCACAGGGTAACAACGATCGGAGAAAACGATAGATTCTCCATTCAATTATTTTCATTGCCAAAACCAGGTCACTTCATAGAGGCTCCAAAAGAACTTGTTGACGAAGAACATCCTTTACTCTTCAAACCATTTGAAATACTTGGATTATTTGAGTATATTATTACTTCACAAGTTGGCGATAGTGTTCCTGATGAAACTTTAAAGGCTTATTGTGGTGTTTGATTGATGAAATCTCAGTAATGCAGATCAAGTTCAATGGAATAGTACATTGAGGAAGAGAGAACTCAGAGAGAGAATTGGTATTGAACAAAAATATCTGAGTTAGTTACAAGTAATTCCTACTCAACTATATATATACATGAGTTAGGTAACTCACTCTAGGCTCCACTTACTCATAAACTTACAGTGGTATAACTCCTAACTAATTCTGTTACAACTCCTAAGTGATTCTATTTACTGCTTCCTATCATTCTCAACATTGATATGTTAAAAAAATGTGAATTTTTGATGGACATTTTTGTTACAATATCGTTAGGAGAGATGAAATTATGAAATTTCTGACAAAATGACTATCAAAAACGTTTTCCACTAGTCATCTCCGATGGGATTTTATTGGTGAAATTTTAAAGGCTTATTGTGGTGTTTGATCCGTTAGAAAAATGTGAATTTTTGACGGACATTTTTTAGTAGATTATTGTTAATCTAGATGGTATTATGAAATTTCTAATAGAACGTCCGTCCAAAATATTTTGGATGAGTTATTTTCAACAGATTTCGTTGGAAATTCGTGTTTTTTTAAGTAGAGTTTGTATCTTATGTTTGAATTGTTGCAGTTCTTAAACTTTAATGTTTGATTTATTTTTTTTTTTGTAAATTGGAGAGATGATATTATTTAATATTATGCATCATTAGAAATCATACTAGCCTACTACTACTAATACAATGCGAATAATGTAAAGGCATATTGTAAAATTTCATGGAAGGAACTGTCAATTAGAGCTGATATGCAGAAGAAGAAAGTAATTGTTTTATTGAATGAAGCTTAAAGCCAAAACTCTACATTTAGCTGTATATATACACATGCTTTGTTTGCTTCTTTATATCTAACTAACTTCAATTAATGGAGCCACTAACTGTCCAGCTGGAAGTAACTAACTGTCCAGCGGGCAATTAGTCGATTGATCCTCAACAACCCCCTTCAAGCTGGGCACACTGAAGATGTTGATCATGCCAAGCTTGGATAAGAGATGAGAATGTTGTAGACTGCTCAAACTCTTTGTCAATAAATCTGCCAGTTGTTCAGAAGAAACTAAGTAACAAGTGTTGATTAATCCTTGCTGAAGTTTTTCCCGGATAAAATGACAATCTATATCAATGTGTTTAGTACGCTCATGGAACACAAGATTAGCTGCAATTTGCATTGCTGCTTTACTATCATAGTAAAGAGGAACAGGCAGTTGCACATCTAAATTCAGCTCTTCAAATAAACTAACTAGTCATACAATTTCAGCTACTGCTGAGGCTAGGCTTCTGTGTTCTGCTTCAGCTGAGCTCCGTGATATAGTAACTTGCTTCTTTGACTTCCAAGATATCAAAAAACGTCCCATTTAAATAGATATCCTGTGATTGACCTTCTAGTATTTGGACAACTAGCCCAATCTGCATCGTAATACACCGTCAGTTGTTATGAGGGATTGGATGACATAAAAATGCCTAAACCTGGACAATGTTTGAGATATCAGACCACCCTTATAGCGGCCTCCATGTGAGACGCCTTTGGATGATGCATAAATTGAATTAGACATTAGACAGGAAAGCAAATGTCTGGCCTTGTAACTATTAGGAAAAAAAGTCTACCAATGAGTCTTTGATAACTGCTAGGATCTTTTAAAGGTGGATCATTAGATGTACTCCCAATGTGTTCATCAAATTCAACTGTGCTGAATTTATCATTGATTTCCATGGGTGAATAAACTGGCTTAGCTCCTGATATTCCAAGATCAGAGATTAGTTCTAAAACATACTTCCTTTGGTGCATCACTATTTCTGTTGAATTTCGAGCAAACTCAATACCAAGAAAAAAATCTTAAATCTCCAAGATCCTTTATCATAAAATTGGTCTGCAAAACTTGTTTTGTTTCTAGAATTAACTGAATATCATCACCTGTGACCAACAAATCATCAACATAAATAAGTACCACGACTATCCTCCCTGCCTCCTTCTTCGTAAATAATAAGTAATCACAATGACTTTGAGTAAACCCCGCTGTATTTAAGGCAGAAGTGAGCTTAATGTTCCACTGTCTAGAGGCTTGTTTAAGTCCATACAAAGACTTGAGCAAACTGCAGACCTTTTGTAGATCTCTATCTGTATTGAAACCTTGTGGGACAGTCAGATACACTTCCTCATTCAAATCTCCTTGTAAGAAGGCATTGTTAACATACATTTGGTGTATTTCCCATCCTTGAGCTGCAGCCATAGAGATTACAGTTCTTACGGTAACCATTTTCACAACAGGTGAAAAAGTCTCTTGAAAATTCAATCCTTCTTATTGGTTGTAACCCTTAGCAACAAGTCTTGCCTTGAACTTATCAATGGTCCCATCTGCCTTGTATTTGATTTTATAAACCCATCTACATCCAATTGCCTTTTTTCCTTTGGACAATGTGATAAGTTCCTAGGTTTTATTATTCTGCAGGGCTGTAATCTCTGTTTGTATTGCATTTACCCATCTACTGTTAACAATGGCTTCACCATAAGATTTAGGCTCAATTTCCAGAGAAAATTTTGAGATAGAACTTTGATATGATGAGGATAACCCTGCATAATAAACCACATCAGAAATAGGATACTTGCAGTGCTGGGCATTTCCAACCTTCCCTGGCTTCACATAGTCTTTAAGCAAAATTGGAGGCCTTACAGTCCTGCCTGACCTACTGGTAGAAATAAGAACATCATGCTTAATATGAGAATTTGGTGCTTCAGTTGTGTGTTGTGATGCAAATTTAGGAACCATATCAGAAAGAAGCACATCTGGTGTAGAGTCATGTACCATATTATTACATGAAGGAAGTAGGCTATCATCTAGAGGAGCAGTAGCAAGATGAGGTGTAAAACAATCAATGTTGAACTCAAATGCATCAACATATGACTGGAATGGAAAAACATGTTCATTAAACATTACATCTCTACTCACAAATATGTTGCGAGTGTTTAGTTCAATCAGTTTATATTTTTTTGCGATAAGAGCTGTATCCAAGAAGGAATGACTTGATCGCCCTGGCACTAAACTTATTAGGTTTGGACAAGTTAGTTGCATAACATTCACAGCCTATCACTCGAAGATGTTGTAGATTAGGTTCATGGTTATACAACATTGAAAAAGGTGATTTGTTACCCAATATACTGTAGGGAATTCTATTGATGATATACACAGCAACCTCAACACAATCTCCCCAAAATTTTGAAGGTAGAGATCCTTGAAATTTAATTGCCCGGGCAGTTTCCATGATGTGTTTATGTCTTCTCTCCACAACACCATTTTGTTGTGGAGTGTATGGACATGAACATTAATGAATGATTCCGTTGAACTTAAATAACTCACTATAACTCTTATTGATAAACTCCGATCCATTGTCAGTTTGTATCATCTTAATTTTGCAATCAAATTGAGTAGACACCATAGCAATACAATTTTTTAGTAGAAAAATGACATCAGATTTCAATCGCATAAGAAATACGCAAGTCCACTTAGAATAGTCATCAACAATGTTGAGATAAAATCTCATACAATCATATGTTTCAATTTTATAAGGCCCCCAAACATCCATTGCAACAATTGAAACAGAGTAGTTGACTTAGTAGTGCTAACAGGAAAAGGCACTCTAGTCTGTCGAGCAAGTGGGAACACATCACAAGAACCTAAATGAAAATTAGAATTGTTATTGAAGAATGAAATCCTTCTAACAACTTTCATGGGAACATGTCCTAATCTCTTGTGCCAAGTCACTACATCTACTGCTTCGTGTACTGCCAAAGATTTCCTGGGAACGTCATTATAATGTGTATTCTTTCCTTGTAGTGTGTATAGCCCCTCAGTTTCATTACCAATAGCCCTCACTTTCCCAGTGAGGAGATCCTGAAAAACACAGAACCCAGGGAAGAAAGAAACACAATAATTCATCTCTCTAGTTATCTTGGAAACTGATAAGAGATTGAACTTAAAACCAGGAACATAAAGCACATTAGTAAGGTGCTCACCACCTTTAAACTTGCAATTACCAATACATGATATTGTGCTATTTCCCCAGTAGGCAATTGAACTGAGCCAGTATTACCTATTTGAGCACCAGACAACAATAATCGTGCATTACTAATCATATGATTAGTTGCTCCAGTATCTACAATCCAAGCATAATTATCCTTGCTAGTGTAAGAGACATTACCTGCAAGATTTATATTGGCTCTAGCCATACTAGCATTTGCGTCACCAAGCTTGGAGTGTCACAGAAAATCCTCAATCTGGGTTAATTGTTCATAAGTAAGAAACTTAAAAGCACCATTACTTTTATTGTCTTTTCCACCTCAACTTATCTGACCACGCTCATGACAATGAGAGGAGCTACTGTCGTGGTGGAACTCAGTCGAGCAATCAATCCCTGTCACTATATTTTCTTTTCTTTTACCCTTAAATGAAGTTGGATAACCAATCAACTGATAACAATTCCCTTTTACATAGCCACGAGACTTACAATGATCACAACATTTTAATTTATAGCATTGGTCCTTAGAGTGGCCCTTCATGTGGCAGTAATCACAGTAAATATCATTGGCTCTTTTGTACTGCATGCTTCCTCTAGATGTGAACAAAGCTGTAGGATCCATACCACCAGCAGATTGAAAATTCCCAGCAGAAAAAGGAAGAAAAACTATTTAAGAGGACTTTTGACTTTCATCCTAGATAATCAATGCATAGGCTTAATTTACAGTAGTAGGAGGAGTAGTCTTCATTAAAATCTGACCACGAGCATTACTATATCCATCATTTAGGCCCATTAGAAATTGGAGTAACCGCTGCTTCTGAAGATGTTCACTATACTCCTTGGATTGGTCACAATCACATGACGGTGGGGGCACAATCGAGTCATACTCATCCCAAAGCTCCTTCAACCTAGAGTAATAAATCGAAACTGGCGAAGTACCCTGAACTAGTGGCGCAATTTCCTTGTGAAGATGATAAACTTGAGACAAATTCACCTTATTAAACTGTTCTCGAAGATCCTTCCAAACTGAGCAAGCAGTAGATTTGAACAAAATTCTAGAAAGTAATCCCTTACTTACATTGCTTATTATCCAGGAAATTACCATGCATTGCAGTGGTCCCATTAATTCACCAAATCAGCTCCAAACTTGTCACGAGTGATAGATCCATCGATGAGTCCAATTTTGTTCTTCGTCAAAAGTGCGAGTTGCATTGCTCTGCTCCAAAGTGTATAATTCTCCATTCCAGTAAGCTTAATACCAACCTGTACCACACCAGGCGTATCTGATGCTCCCAGGAATAAGGGATGATTGTGGTCAAATCGTATATTTGCCATTGCAAAAATTATAAAAAAAAAACTCAAAAATGAAAAAATGTTCGAAGACGAACGAAAATCTCTCAATTTCCTGCTTAATCATAGCAAGAAATTCCTAGATTTCCTGGCTTTGATACCATGTAAAATTTCATGGAAGGAACTGTCAATTAGAGCTGATACAGAGAAGAAGAAAGTAACTGTTTTATTGAATGAAGCTTAAAGCCAAAACTCTACATTTAGCTGTATATATACACGTGCTTTTTTTGCTTCTTTATATCTAACTAACTTCAATTAATGGAACCACTAAATGGCCAGCTGGAAGTAACTAACTGTCCAGCTGGCAATTAGTCGATTGATCCTCAACACATATAATATTGTATAAAAGAAATTCCTTCCTTGTCTGCTTTCAGCAAGTTCTGGTCAAACATTATGTTGTGAATCAAGCTAACTCTATTGGGGCAATTAAAATGTTGGAGAGTTAGATTTGAAATTTGGGTCAAATTAACATCTAAATTGATTTTAAAACGTACTTGGAGTTGCACAAATGTGTTTATGCGAATTTTGATCTTGCTTAGATAAAGTTTATCTAGTTACCTGCTACATTACGGAGGAGTCCCTCCTACGCCTCCTAATTTATTATTGATTTCATCTCATGAATTCAAATTACAAGAAGAAATAGCCTGTCCAAACGCTTCCTTAGACTCATTAAATTGGTTATGGTTCAAGTTAGCAGACGTTCCAAAGATAAAAAGAAGTTTAATCCCAATTAAAGTATTGTTAATTTTTGTGTTTGGGACTTTCCTACAAAGGATGAGCTAGTCATCTTGATCGATGTGGATCACAAGTAAGGTGGATTTTTTTCCACAGGTGTTCGCCATCTCTATTTTTGAACCCTAATGACTATCTCTGATGTAATGTTTCGGATTAGTAGTAACTGATTCTAGTAGATTTTTCTATTCACTCATGATCTGGCTTAATCGACCCAATCATTTTATTGAAAGAGGGGATCTTTTCTTAAAAAATGATCATGGCAAGCGAGCCTGAAATGATCGGCACCTATGCTTGATTCCAATTAAGTTACCCTCCATCGCGTATATACTTTTGCACGGGCCATTGTGAAAAATAGGCTGCTCTCCTGAAAATTAGCCAAAAACGTTACTTCTAACTTCACAAATTTGCTTCAATTGGAAAATAAATTTCAGAAAATTAACCCGTAATCTTACTAAATAATTCATATAGCATACTAATTTCTCTTTGCTTTGGTTTTTTAACGATGATTTATCTACTATGCTTGGAAGGGAGAATATTCTAACATAACTATTAGTTAAAACGACATCGACGCGCGGCAAAGAATAGAATACTATTTCATTAACATGTCACCCTCAAAAGAATTATCAACAAGATTTTATTCTATATAAGGGTTGCTTTTTATTTTATCGTAGTTTCTTGGTCTTTTGGGAGGTCATAAGTAATTCTTTCTAGGAAAAAAAGATTTTAGTGCAAAGAGAAATATTGTCCTATTTTATAAAGCATGTAGTTAATCGTCATGAAAAATGCTTCTTGAACATGATTTTATTAATATCACATGAACATATGCAAGATTTCTACGTTGTACATGTCTATCGTAGATTATTTATTATAGGTTTAAATTATATATTGGTAAACATAATTTTATTTATTATATCAATATAATAAAGCATGTTACAATAATTATCTAATATAATTTAAAGTTGCCTTTACGTCCACAAAATCGATTTGGATAGCATTTTAATATTCGATACTATTGATGAGAGCTGTGGAGAACACAATTAGTAGCACCACATATTAATTTCCCAATTGTGTCACAACTTTTCTGTAATTTTTTTATATATGAAATAATAACATTGGGATTATAAGTTCTGAAATAAAATAATAAAATACCATATTAAGTTATTCTTTTTCAAAGTTTTTTGTCCGTTTTTTTTTTTTTAAAGAAACAGACGATTGAAACTGAAATATAAGTTTATTTTACTTGATACAGCTTATATCAGACACATATTTTATATATTATAATTAAAGTTCAATGAATCAAATATTTATCGGTCAAAGTGTATCAAGTAACATGAGAAAATTGCAGGAAAGATGTCATTTAAGTCTTGAATGAAGGATTGTTGACATTGACCAACTTAAAGGGTCAAACATAATTAGTAAACTTGATTAAGTTAATTGTGGACTTGATTAATATTTTCAAAACTTTCTAATCTTTTCAAAAATTCAAATCAACCCACATCCCTCTCCTTTCCAAATCAACCGTCTCTCTCTCAACTCTCTTCCAACCAACAGTTCTGCAAAATTTCTCCCTTCAATCTCCTGCGACTTCAAGTTCCGGCGACAAATATCTTGGCGAGTTCTTTTTTGACTTTCAATCGTCAATCGACGTGACAAGCAGTGTTCTCCAGCGACAACAACTTCGAGTTCTTCGTCGTCCCATTTCTTCTTTCACAGGTAAAAAATCATGTCTTTTTAGTTATGAAGAAACAGAGGAACCTGAGACAACTTCTCTTCTATTATTGGTTAAAAATTTCAATATTTCTTACTTAAATTTAAAATGTGGACTGAATAAAACCCTAATTTTTGGCATTTCTTCTCTACTCTTTTCGATGTGAAATATAATTTTTTGTTGTTGTTGTAGTTCTTGTTGTCGAACTGTTGATTCGATTTGTTGGTGATTTTTGTTCACCGTTGATGTTCTTAGTGTGTGAGTGTGTGTGTGTGTTGTGTTGGTGTTGCTGGGTTGATTTGTTATTTTTCTTAATAAAAATCGTGTTGCAGCAGATGAACCATCTGATGCAATAGATGAACCATCTAAAGTAACAGATGAATAATTTGATGCAACAGATGTAAATCTGATGCAACACATGAAAATCTGATGCAACAGATGAACACTCTAACAGATCATTCATCTGTTGCGATAGACGACTCTTTTGTTTTGAAGAAATCTAAATAATACTAATTCAATAGATAACTCATTTGGCAATAGATGAGTGATCTATTACCATCTGATGCAACAGATAAAAATCTGCTGCAACATAAGAAAATTTGATGTAACAGATAAATAATCTAACAGATCATTCATCTGTTGCAATAGATGACACTTCTGTTTGGAAGAAATCTAAACAATATTGATCCAATAGACAACTCATTTGGCAATAGATGAGTGATCTGGTGCAATAGATGAGTGACCTTTTTTATTGTTTTCAACGAATTACTCATCCGCTGCAACAGATAACCTACCTGGTGCAACAAATTAGTGATTTGTTTTTATTATTTTCAATGGATTACTCATCCACTGCAACAAGTCAGTTATATGCTGCAACAGATAACCTACCTGGTGCAACAAATTAGTGATCTGTTTTTATTATTTCCAATGGATTACTCATCCGCCGCAACAGGTCGGTTATATGCTGCAAGAGATAACCTACCTGATGTAATAGATTAGTAATATATTTTTATTATTTCCAACGGATTACTCATCAGCTGCAATAGTTCGGTTATATGCTCCAACAGATAACCTACCTGGTGTAATAGATTAGTGATCTAATTTTATTGTATCCAATGGATTACTCATCCGCTGCAACAAGTTGGTTATATGCTGCAACAGATATCCTACCTGGTGCAACAGATGAATGGTCTGTTAGAATTATTATTTTACTGTTGTACATGTTTGATTTACTGTTATCCTTTTTTAACGATGTATTAATTAATTATAATCTATTTTATGTTCCTATTCATTTTAGATAATATGGCTTCCAAAAAAAAATTGAATCAAGTCCAAGTAAAGGAACAAATAAAATAGCTAGGCTACATCCACCACTCTATGAGATTATTTTACAAGTGTTATCTCAATCAGGAGCAGAAGATGATGAATATGGGGAGGAGTAATGTTTCAAAAGAGAAGATCCAAATTCTAATAGCCCTTCCACCGAAGAGTTGGTCAAAACCTTCAGCATTGATCATTATTCTGTGAGAATGCAGTGCGATTGTGCCACGGATTTAATGGGTGATTTTGTGGTTAAGTCAGCCATGAAAAAATCTTTCGACGCCTTCAGAAAAATACTTCGAGAATAAAAATTGGATGCATATTTCAGGGACAGCTTCTTTGGGCAATATCTTGATTTGCCGGAGGACAACAATGCTCATTTCTAAATGAAAATGGTATATGATATTCTCAACCGTAGGTTTATGTATGAAAATAAAGATAATATGGATGAGGAGCGGATAAATTACTGTGGCATGCCTGTTTATTTGGTTGCAAGGTTTTGCCATAGTTACTGGATTAAAATGTTATCCTCCTTCTTCATCTCAAGTTATACCTATTCTAACTCCAAAAAGCACCCCTCACACCCAAAAAAGGCAAAGGCAAGTCAATTGATCATGATGAACCGGTTTCCCTTGTTGGCCCAAGCTTCAAAAACATAAATTTAATAGAAGAGTTGAAAGGTAAAAGACTTTCAAAGAAGCACAATCAATTATTGTTCTTTGATTTAGTTTGTACATAATATTCTTTGGGCAAGAGACGTTAACAACAACATAACACTTGGTTTGATAAAGCTCTCCGAGGATCTTGATGCATTTAACAGCTATCCTTGGGGTTAAGAAAGCTACAAAATGACTGCCAAATATTTGTTGACTCCGTTAACGCCAAGGACAGTCAACTTATATGGCTTTTCATAGGCTTTCACGGTAAATATTTCTTTTATCATGACATGATTTATTTTTTTTATTCAATAATGCTTTTGATTTATTGGCGTTATTTTATAGGCTTGGGCATTTGAAGTTATTCCTTATTTGAGACAACAAGTGAACTATCAGGAAGAAGTTTCCTGTCTAAGAATTCTGAGATGTTTGTCAGCCAAAACTGATAAAAATAAAAAATTTCTCGATCTCTTCAATCTTCCGAAGGAAGTAGTAAGTCTAACTCTAATTAAGTTTTTATTTTTATTGATAATTTTTAAAAATGATTTCATCATCATTCTAATACATGTATTGATTTATTTAAGATTGTCCATCCGTGGCTTGTTCCGACCAATCGAGAGTTGAAGATGCCATTTTTGCTTAGTTTATGGTCTGTGCAAACTTTATCGACCCTAAGGTCATTGATAGAATAAAGGAGGAATTATTTGGAGCAACAACCATCACAAGAAAAATAATTTTTGAGGGTAGGCTTATTATTGTTGATGATGGTAGTGGTAGTGGTGCTCCTCTTATAGTTTTTGAAATAATAAACCATTATGATTATGATCATACTGGTTATACAGATTTTGCCACTTCTAGTGAATGTTATGCATGCAAATGTCAACATTGCAAGGCAAAACATGATGGAGTGATTAATGCTATTAATGCATTAAATTCTTCTGTAAAGAAAATAACATCTAAAAGGGTTGTCATTTCATCAAAGAGGATTTCATATCTATACACTCCACTAGAGATCAAGGTGACTAAGAGGAGAAGGAAAAAAATTTCCAAGGCATCATCAAGCATAAAAAAAAGCAAAATTGGAACTCCTCTGCCTTTGTATTGCACCTTTGATCAATGTACAAGGGTCACAGAAGAGCAGCATGAGCTGAAGAAGGTGAATGTATATCATCTGTTCCAACAAACAAACAGAAACATATATGTTTCAATATATTATACATCTGCTGAAAATTATCAAACATATATATATATCTATTAAAATTGTCGTATAACCTAATGCATCATTTGCGTTATCTGTTGCAACATATGTCCATCCTTTTCAGCAAATCAAATAGGTCTTAGTACTATTTTAATTTGTACCAACAGATGAGTCATATGTTACAACAGATGGGTCATCTGGTCAAAATTATCGTACAGTTCTGTTTTACCTATTCGAGTTTATCCTAATAGATGATCCATCTGATACAATAGATAGATACTCTATTGTATATCTGTGATTATTAGCATTGAAAATTTTGGCTTTCCACGTGGATGTCACAGTAGAAGCTACTGTTGAACAACATAATATCACTATTGATAATCAATCAATTGCTTTCATGGAAGAAAAAAAAGTGGAGCCCGTCAGTTTGGGAGAATGAAAGAATTACCCATTTGAAGATTCTAACATCTCAGATGAGGCTCTAAAAAAACTAACAAAGTTGATCAACGACTATTCATAATGGATTGCCGATGGGCTATTAAAGCATAATGCCTACAGGTACATAAATCTTTTTTAAGGATATTGGTCTATACAATTATTGTTGTAAAAATATGACATTAACACATATAAATCAGGTAGAAAACAAAATGACAAATACTACAAAGTGAACAAATCGAGTCTTGGTTTTGATATGTTTGACTTTTTTGTTACACATCCCGGAATGAAGGATTGGTTCTATTTGATGTCACAGCCCAAAACTTGTTGGAATGATAAGGTTTAAATGTCATACATATTACTATTAATTAAGACTTTGTTTAATTGCATCTGTGTATTAATTTTAGTGTCACGTAATCTAAAATGTTTGATAATATGTGCAACACACCGATATTATTTTTTACTACCTCTAAAAGAAGGCTAAGTTGCAAACACAAGAATAATACAGATACACGACAGATAATTATTTGTACAAAGTTTACATCAATAATGCCTACGATAGATTTTGTCAACAACAACCGGAAGTTTCCCGAACTGAGGAATGCTTAATCAACATCATCAAAGTTTTTAGCATTCCAGTTGGCTTACCATGATATTTGGTCGATGAAGTATATATCCCATTCAATTATGGTGATAAATTCCATTGATTGTTAGTTGTCGTTGTTCTAAAAGAGAGGCGCATCTGAGTTTATGACTCGATATCGAGAAGGAGACGTTCAGCATCATTGTTGGAGATACAAAGGCTGGCCAAAATATTGCCTACTTACCTTGATATAAGTGGCATTTTAGACGAAAAGGTTCGTACTGATTGGTTGACTATTGAGAAACACCGGATAAAATGGGTAATCCATTTGATGTACAATATGTTAAAGGAATTGATCAACAACCCATTGGTATCCTGTAAGTATCATCATGATTTAGTTTTACTTCATAAATTTCACAATGCTTACATGAACTGCAAGATATGTATTATCTGTTTTTATTTAAAACGCAGGGATTGTGGTATTTTTGTTGCCTCTTACGTCGAGTATTTGAGTGATGGATTACAAGTACCAAATAATGGACTTAATGCCGGATTACTCTGCAAAAGATATGATTCTCTTTTATGGAAATACAGAGAACTGAAAGCTCAAAAACCATACGCAAACGACATTAAAGATCCACGATGACCAAAGCCGAATTCCATAACATCGGATGATGAACAACTTATCCATATTGAGTAGATATTTATAGCTTGAGTTTGTCAAAGTAATAACCTCTCCTTGATAATTGTTGGTACCAAAGGTTAAATTGTTGATTTATTTGTGGAGTAAATTATTTGTACCCATAATGATTTTTTTTATATTTCATTTATTTGTTGAGTTATTTCACGTAATTTATGAAGGCTTCGGGTTATTTTATGTTGTCTGTGAATATAATTTAATCCTTAGTTTTGAACTTATTAATTGAAATGGAATACTAGATTCAGATATCACAATAGGTACTACATCTGTTGCAAAAGACGACATATCTGTTGGAAATGTCAAACAGATTTAGACATATGTTGCAACATGTAGGTCATCTATTGGAAATTATCAAATAGGTTTTCCAAATTTTTTGATTTGTTCCAATATATTATTTATCACTTGCAACAGATAGACTATATGTTACAACAAATTATATATCTGTTGCGATAGAGAATAAGACATCTGCATAGTGAAACAGAGGACCAACCTTTTGTAATAGATAATCAATCTGTCACAACATATATTCTATCTGTTGCAACATATAGACAATTTGTTAAGTTATAAAAAAATCAACTTTCGCCAACATAAAAAATTCTTAGGGTATTTTTCTTTGTACATCTTCTTCTTTATATGTAGGCTCCAACCATCTAGTTAGTACCCCATAAGCCCATACATCTTGCATGTTTTCCAAAATGGCATTACATAGACCGGATATTTTTGTGCCTGTCAGTAAACATTTGATGTATACAAGCGATACGGCCTGTACACGACAGCAGTTTGATTCTTTGAAGGTACATGCCCTTGTTTTGACCTTTAAAATTCCATGTTTTCTTCATCAAGAATTTCGCTGGCAAATGATCCATTAGGTTACTCTGCCTCAAAAAACTGTGGAACAACTCCAACAATGGCTGCATGTGGGTAAAAAATCTTCGTCACTGAAGACAGGTAAGTTGCAGTCATAAACCTTAATCTTTCCCTCCTCAAGAAGTATCTGAATAATGAGAACATGTTTGACTTCTACGTTTATGACTGCAAGAATTCTCTTTGCCTTGATCTAGCACTTGTCGTATGGATATGGCCTCTTCCTTATAACATAGTTAATCATTCTTCCTCCCATTTATATGCAGAAACTAACTGATCAAATCCTGGGACATCAGGATTTTCAACTTGATCCTTGAGATAATTATACCTATTCTTGAAATTGTTGTAGAAATTGAGGTCCATTATTCTATCAGCAACATCATAAGCATCAGGGTCTGCTAATTGTCTGTCTCTCATGAGAGAGGGAATTTCATCAACATACTATTATATAAAAAGATAATTTTTAAATATGTTGGTAACTGTAAAGAAAAACATAATGGAAAGATGAAATAGATGTTGCAGAGGGTTTTCTGAATCTGTTCACAGATTACCCAGCTAACACAACTTATGCAACAGATGTTTAATTTGTTGCAACAGAACAACCACCAGTTGTGCCAGAATACCTAGCTATTGCAAAAGACGACACATTTGCTGCGTAGCTTCTTCTTCATGTAGTAGATTAGTAGGCTAGGTTAGGAAAAGTTAACTTACCTTATCCATGTACTACTCACGCATATTTGTCATACTCTTGAAGTCTTGGACATCAAACATATGCATGGAGTATTCTTGTCCAGATTTCTTTTTCTTGAAATAGATGGTCTTTCGTAGTTCCATCCTCTCTTGGTCGCCAAGCGCCGCGTATATGCCCACCTTCTTCAGTGGCCTTGGAACTTTAACAATATTTGGAGAGGGGGAGTTGCAATCTTTTTTGTTTTTAGGCAGGAGAGTATTTGGCTAATTATTCTTTTCTTCCTCCTAACCTCTACTATAGGAGTGTATGGCTTTATTACCTTCTTGGATGGTATGACACCCCTCTTGGATTTAAATTCCTTGGTAGCTTCAGCGATAACCTCTAGCTTTTCAAGATTTTATCTTGTCTATCTTTGCACACATTGAATTTTCAATTAGAACATGAGGGTGAAGAGGGGTAAGATGGACCACTATAAGGGTGGAAGAGACTAGTGTATGGGAGAGAGAGACCTGTGTAAGGGGTGATTTCAAACATATTTATTTTTTCTTGAGCATCAATATGCTCATCATCACGACTGGCATCAGCATCAGCATTAGGATGGCTGCTACCAACATCAACAACTCCACCAGCAACACCCCCAGAAGAAGCATCCAGATATATTGAAGTAGGTTGGTCATGAAGAGCTTCAACATTAGGCTGACCTTGCCTAACTGCTCTTCTTATGGTTGTTGATCCAGCCAATTCTTTTTTATTAATTCCACCATTGGGTCTGCTATTGTACCAACAAGACCCAGAGTAATAAAAGAAGTTGTCTCCAACTCCTGCTCAGTAGGCATGATCCAAGGAAGAAAACCCTATAAAAAAGATAGATACATTAATGTTAATCATACAATAATAATTTGCACTTAGTTGGGTTTGGTTACATGTTAACACAGTCAAGTTATGAAATAGATAACCTATCTATTGCAATAACTAATCTGCATGTTGCAATAGTTTAATAATATATTGCATCACATTACTCATCTATTGCATAATTTACAGTAGATGGGTAATTTATTGAGTCTGGTTCAGAGAACCAGAGCAATATATGGTTAATCTGTTATGAAATATAGTTCGTCTGTTGCAACAAATTACCCATCTGTTGCACCAGTTGTAGTAGACGGGTAATCTATTAGAACAGATGACCCATCTGTCGCAATAGATGGCACATCTATTTCAATATCTTTTTTTGAGTCAAATTATTTTAATCCAAAGAAAAGTTACAGCATCATTTAGAGGGTTAAAGTGATCAGCCTCCTTAAATCCTATGCTGCTCTTTGTAGCCAACCACCTAAGGATCCTTGGACGGGAAACCTCATCTGGGTAATCCTTGAATTGCTTTCGGAGGGGAGGAATGGCTTTAAATGCCCAAGCCTAAAATATGTAAACAGAAAGCAAGCCAAAAAAAGTCATAATAATTATTCAAAATAAATTAATGGATGAGTAAACAAATATTGATTAAATTTATCATGAAAGCCCAAGAAAATCCGTATAATGTGATCGTCTTTGGGGATAAATTTGTCAGTAAATATTTGATAGTCAAGTAGTAACTGTCATATCCCTAGGGATAATTGTTGAATTTCTCAAGATCATCAGCAAGCTTCAACAGATCATCTTCTATGACTTTGTTGATGTCTCTTGCCAATATAACGGTATGGGTAAACCAAACTAAGCACAATTTCTCCCTGTACTACTTTGGTATGGTTTTATCCTTGAGATCTTCTATCAAATCCGTTGTTTTATATCTACGCCCAGTAATGTCTAACAACTCATCTATTTTTTCCTTTTGTTTGTTCATTTTGTTGGGTGGTTACTTGGACAATGCCTTCTGTATATTTGATGGTGGTCACTTAGCTGTCCTGCTTGCCTTGGACCTTTCGAGGGGTGTTTCCTTAATGAGAGGTTCTTTTGGACGATCGCATCTTAAGCCCGTCACTATGGCAAACTCTTTCAAGCCAAAATAAACCGTCATGCCACAGTAGTTGAACTAGATTTCATTCACCTTTTTTCGCCCTCTTACGAATCTTTATCATCCCCCGTGTCTTGATATTGTGCTTGAGAAGAACATATACCATGCTTATTTAGAAACGGAGGTTACGGTCCTCAGGTATCTCAAGAAAGTATCCAAAGTATTTCTTCTTAAAAAGTCTGTCTATGTTTTCATTCTTCATAATATTCCTAAATTCGTCAAAAGATTTCCCTAACTGATATTTAAGAACAAAATCACTAGCTAGTTTTGCAAGGTCATCTATCAGCATCGCAACTTGAAACCTATCAATACTAATAGTTGTGATAGCCTCATGCAGGAATTTCGATCTTATTTCATGCCCCATTGGTGAGGCATTATTATCTAGTTTATCTTCTTCATTCTCCTCACTTTTATTTTCCTCATAAGCCTCGATATACCCTTCTCCACCACCCTTTTCATAACTTTTCTCAGCCTCATTTTTCCCTGACTGAGATTGTTGAGATTGTTTAGGAAGTTTCTTCGAATTCATCTGTCTCTAGCATTTTTTGTTAGGTGGTCAGAAGTTGATCCACGTTCAGTTTTTTTTCTTTTGGGAGATAACTTTTAACTACAAATAATAGAAAAATAAAAAATGATTGGAACAGATGGGGAATCTATTTGAAGACCTATTTAATATCTTCCAATAGATGTTCCACCTGTTGCAAGAGATGGACCACTAACACCACCACCAACACCACTACCAATGCTACCAAGACCACCAATACTCATATCAAGGCCATCAAAACCGCCAACACCACCACCAAGACCAACTATACCACCACCAAGATCACCTATAACGACATCACAAATAACATCACAACTACCATCCAATAATACCTCGACATTCAATGCAACACTGCGATAAAAACTAGGATTTTCTAGGGTTCTTCCTACATTTTTAGCATCAGAACTCAAAATTGTTAACCCATTCTCAAAGATAATACAACTAAAAGTCTTCTTTTTCATCACTAACTAAAAATCCCTATTTTTTAGAAAAAATAACAAATATGGAACTCTTCTCAAACTCTGTTACCTATGAAGACAGAGAAAATGATAGATACAAGCAAGAATGGAGTCGAAAAGAATACCTATGTGGTTGAAAATAGGAAGAAAATCGATCTGTTGTGAAGGTTTGAGCAATTTGTTGAGTAGTTGTTGTCTGTTTTGTTGAGAGAGAGTACATCGAGATTTCAAATTATGAAATATTTTCCCCCAAATGGATGATTTGTATCTTATATGGGCTGATTTGTATTTTGGAAAAGAATGACTAGTTTTGAAAATGTTAATTTGGTCTGAATTAATCTTAATTGTTTTTTTAAATTTTAAATGATACAAAATGTTTCAACTCAGAGTGATGGATTGACGACTTGGATCGAGAGGAATGCAATACCAACATCATGCAACCACAAAAAATCAATTGAAGTTGTAGTTCACCCTATGTACTCATCCCTAGATCTATCTAAATCAATTTAGGTATTATCCCAATTTTAAGTTAATACAAAATATTTTGACTCAGAGTGATGGATTGAAGACTCGAGTCAGGAGAAACGCAATACCAATATCATGCAATCGCAAAAACTCAATTGAAGTTGTAGTTCACCCTATGTACTCATCGCTAGATCTATCTAAATCAATTTAGGTATTAGTTTAATATCAAGTTAATATGAAATATTTTGACTCAGAGTGATGGATCGACGATTCGGGTCGGGAGGAACGCAATACCAACATTATGCAATCGCAAAGATTCAATTAAAGTTGTAGTTCACCCTATGTACTTACCCCTAGATCTATCTAAATCAATTTAGGTATTATATCAATATTAAGTTAATATGAAACTTTTTGACTCAGAGTGATGGATCGATGGCTTGGGTCGGGAGGAACGCAATACCAACATAATGCAATCGCAAAGACTCAATTGAAGTTGCAGTTCACCCTATATACTCATTCCTAGATCTATCTAAATAAATTTAGGTATTAGCTCAATATTAAGTTAATATAAAATATTTTGACTCAAAGTGATGGATCGACGACTCGGGTCAGGAGGAACGCAATACCATACCATGCAATTGCAAAGACTCAATTGAAGTTGTAGTTCACCCTATGTACTCATCCCTAGATCTATCTAAATCAATTTAGGTATTAGCTCAATATTAATTTAATACAAAACATTTCAACTCAAAGTGATAGATCGATTACTCAGGTCGGAAGAAATGCAATACCAATATCATGCAATCGTAAAGACTCAATTGAAGTTATAGTTAACCCTTGTAATACCCCGTACTTTTCCTAGCTAAATTTAGCCCCTAGAATGTCAAGGATTAGCTTCAAAAATGAATAACTCTTGATATATGTAGAATTTTCAATCTCTAGACCCACCAATGGGTATATAATTGAATTAGCTTTCCAACAATATCAATTTCGGTTAAATCTAATACTAGGTTGAGAAGTTATGGCATTTTTAGTGGTGACAGTGTCTCAAAATGGGCAGCACCGCGTCGCGGTGACATGCAAAATGACATTTGTCAAATTTCAATAGACCATCGCGATTGGCCCGCATCGCGGTGAAGTTCCATTTTTCTAATTGTCAAATTCTAGTGGCTCATCGCAATGGTGATTCATCACGGTGATGGCCCAAATGGCATTTCAGTGGCTTACCACAATAGCTCCGCATTGCATTGATTTTCCAGTTCCCAGTAGTCAATTTCTAGTAAGCCACCACGATAGTGGTGCGTTGCGGTGGGTGGAAAAATCGAGAATTTTCAGGTTTCTGAAATTTATTTTAAAAGGGTAGTTTAGTCTTTTCTCAAGCCCCAAATCATGAATAACACAAGATTAAACCTATTCTAAGCATTCTATGCTCACTTTTCATTAATTTACTCTCCAAGAAAACCCTAGATCTCAAAACTTACTCTCCAAGAAATTTAATTCCCTCCATTATTTTTCCAAGATAGCTCAAAATTAAGGATTCCCAATTTAAGAACTTCAAGAGGTCATCTTCAAAAGCACAATTAGGAATTCAAGATCAATCTTTTATGCAATTTCATCAATTAAGGTATGTGGGGTTTTGAACAAGGATAAATCTTTCATACTTGTGCCCAAAACTAGTTTTTAATTATAAATTCATATGATTTGACATGAATTCCAATTTAGGGTTCATACCCATTTATTGTTAATTAAAGATTTTGAGATATCAAGTAAATTGGGTGTTGAATTACATGTCTACTTTCGTAAATTCATGCGTGTGACCATATTTTTCAGATTTTGAGTGGAATTATGAATATTTTCATTATCAAGCATGAACTTTATGATGATTTAACATGAAATTGATGCATGGGTTATCAAGCCCTAGTTGATTATGAAAGGCTTTCTTAAAAGGCTTTCTAAAACTGAGAGGTAAACTAAGTACCCCTATCTAATATGACGGACAAAGGAACTCCATGCAATTTGACTAACTCTATGATATACAACTTAGCATAATCTTCAGCTGTGTAGGACGTGTGAACCGACAAAAAATAAGCTGATTTAGTCAATCTGCCTTCTATAACCCAAATCGAATTATGCTGACAACGTGAATGGGGTAATCCAGTCACAAAGTCCATATTTATCTCTTCCCACTTCCTAGTGGGAATACAAAAATCCTACAACGTGCCACTAGGTCTTTGGTGCTCTACTTTAACCTGCTGACAAACTAAACACTTAGCTACGAACTCTGCAATATCCTTCTTCATACCACTCCACCAATAGACTTCCCGCAGATCGTGATACATCTTGGTGGCTCGTGGATGAATGGAATAATGTGCACCATATGCTTTTTTCCATAATTCGCTGCCTCAGATCATCAACACATGGCACATACAATCTATTTTGCAATCGCAACACACCATATCCCCCTTGGGAGAAAACTTCTACCTTTTGGTCTTTAACTGAACCCTTGAGTTTGACTAAACTAGGATCCGTATCAAGTTTCGTTTTCACTTTAGAAATTAGAGAAGATTCTAAACTACTCTGCACCCAAATATTTCCTTCAGCTGAGTCAACTAACCTCACACCCAATCTAGTTAACCAGTGAACTTCCTGAACTAGTTTTTTCTTATCATTTTCGATATGAGCAACATTGTCCATAGATAATATACTAAGAGCCTCTGCCACTACATTGACCTTTCTTGGATGATACAACACACTCATATCATAATCTTTCAATAATTCTAACCTCCTTCTCTAATAAAGATTTAAGTCCCTATGAGTGAATAAATACTACAAACTTTTATGATCCGTAAACACATCAACATGCACCCTATAAATATAGTGCCTCCAGATTTTCAATGCAAACACCACAACAGCTAACTCAAGATCATAGGTAGGATAGTTTTTTTTGTGAGGCTTATGCTGTCTAGAGTAATAGGCAATGACTTTACCTCTCTGCATCAACACACAACCCAAGATAACTCTATAGGAATCACAGTATACAATAAATTCATCTATACCATCAGGTAGTGCTAAAACTAGGGCTAAAATGAGTCGAGTCTTTAACTCCTAAAAACTCTTCTCACAGAAATCTAACTACTGAAACTTAACTTTCTTCTGAGTCAATTTGGTCATAGGAGATGCAATGGATGAAAACCCCTCAAAAAATCATCTATACACGTAATTTAAGAGCGTGTATTATTGACTTTATGGGTTCTTTGGCGGAATCAGTTCATTGAGGGAGCCACTTGGGAAGTAGAAGCAGATATGCGAACCAAGTACCTCATCTTTTCTCCAAAAACTTAGATTCAATGCAAGGTAACAATCTTCTTAGAATTTATCTTTTCCATACTCAGTCTTAGCTGCATATCATTCTCATGTTAGTCATGAGTTCACAGAACCAGTTCATTCATATGTCATATTTCAGACTTAGTCATGTAATCATGTTTTCATCATGTATATTCAGTATGTAAATTTAGATCCTCAGTGCTTTCAATTTAGTCAGTCTTATTCGTGGACGAATGTTCCCAAGGGGGAGATATTGTAATGCCCCAAAAATCTAAAGCAATGCTAGAACCATGTTTCAAGATTATAAAAAAATGAATTATAGTGCTTTAATAGTTTTATGAGTAATTTAGATGTATATTAAGGCCTCAAATAACTCCCATCTATTAGACAAATCAAAATATTCCTTACCGATTGAGTTTTAGGGAAGAGTGTTACTTTGTTCAACTTCAAAAGAGCATATCTTTTTGTATACTCAGTATTTTCTAGATCAAGACCAACTAAACTTTAGGAAATTAAATTATCTTTACAACAATACCAATTTTATCAAAATCTGATACTCGGGGAAGAAGTTATGGCACTTTTAGCGAAAAACAGTAGCTCAACGCAATAGGGCTGTGTCACGGTGATGGGTAAAATTACGTTCATCCTTTTCTAGTGTGTCACCTCGGTAAGCATAACATCATGACAAGGGGAATTTTTGCAGTTGTCAATTCCTAGTAAGGCACCGTGATTACCATCGCGTCGCGCTAAAGTTCAAACTTGGGATCATCCTTTTCCAGTGGTACCGCGTCGCGTCGTTGGGCAAAATGGGGTTTGTCAGTTTTCTAGTGGCTCGACGAGATTGTACCACATCTTGTTGGGTGTCAAAATCAAGATTCTCAGTTCGCAATTATTTTCCAGAGACCGTTTGGTCATTTCCCAAAGCCTCAAATCCATCAAAAACATGTAATTAACACCCTAAAGGGGCATTATATGCCCCCATTATTCACAAATTCTCTTCAAGAAATTAATTCTCTTTCAAGAACAAAATCCTAGCCTTCAAAATTCAAGGTCAAATCTCAAGAACTCACCATCAGTTCTCACAAAATCATCAACCCAGGCATGTTAAGTGTTCATCTATGGGTCCCTTTCACCCATGGAGTCAAAGTATCAAATCTTAAATTCAAAACTGTGATCTTTACAAGTTATTGTGATTTAATTATGATTGTTACCATAAACTCCCATGAATTGAAATTCTATACCATGTTTACATGAAACTATTGTTGTTATTAAACTTCACACATTTGAATAATATTATTGTAATACCTCATACTTTTTCGAGCTTAGTTTAGCTTTTAGTGTGTCAGGGGTTATTTTTGAAAATGAATAACTCTTGATACATGTGGAATTTTCCATCTCTAGACCCATCAATGTGTAGATAATTCAAATAGCTTTCCAGCTATTCCAATTTTTTCTTAATTCGATACTCGATTGAAAAGTTATGGCGATTTTAGTGAAAACAGTAAGGCACCGTGATAAGCACCACATCGCGGTGAAGGACATATTCGCGATTGTCCGACTTTTAGTGGAGCAATGTAATTAGCCCGCATCGCGGTTAAGCTCCAGTTTCTATTTGTCCCATTCCATTAGCTCACCGCGATTAGCCTGTATCAGGCCACAAATCCCAATTGGACAGACACTGCATTATGGTGGAGTGCAAAATGGCACTCGTCTTTTTCCAGTGACACAACGAGATTTCATCACATCATGCTAGAGGCCAAAATGGCAATTTTTCCTTTTCCATTGAGCCACCGCGATAGTGGCACGTCATGGTGGATGGCAAAATCGAGATTTTTCCTAGTGTGATTTAATTTCTAGAAAGGGCATTTTAGCAAATTCCACTTGCCCTAATTCATAAAAACAAAGGATTAAACCTTATTATGAGCATAGTACAACCATTATCCACAAAATCCTCTCCAAGAAACCCTAAAACTTCGCTTTAAACTTCAAGAAATCCATAGATTCACCGTTCTTTTTCCAAATTAACCCAAGATTCAAGATTTTCAAATAAAGAACACCAATCATTCTTCAAGGGCACCAATAGGAACACAAAGTCCAAGTTTCTTCCTTTGTTCATCAATTAAGGTATGTGGGGTTTTCACCAAGGATAATCCTTTCATCCTTGAACCCAAAATTAGTTTTTGAAGATAATTTTACATATCTTTACATGAGTTTTGAATTAGGATTCATACCCAATATTTTTATTTGCAAGATTATGAGATTTCAAGTGATTTTGATGTCGAATTGCAAGCCTACTATTGTATATTCATGCGTATTGCAGTAATTTCCAGATTTAGTCTTGAATTATCAATATTTTCATTACTTGGCATGAGTTTTATGATGATTTGATATGAAATAGATGCATGGATTACTAGCCCTAGTTTGAATGTTGTTATTTCAAAAAGATTATGCTTTTAACATCCCATGACTTGTTATATTTAGACTTTGAACAAAGATTTGATCTTTTGATCTCAGCTTAGATATGGAATCCACTTTACAGATTTAGCTACAGTTACAGTAAATAGATTTACAAGAGATTTTTATTGTAAACCCTTATATTAGTTTTAAAAGTGGATTTCCAATAGAATGAGCATACAGATTAAAGGGAGTAGTATTTAGCACCGAGTTGGGTATGTTCACATATACCAGAACTACGAGCCAACATAGGTTCAGATTATCAGATTATTCTCATTTCTATATGGATGACAGATATAGATGTGATTACTTAGATTAGGTTATACTCCTTGGTAAGAGTATGACACCTCTCCCCAATGTGAGGTTTTACCATAAGGGAACTAGACGTTGGATACTATGATAGCTCATATAGTGTATGTCGGTTAGGAGAACCTCCCTAACAGTAAAGACTTGCAGAATAGTTTTTAAAAGTATTTCCATATAGATTACAAAGAAAGAGTAAAGAATGAGAAAAAAGCTTTTAGAAACTTAGTGTAAAGGCTCACAAATTTTATTCAGATATTGCTTTACATGAGGCATTAGTTACAGATGCAGGCTTTCAAATTTCAGCTATAAAAGTGAATCCTTTTTACACTTAGATAGCATGATTTAAAGATAGAATACAAGTACAGCTTTTACACACTAATGCTATGACTCGCTAGATCCATGCAACATGTTTTGCTATTCATGATTATGATTTTCAATTTTTAGATATTCCATCTTATATAAGTCATCTATATTTAGCATGCATTCTTTTATAAATTTATAATAATATTGAGATATTGATTTACTTGTGCATTTACCCCCATATTCCAGCTTATGTGAGTCATCTATATTTAGTATGCATTCTTTCATGATCTATCATACTTATAGTATCTCTACCTTCTTTTAACTCATGCTCTTACGTGATAGTTGAATATGCCTCCTCGCCGAGCTAATGCCTACAAAAAGAATAACCAGCCACCCCAGCCTGCTGACCCTCGGAATGAGAATGTATCCCATGCTAAATTTTAGGCTTTTTTTCAAGCATTGGCCCAAGTTGTGACTGCCAATTTTCAGGGCAACCATCAGGTTGCAGTCCCACTTCAGTAGAATGGTGATTTAGTAGTAGCCATAATTTGTGACTTCATGAGAATTAATTCGCCTTAGTTCTTCAGGTCAAAAGCAAGTGAGGACCCACAACTTTACTTAGATTAGATAAGAAAAATCACTCATATTATGCATATTTCTGAAGAGAAGGGTGTAGAGTTGGCATCTTATAGATTAAAGGATGTAGTGTAAGATTGGGTGGTCATGTAAAAAAATGGTATAGGTGAGAATGTATCTACTATGAGTTGGCAGGTGTTTTAAGATGCATTTCTAGACAGGTTCTTTTAGCGTGAAATAAAAGAAGATACGGTAGAAGAGTTTGTAAACTTATGGAAGGACTCAATGATAGTGAAAGAGTACTGCCTTAAGTTCAACCAGTTGTCTAAGTATGCCCCTGATACGATGGCTGACCCCAGGACGAGTATAAGTAAGTTTGTTACTAGAGTATTTGGTTTGGTAGTCAAGGAGTGTAGGACTGCCATACTTATTGGGGACATGGATCTTAATAGGTTGATGATTCATTCCCAGTCGATTGAGGCATAAAAGTTTAAAAAAAAAGAGAAGGGAAATAAGAAGGCTAGGACCGGGCAATTAGAGTATAGCCACACTAGGTTTAGAAGGGGAAATCATTCACAGTTTTAGAATCATTCATCTATGCTAGATCCATCTTCAACTAGTGCTCCCACCTTCAGAGCTAGGAAAGAGCAGCGGGGTAAGACTTCTATGTCTAGATCTCAAAATAGTGTGAGTGAAAAGCCCAATTATCTTCCATGTGCTAAGTGTGGTAAGAATCATCTTGGTAAGTGTTTGTTGGGACAGAAAGGTTGTTATGGTTGTGGTAAGTTGGGACATGGAATCAAAGAGTGTCCACATGCTAAGCAGGGAAACAAGGATGTTCCTCTCCAGACTTAGGCTACTAGCGCCCAGCTCTTCTAGGTCACCCAGTCCCTCCTCAAGGCGCATCATCCAGTACCGGTGGTGGTCAATGCTAGAATTCGTTTTATATTTTACCATTACATCATGAGCGGGAGGATTCACTAAATGTTGTTACTTGTATACTTCGTGTCTTTTATCTTTATGTTTATGTGTTGTTAGACCCCGGGTCGAGTTTCTCTTATGTGACCCCATTAGTTGTGGTAGATTTTGAAGTAGGTCCTGAATAGTTTTCTGATCCCTTCTTAGTTTCTACCCCAGTGGGTGAGTCAGTTATTGCCAAACATATCTATAGAAAGTGTCCTATCACTTTTCTTCATAAAATCATGTTAGCAGATTTAATAGAGTTAGATATGGTCGACTTTGACCTTATTCTTAGCATAGATTGGATCCATTCTTTTATGTATCTATAGATTTTTGCACCTGGGTGGTAAAGTTTCAGTTTCAAGATGAGCCAATCTTTGAGTGGGAAGGTAATTCAGTGTCTCCCAAGAGTCATTTCGTATCCTATCTTAAAGCAAGAAAGTTGATCTCAAAAGATTGTATCTATCATCTAGTTCGAGTCAAAGACACTAATTCTGAGACTCCAACAGTTCAGTCAATCCGTGTAGTCAATGAGTTTCCTGATATTTTTCTAGAAGATTTGCCAAGGGTAGCTCCGATAGGGAAATAGAATTCGGTATTGACCTTCTCTCAAATACTCATCCTATCTCTATTCCTCCTTATCATATGAATCCAGCCGAGCTTAAATAGTTAAAAGAGCAGCTTAAAGATCTATTAGATAAAGGTTTCATAAGGCCTAGTATCTCTCCATGGGGTGTTCCCGTCCTATTTGTGTGAAAGAAAGATGGTTCTTTGCGAATGTGCATTGACTATCGTCAGCTGACTAAAGTCACAGTCAAAAACAAACATCCTCTTCCTAGGATTGATGACTTATTTGACTAGCTTCAAGGTGCAAGTTATTTCTCCAAGATAGACCTTATATCCGGCTATCATCAGCTTAGAGTAAGGGAATGTGATATGCTAAAAATAGCTTTCAGAACTCGTGATGGTTATTTTGAGTTTCTAGTCATGTCCTTCAAACTAATAAATGCCCTAAAAGCCTTCATGGACTTGATGAACTGAGTGTTCAAATAGTATTTAGAAATATTTGTCATAGTCTTTATAGATGATATTCTTATCTATTCTCGTAGTGAAGGTGATCATGCAGACCACCTTAGAATTGTGTTGCAAACTCTTAGGGATCACCAGTTGTTCGCCAAATTTAGTAAATGTAAATTTTGGCTAAGATCAGTAGATTTCCTCGGTCATATAGTTTCCAATGATGGTATTAGAGTTAATCTCCAAAAGACAAAATTAGTAAGAAACTGGTCTAGACCTATCTCTCCATCAGACATCTAAAGTTTCTTGGGTTTAGCTGGATATTATAGATGTTTTGTTAAGAGTTTTTCATCTATTGCATCTCCTATGTCTAGATTGACTCAGAATAAAGTTAAAGTTTTAGTGGTCAAATTCCTGTGAGAAGAGTTTTCAGGAGTTGAAGACTCGACTCACTTTAGCCCCTGTTTTAGCGCTACCTGATCGTATAGATGGATTCATTGTCTATTATGATGCTACTAGAATTTGTTTAGGTTCTATTTTGATATAGAGAGATAAGGTTATAGCCTATACCTCTATAAATCTTAAGACTCATGAAAAGAACTACCCTACCCATGATCTTGAGTTAGCTGTTGTTGTATTTACATTGAAAATCCGGAGGCACTATATTTATGGGGTGTATGTTGATGTGTTTACAGATTACAAAAGTTTGTAGTATGTGTTTACTCAGAGGGAGTTAAATTTTTGTCATAGAAGGTGGTTAGAATTGTTGAATAATTATGACATGAGTGTGTTGTATCATTCAGGAAAGTCTAATGTAGTGGCAGACGCCCTTAGTAGATTGTCTATGGGTAGTATTTCTCATGTGGAGAATGATAAGAGAGAGTTAGTTTAGGAAGTTCACTGATTAGCTACATTGGGTGTGAGGTTGGTTGACTCAACTGAAGGAAACATTTGGGTTCAAAGTAGTTCAAAATCTTCTCTAGTTTCTGAAGTGAAAGAGAAATAGGATAGGGATTCTAGTTTAGTCAAGTTGAAGGGTTCAGTTAAAGAACAAAAGGTATAGGTTTTCTCTCAAAGGGGAGATGGTGTATTGAGATACCAGAGTAGATTGTGTGTGCCATGTGTTGATTATTTGGGGCAACATATTATGGCAGAAGTGAATAGTGTGCGTTACTCTATTCATCCAGGAGCCACCAAGATATATCGCGACCTGTGGGAAGTCTATTGGTAGAGTGGTATGAAGAAAGATATTATAGAATTTGTAGTCAAGTGTGCGACTTGTTAATAGGTTAAGGTAGAACAGTAAAGACCTGGTGGCACGTTGCAGGAGTTTGGTATTCCTACTTAGAAGTGGGAAGAAGTGAATATGAACTTTGTGACTGGATTACCCTATTTGCATCGTCAGCATGATTCGATTTGGGTTATACTAGATAGATTGACTAATTTAACTTATTTCTTGCCAGTTCACACGTCCTACACAACTGAATATTATGCTAATTTGTATATCAGAGAGTTGGTTAGATTGTATGGAGTTCCCTTGTCCATTATCTCAGATAGGGGTACTCAGCTTACTTCTTAGTTTTGGAAAGCCTTTCAAAAGGGTCTTGGTAGCCAAGTTTATCTCAGTTCAGCTTTTCATCCGTAGACAGATTGCCAGGCAGAGAGGACCATTCAGACCTTAGAGGATATATTGAGGGACTGTGTTCTTGACTTCAAGGGCAGTTAGGATGACCACTTGCCGTTGATCAAGTTTACCTACAATAACAGTTACTATTGTAGTATTCAGATGGCCCCGTTTAAAGCTCTTTATGGGTGGAGGTGTAGATCACCAGTCAGTTGGTTTGAAGTGGGTGAGGCCACTGTGATTAGACTAGATATGGTGTTTGAAGCCATGGAGAAAGTTTAGTTGATTTGAGAGAGATTGAAAGCAGCTCAGAGTCATCAAAAATCTTATGTAGACGTAAGAAGGAGAGATCTTGAGTTTAAAGTAGATGATCTTGTGTATTTGAAATTTTCACCCATGAAGGGGGTGAAGAGATTTGGAAAAAAAGGAAAGCTTAGTCCTCGATATGTAGGCCCTACCAAATTTTGAGTAATGTTGAGAAGGTAGCATATGACCTTGAGTTACCCGCAGACTTGTTTTTAGTTCATCCAGTGTTCTATGTGTCCTTATTGAAGAAGTGCATGGACAATTCAGTTATTGTAGCTCCTCTAGAAAGCACAGATATTCAGAATAGCCTTTCATATGAAGAAGTTCCAGTAGAGATTCTTGATCACCAGATCCATTAACTAAGGAACAAAGAAGTTCCCTTGGTCAAAGTTTTATAGCAGAATCAGTCTGTTGAGGGTGCTACTTAGGAAGCAGAAGCAGACATGCAAACCAAGTATCCCCATCTCTTCTCCACAAACTCAGATTCAGCCGAAGGTAATAGTCTTCCTTATTTCAGTTCTTTTCCAATCTCAGACTCAGCTATACAGTTATCTTTATATGCATTCGCAGATTAGTTCAGTCGCTCAGTATGTTTTAGATTTAGCCACACAGCTTATTTCAGTTGTGCATGCCAGCATATATCCTCAGCTCCTAAGTATCTTTAGTTTAACTAGTCTCACTCAAGGATGAATGTTCCTGTAATGCCCTGAGTCTATACCTCGAAGGCCACACGATGCTTACGACCCTAAAGGACTACAAGTTAACTCATGAATGGTACCTGCTGTGAGCGTTGTATAATAATACTAAAATAGTGTGAAAAATTAGGCTAAAATTCCATAAGGTTCATAATTTAAACAATAGAATGAATATAGTACTGAAATAACATTTGAATACTATCTGAACTAGTCTAGTCTGAAAAGCCTCTAACTAAACTGTCTTAAAGTTGAGTTGATGGGACAAGCCCCCAACTAACTTACACTACTGAAGCCAACGATAATACTGAAATAAATGCATATCCTCAATAGAAAAGGACTCACTACTGAATATACTGTTGTTATCCGAATTTGTCTATGCACAGTTAGGAACTTGAGCGTCCGAACTTATTATATAATACATCATAGCGCAAAGATAAAGTATATGTCAGTACGTGGAATGTACTGGTATGCTAGATAAGGTAAGGCTAAATACAAGGGTTCATATATGCATGAATAGTAGTTGACTGAATGATATGAGTAATTGAATATGAGAGTACATGGAAAACTGAAACTGCTGTAAATACTGAGTATGTAATACTGTTCATATACGTGTATACTATATCTGAGATTTTACTGAAGCTGAGTATTGAGTTCTGATAACTGAGTAACTGGTATCTAAAATTACTGATAACTGATTGACTGTGTCTGACAGTCCTGATTCTGTAGAACTGAACTGAATACTATATTGAGACAAAAACTGAAACTGTAGGAGGTAATCATCTAACTGACATGCCCCAAATAAGATAAGTGGGGTCTAACCTGTAACCTCAGTTAGAAGGATGTCAGTACCGTGCCATAGGTAAAGACAAGATGAAGAGTTACCCTCATCTGGCAGGTGCCCTAAATGAGAATGGTGGTACCCTTAACTGGCAGGTAAGACACCTCATCAACCCTCAGCTGGCAGGTTTATGTGTCAACTTATGCTGGTTACGTAGTTCTGGAACACAAGGACTGCTTCTAAGGATCACACCCTCTACTGGCAGGTGAGCCCCCATCCTTGGGTTCACTCGGTATTGAATCCTATTCCCAACTGAATGACACTGAATATTAGACTGAGTTGAACTAGACTGAGTTTGACTGAGTTCTGTAACTGACTGAATACTACTATTTGTGACATTACTGAGACTATTCTGTAACTACTATAGCTCTAGGTAAACAGCTAGATTTTTAGGTATTGAATACCCCCAGGACTCGATAGCATGAAAAGTAAAGCATGACATGATCTTGAAAAGCATAAGAATAAATACTTATTAACAATATATTCACCTAGAAATTTTGTCAAACACTTGAGATACATGAATGGGACCACATAATGACATGTCATGATTCCACTATTCAATTCACATAGGCATTTTATCAAACACCTGGGGATCATGATTATTTCACATAAAATTTTTCAATACTTGAGCATCATGGATACAATACTAACTTGTAAATTCAAGGGTTTATCAAGATAGTCACATATTCACCACACATGTTATTCAATGTCATGAAATTTGCCATTAAGTCATGGATTGAAACCCAATTAATATCATGAACATGATTACAATCAATATCAAGCATGGAAATCACAAATGTATAAACTTATATATTTAAATAGGGTTCTTGAACTCCATGGGTGAAAGAAACCCATGAATGAACACCTAACATACCTGAGAAGGTTAATTCTTGAAGGTTCTTGGTGAAATTTTTTAGGATTGGCCTTGATTCTTGAAGCTAAGGTTTTGCCATTTTAAGAGAGAATTCCTTAATCTTGAGAGAAAGTGAGTAAATAATGATATAATAGGTTATTTAGGGGTTTAATTTTGTGTTTAGACTAATTAGGGCCATGGAAAAATATCAAATGACCCCTAGGAAAACTTTAAATTTTCCTCACTGAAGAGTCCCGATTTCGGCCTCCACCGTGATGCGGTGGCATCACGGTGAGCCACTGGAATGGGGATGATATGTTTAAAAAAGGGAAGAACGTGGAATGGGGTTGTGGCGCGATGCGGTGGTATTGTGTTGCCACACTGGAAAATGACAATTGTGGAAATGACCCTTGGCGTAGCGCGGTGGGATCACATTCCCTTACTGGAAAATGACAATTGTGAACTGGAATATTGGTGCGACGTGCCATTATCGTGGAGCTTCTTTGGAAACTGAAGAATGTCATTTGGCTGGTCTCCGCAACGCGGTGATGTGCCATTTGGCACACTGTTTTACAAAAATTGCTCTAACTCTTCACACGGGTATTGGATTTGGGAAAATTTTATATCGTTGGAAAGCTGACTGAATTTTCTACGCAATGGAAGGTCTTAAACTGAAGAATTCTAAGTATTGTAAAAAAAAATTATACAGGAATACTTATGTATTGGGAGATAAACTAAGCTAGGGAAATATGGGGTATTACAGTTCCCAAGGGAGAGATAATGTAATACCCCGTACTTTTCCTAGCTTAGTTTAGCTTCTAGTGTGTCAAGGTTTAGCTTTGAAAATGAATAACTCTTGATACATGTGGAATTTTCCATCTCTAGACCCATCAATGTGTAGATAATTGAATTAGCTTTCCAAAGAAACCAATTTCGCTTTAACTCGATACTTGGTTGAGAAGTTATGGCGATTTTAGTGAAAACAGTAGGGCACCGCAATAAGCACAGCGTCACGGTGAAGGAAAAATTCGTAATTTTTAGATTTCTAGTGGAGCACTGCGATCAGCCCGCGTTGCCTTAAAGCTTCAATTCCCATCCATCCCATTCCAGTAGCTCACCGCGATTATCCTGTATTGCACCAGAGATCCCAATTGGACAGACACCACATCGTGGTGGAGTGCAAAATGTCACTCGTCCTTTTCCAGTGATGCAAAGTGATTTTACCACATCGTACTAGAGGTCAAAATGGTAATTGTCACTTTTTCCATTGATCCACCGCGATAGCGGCACGTCGTAGTGGATGGCAAAGTCGGGATTTTTTCTAGTCGCGATTTAATTTCCATAAAGGGCAGTGTAGTAAATTTCACTCGCCCTAATTCGTAAAAATAAAGGATTAAACCTTATTATGAGCATATTACAACCAATATCCACAAAACTCCTCTCCAAGAAACCCTAAACCTTTAACTTTAGACTTTAAGAAAGCCATAGATTCACCATTCTTTTTTTAAATTAACCCAAGATTCAAGATTTTCAAATCAAGAACACCAAGAGTCAATCTTCAAAGGCACCAATAGGAACACAAAGTCCAAGTTTATTCCTTTGTTCATCAATTAAGGTATGTGGGGTTTTCACCAAGGATAATCCTTTCATCCTTGTGCCCAAAATTAGTTTTTGAAGATAATTTTACATGAGTTTACATAAATTTTGAATTAGGGTTCATACCCAATATTGTCATTTGCAAGATTATGAGATTTCAAGTAATTTTAATGTCGAATTGCATGCCTACTATTGTATTTTCATGCGTATTGCAGTAATTTCCAGATTTAGACTTGAATTATCAATGTTTTCATTACTTAGCATGAGTTTTATGATAATTTAACATGAAATAGATGTGTGGGTTACTAGCCCTGGTTATAATGTTGTTATTTTAAGAAGATTATGCTTTTAAGCATCCCATGACTTGTTATGTTTAGATTTTGAACAAAGATTTGATCTTTTGATCTCAGCTTAGATATGGAATCCACTTTACAAATTTAGCTATAGTTACAGTAAACAGATTTACAAGAGATTTTCATTGTAAACCCTTATATTAGTTTTAAAAGTGGATTTCCAACAGAATGAGCATACAGATTAATGGGAGTAGTATTTAACACCGAGTTGGGTATGTTCACATGTCCCAAAACTACGAGCCAACATAGGCTTAGATTATAAGATTATTCCCATTTCTATATGGATGATAGATATAGATGTGATTACTTAGATTAGGTTATACTCCTTGGTAAGAGTATGACACCTCTCCCCAACGTGAGGTTTTCCCATAAGGGAACTAGACATTAGACATTATGATATCTCACATAGTGTATATCGGTTGGAAGAACCTCCCTAACAGTAAAGACTTGCAGAATAGTTTTTAATAGTATTTCCATACAACTTATAGATTATAGTAAAGAATAACAGAAAATCTTTTAGAAACTAAGTGTAAAGGCTCACAAAGGTTATTCAGATATTGCTTTATTTGAGGCATTAGTTATAGATGTCAGCTTTCAAATTTCAGCTATAAAAGTGAGTCCTTTTTACACTTAGATAGCATGATCTAAAGATAGAATACAAGTATAGCTTTTAGACACTAAATTCTATGACTCACTAGATCTATGCAACATTTTTTGCTATTACGATTATGATTTTCAGTTTTTAGATATTCCAGCTTATGTGAGTCATCTACATTTAGCATGCATTCTTTTACAAATTTATAATAATATTGAGATATTGATTTACTTGTGTAGTTTCCCCCATTTACTCAGTACAATCCAGAAGTACTGATCCACATATACATCTATGTGCTATATTGTCTCACAATGTAGGTTTAGGTGCTCAATTTCTGCATCGTGAGTGATTTCGAGCATCTCTATTTACATCCCGATAGTTGGTGAGTCCTCATAGTTTGGTGAGTTAGTCATTTAGTTTTTCAGCTTATTAGTATAGATGATTCAGTATTTACAGACAATTCGAGTCAGCTGGGGGTTTGTCCTAGTGACTCTCTAGCATAAGTAATAGAGGCCTGTCAGACTGCAAGATATGATTCAGAATTTCAGTATTGATTGATCAGAATCTTGAGTTTAGTGTTTTCAGATATTATATTCAGACAGTTTCAGCTTAGCTCATACAAAATTTTGTATCTTAGCTTTGACTAATATCTTTATTTCCTCTATTTTGAGCTTTAGATTTAGTAGAAGGTAGACAGGGTTAGCTTAAGGCCACTAGTAGTCTTGAGCATCATGTGATGTCTCGGGACCTATTTCTGGGGCGTTACAGTTATTTGCTAATTTAAACCATAATTAGTGATAATGATGTTGAAATCATGCTATTACTACAAGCTTTGAACTATTCTCATACTTAGCATACACTATTCATATCAAGTGCTTGATGAAATGTCATCAAGATAAATTGTTAATAAATGCTTTGATATTATTACTATCGAGTCCTAGGGTTATGAATACTTGAAAACTTAGCTGTTTATTTAGTCTCAGTATCTACAGAATAAGTTTCAGATATGTTGTGAGCCTTATCATTTCAGTCAGTTATCATTATCAGTTAAACTTAGGACGGTTTAGTATTCTGAGTTAGTTTAGTTGGGAGTAGGATTTAGCACTGAGTGAACTCAGGGATGACAATTCACTTGCTAGTTAAGGGCGTGACCTTTAGTAGCAGTCCCGACATTCCAGAACTATGTAGCCAACATAGGTTGAGATGTTAACCTGCCAGTTAAGGGTTAACGCATATCTCATTAGGGCTCTGCCAGTTGAGGGTGACCCTTAGTCCTTCGAGACAACACTTTAGTGGATCCACACAGCCACTGTTAGTACCCGTGGCATGGTACTGACACTCTTCCAACTGGGTCACAGGTTGGACCCCAAATTTTCTCATTGGGGCATGTCGGTTAGATGATAGCTCACACAGTCTCGGTATAGTAATTCAGCTTCAACTTTGCTTGACCATAGCATACAGATATCAGTTATTCAGTATTCAAATTTTAGTATTTTAGTTTATAGACCATATTCAGAACATGTTTTATGCTTGGTCATGCATTCTCATTATTTACAGATTTCATGCATACTGATCAGTACTCAATGCTATTCATTCAGTCAGTTATTACTTATACACATGAAACCATGCATATCAGCCTAACTTATTTAGCATACTAGTACATTCAAAGTACTGATCGCATATTCATTTCTTGCACTATGATGTATCATATTATAGGTTCGGATGCTAAGTTCTCGAATCACACATAGACCTTCCAGATTATCAGTCGTAGCAGTGGTGAGTCCTCATATTTTGAAAATAAGATTTATTTAGCTCAACGTACTTTATCATTTTCAGTCATTTCTATTCAGTTGGAGATAGTTGGGGGTTTGTCCCATCAACTCCCCAGTCGGTCAATAGAGGCTTTTCAGACTAGTACAGACAGTTAGTTAATTTTTAGTTTTTAGTTGTTATTGCCAAATGTTTTATCAGTATTATCAGTTTTGCCTTACAGACTTTATCAAATTTATGACTTAAAACCTTACGACATTCCTCAGTTAAATTTGCATATGACATTTTAGTATCCATTTTATTCCATGCTCATAGCAGATACCAGCTCATGGGTTAGCTTGTGGTCCCTCAAGACTGTAAGCACTGTGTGACGCCTAGGGTATACTCTCGGGGTGCTACAGAGCACTTTTTTCAGAAGCCTTAAATGATATATGGTTTTAGGTCAAAATATGTTAATGCACACTCAAGCAGTGGTTCCAACAATTGAATAGCTCACTTTTATCGAGCATTACTTAATGCAGCTTACTCAACAAACCTTTAAGGGATTTAATAAATAAATTAGCAAGGAGTTACGTAACATTTGATCTAAACTGATTCCAAATAATCCTATCAAATGTTACGTAACACCAGACTCATTAACCTATCAAAACGTTTGCGTAAGTTAGTGAGCTTTTTTGTTGATCACTCTTCTCCCATATAGAGGACAAGATATTTTCCATGCAAAAGTCTACACTGTCACAATAAACTCTTGCCATAGCGAAAGTCTTGAGAAGGCATGACTAGTAATATCTCAATATGACTTTTGTGACTTTCTTGACGTCTCTTGCCAATGTAACGTCAAGAAAGTTATAAAAGTCATATTGAGAGATTACTAGTCATGTCTTCTCAAGACTTTTGCTATGGTAAGAATTTATGGCAACAGTGTAGACTTTTGCATGGTGGATATCTTGTCCTCTATATTATAGAAGAGTGATCAGCATAAAAGTTGAGAGATTGAGCTCGTTAGATTTGTGCACTAACTCTGACAAAGGTTTTGATAGGTTAATGAGCCTGGTGTTATGTAATGTTTGATAGGATTATCTAAAATAAGTTCAGATCAAATGTTACGTAACTCCTTGCTAATTAATTTATCAAATCGCTTGAAGGTTAGTTGAGCAAGATGCATTGAGCAACACTCGATAAAAGTGAGTTATTCAACTGTTGGGACCACTGCTTGAGTATGCATCAATACATTTTGACCTAAAACAAATATAGCGACCCTCCATGTATTATTTAAAGCTTCTGAAGAAAGTGTTCTGAAGTCCTTCTACAATGCCATAACTTCAAAGAAAGTGTTCTTGATCGATGAGCTCACAAAAGACCAGGAACTCTATACCAAATTCAAAGACTGCAATGACAAGATTGAATACAGAATCAGCAAGTTGGTGGCAAGATTGCAAAATTATCGGGATTTACAAACTATAAAAAGCCTCTAATTTTCTCTAAGATATGTTGAAAACAAGCTAAGGCTAGAAAACACAATTAATTATATACATATTGCTAAGGAAGTAATGATACTCAATCTGCCTTTCAATCTTATTTATGGTTTCGATCAGGTCAATAGCAGTGGATTTAATTAGAATTACAAATAAGAAGCCATGGGATGCAATTTAAAATTCAGAAATTTCCGCCTTCACTTAGCTTCCTTATTTTAACATTCGGTGTTCTTGGCGCAAGTTTTATTTACTGTAAATTAGTTCAACCCTCAGTGCCCTCAATTCTTGGTGTTCTACTATTTTCTATGTAGGTGATCATCCCAACCATACTACCTAGTCACAGATCCCTAGTAAAGTGTCCATCTGCATTATTTTTCTTTCAGAGAAACAACAGACGAATTACATTACTAGATATACTTTCATATTTGCACTTGATTCAGATTTCTCATGTTCTAAATCAATTTTATCAGTCAGATTCTCTAGAAGTTCCTTGCTACCATATGTTTCCTCTTCAATTAGCTCTTAGATGATATATTCTTTCATCAACTCCCCTTTCCCTTGCAGGCATTCTCCTTTAGATCCTTCTGGTGTATAATCATCTTCTCGAACAACCCTTCCATATAAATTTGGGCCAGCAAAATTCTGTTGGTTTTTCGTTCTTGTTTGATACATTGCGAGGCTTTAAAAGCCTTCTCAGAGTCAAATCCATACTTAAAGTTAAGTTCAATCGCTATTGGATTTCTACAATAACACCAAATATTGATGTTTTCTCAAAACTTAACACACATAAACATGAGTAACAACCGTCAGTAATTCATAATAGGGTATCAACACCATCTTCATGGGGCCCTCGACCTTATCAATTTGAACCTATCAAACTTAATTGTACAATGCAGGATCTTGTTTGAATGATCAGTGCCTAATCGATTAAAAACTGGATTCACAAAAATATTGTACTTTGTGTGTGTTGTCCCGATAACCTTATCAGTAATACTTAACTCTCACACATGAAAGTGGATCCATCCATCTGCACGCACCTTATTCTTCATAGCCCATCTATGACTAAATTAAATAAATAGATGACTAATATATTGCAACAGATGTCACATCTGTTTAAATTATCAAACAATTATAGATATCTGTTATGATAGATGATCAATCTGTTGCAACATATGACTTATCTGTTGGAAAAATCAAACAGATATATCCATCTGTTGGAATAGATTGTCAAAATGTTGTAAATTATCTAACAAATGGGATATATTTTGCAATAGATTACCCATCGGTTAGATTTATTTTAAAGTAATTTCTTTTCTTTCTGAAATACAATAAATATAACATATTGTAGTTAGATCCATTTTTTAAAAATTTTACGTAAGCTTTAAAAGTCACCAGTTTTATTTAAAAAGAGGTGAACAGTCTTGGCTTTTTTATTAACCCATTCCAATTCAATCCTTTATAAATAGGTTCCTCCTTACTCGTTCATTCTACTTTACTTCTAGATATGGCTGATCCAGATTTGTACAAGGTGATTCATCTCGAGTCCTTGCAAAAACTTGAACAGCAGATTCATGAACTCCAAAGGGATTTGGGCGACTTCAGATCAAGGCTGAGGAGGGACCTGCTGATACTGGATGACGATTGGCCGGTTTACAATAATACTAATACTAATACTAATACTAATACTAATACTAATACTAATACTAATAATAGTAGTAATAATAATTAGGTTAATGTCTTTTTTCTTTTAGCGTATGTATTTTCTTTTTTATATCGGATCTACCTCCAAGGGTATGTTTTTTTACTGTATATATTAGTATATAATGGATTCAAAAATCTATGTTTGGTCGACTTTGGATTTTCAATTCTTATTTAATATTTAATTATCATTTTGTCTATTCTTTATTCTCTATATGTCGACGGTTGGAGGTAGGGATTGAGCATTTGTGACAACCGATGAACCATAAGTTGCAACAGATGGTTAATCTGATGCGACAAATGGATCACATGTTGCAACAGGTGATTATTAATAAAAAAAGGGGTTATTGTTATTGTGTGGGTGAAAAGTCATGGCTTTTTGATTATTTAATATGAAAAACAGTTCATAAATAAATAATAAGGATATAAATGATAAACACAATTTATAACCATAAAAGAACGGTTATTTAATTTTAATAACTAATCGTGACTTTTCACCATTTTTACTTTAAAATCAATTTTTTAAAATTATTTATTTATTATATAATAAAAAATTTACAACATTGGATTAATTAATTAAGGTATATAATGATTGTTAAATAAAAGGTGAACAGACGTGACTTTTTAACACATTCAAATTAATGTTGCTGATGCATCAAATTCTCTATCTGTTGCGACTGATGAATCAGCTGTTAGAAGAAACCAGAAAAGATCCTAAAATAGATGGTCGATTTGTTGCAATAAATGGCATATTTGATGCCATAGATGGGTTATCTAATGCAAAAGATATACAATCTGTTGCCACAGCTGAATAAAAATGACTATTATTTTATTTAATAACTAATTAATAATAAGTTGAAAAGTCATGAATTGTCACAATAATAAAAAACTCACCAGCTTGATTTAATTAAGTCATTTCTTTTCACAGAAAACAATAAGGAATGAAATAAATGATAAACACAATTTATAACCATAAAAAAATAATTATTTAATTTGAATAATTGATTTTAATATTAAATAGGTGACAAGTAGTGTTACTTTTCGCCATTTTATTTTTAAATCTGTTTTTTTAATTTATATAATAAAAAAATCACCAAATTTGGATTATGATATGAAGATTATTAAAAAATGATAGATTATATATTGCAATAGATAGATTATCTGATGCAATAGGTTGTCCATTTGTTGCAACAGATGGGTTCTCTAATACAACAGATATAGAATCTATTGCCACAACTCAATAAAAATGGTTATTGCAAAGAACTAGTTAATAATAATAATAATAATAGACTGAAAAGTCATGACTTATCACAATATTCAAAGTCAGTCAGTCAGCAGCTTGATTTAACTAAGTCATGACTTTTCACGTTAATCAAAATATGTTACAACAGATAGATTATCTATTGAAACAGATAGATTATCTATTACAACAAATAGATTATCTATTTCACAGATGGTTTAATTGAGAAAAAAGTTATTTAAATTTAAGAACTAATTAATAATAACAATCTGAAAAGTCACGACTTATCACAACAATCAAAAAGTCAGTCAGCAGTTTTGATTTAATTAAGTCATTAACTTTTCACAGTAATAAAAAAGTCACCAGTGTTTGAATGTAATTAATAAATAGAGGTGACCAGTCGCGCCTTTGTGCCTAACTTATTCAAATTTGATCCTCTATAAATAGGTCCCTCCTTACTCGTTCGTTCTACTACACTCTATTTATTTCTTGCACCCTAGCTTTTATATTATACCTTCAACCACTTTCTCTTCAAAGACCAAATACCTTTTCCCTAACTCATGTAAGTTTTTTTGTGCTTTCTGTATAAATATAACCAATTGACAGTATACGTTGTATTATATTCGAATTCTTTTCGTTACTTTTGTTTTTATGTTTTTTTGTCAATTCATGTCTGTTCTAGATATGACTGATCCAGTTTGGGACGTTGCTATTCTGCAAGACACCGTACGAGAACTTCAGAGGCAGGTTAATGACCTGCAGTGGGAGTTGGCCGTCGTGAGAGCAAGGATGGTCTGGGAGATTCACAGGCTGATGAGGGCCATGTTGCTGCCTGTTGAAGATTGGTCGGCTGGCAATAATAATAATAATAATGATAATAATAATAATAATAATAATAATAATAATAATAATAATAATAATTAGATTTTTTTTCTTTTAGTCTATATATTTTTATTTGTTTTTGTTTAATAAAAAAATTATGTTTGATCGACTTTGACGTTTTAATTCCTATTTAATTTTCATTATATCTATTATTTTCTCAACAAACATGTCAACGATTGGACGTAAGGAATAATTTTGAATCCAGTAGAAATAGCAAGAGTTGAAACATATTGGTTATCTGTTGGGTTGTGGTGGGAGCTGATTTGAGTTGTTCCAAATAGATTACTCATCTGTTGCAACAGATAAGTAGTCTGTTGCAACATATAAATGGTCTGTTGCAACAGATAATCAGTTTAATACAACAGATAATAAGTCTGTTGCAACAGATAACTAGTTTATTTCAATAGATTACTCTTCTTTGCAACAGATTACTCATCTGTTCGATTCATGTTACGGGCATTAGAACCATAAACATGAATCCAACATAAGAGCCCATAATTTAAACAGATTACTCATCTGATGCAACAGATGAGTGATTTGTTAAATTGTGCACTCTTATGTTGGATTCATAATCGGATTTTATCCATTGTTGAAAAAACAGCAGTAGTTGTGTACCCAGATGACAAATTCGACTAAAAATAAAAATTTTACTTACCAAAGTCACCTATGAAGTAATGCCGAAGTGGAAAGTGATGTACGAAATAAAATTTCACCTAAAAAATGATCAAGTAGCAGCAGTAATGGTAAAAACAATAACAATGATCGACAAGAAGAAGATTAAAATGATAATGAAGTAAAAGATGATGATAATGAAGCAGACAGTCGTAGTTTAGTCACGACTCAATTATTAATCCATAATAAAATAATTGTCACCTACACTCAATTATTAAGACTTGTGTCACATACACCTCATTTTAAAACTTTTTTGTCACCTATAACTCAAAGCCCTAACTAACATGATCTCTTAATTATTTAGTCCATATAAGTCAAACTTCTTTACATAGACAGTCGTAGTTTGTTTGGAATTTCATTAAAATTTTGGTGAAGTACATTCTAATTCTCTTATATAGAAGTGATAGTGAGCAGGCACGACACCGTCGTCATGTCTGCTTACCGTTATTTCACCTGCTTGCTTCGTGGTTTTACTATATTATGCTTAATTAATTATTATATATATTTATGTATTAAAAAATAATAATATTTAATTAAAAATAAAATAAATATTTATGGCATATCTGCTTCAGCTGCTTTAACTGTAATTTTACTATATCAATCCTAATTAATTATTATAATTCATCTAACTATTAAAAATTAATAATATTTAATGTCAAATTAACTTAAAGTCTTATATGAGGCCCACTTAATTTTTTTATACAAGTAATGTTATAGTAATTTTTCTATAAAACTTCTAATTAATTATATTAAGTCATTTAAAATATGTTTGTTTTGTTGTTTCTGACCATCTAGGCATCCCATCACTTAAATTGGAATACATAAAAAAATAAATTATTTTTAAAATGTAATAGACTATCAACGCTACAAAAGTTTGGACAAGGAGAGTAACTTATATTATTTAAAAATTATATAAAGAGTATTATAAATTATAATAGTTAATAACTTAAAATGTTTGAAAAAATAATTAATAATCACAATAATTAACAACTTAAAAAACTAAAAGATATAAAAAATTTCATTGACTCTTGAAATTATATCAGTGTCACTTAAATTAAAATAGAAAAAAAAGAATTATAAATCTCAAAAATTAAAAACTTAAATATGTTTCTAATAAAAAAAAGTAAATAGCCATTTATGATATTTTTGTTTCAGCTGCTTCAACCCGTAATTTTACTATATCACCCTTAATTAATTATTATAAATTATTTACACATTACTATTGTATATAAGTGCCATTAGCAGGCACCTCTCGGTTGTCCTCCCTGCTTCCACCTACTTCAGCTGCTTCAATCCATAATTTTACTATATCACCATTAATTAATTATTATAAATTATTTAAATATTAAAAAATTAATATTATTTAATAAAAAATTAAATAATTATTATATTAAAAAATTAATATTATTTAATAAAAAAAGTAAATAACACTTATGATATTTCTATTTCAGCTGCTTCAACCCATAATTTTACTACATTACCCTTATTTAATTATTATAAATTATTTACACATTCAAAAATTAATAATATTTAATATAAAAAATAAATAATCATTTATGACATGTCTACTTCAGCTGCTTCAACTCGTGATTTTGTTATATCATCCCTAATTAATTATTATAAATCATTAACATATTAAAAGATTATTAATATGTAGTAAAATAAATAAATATTTATGACATGTCTATTTCAGCTGCTTCTACCGTGATTTTAGTACAACAACAACAGACCCAATATATTCCCACAATGTGAGGTTTGGGGAGGGTAAAATGTACGCAATTCATACCACTACCTCTGAGGAAGTACAGAGGTTGTTTCGGATAGACCCTCGGCTCAAGATAGAGAATAATATACCAAGGTCGTAATTAACTTTTATAAGTCATTTACTTATTAGAAAATTAATAATATTTAGTAAGAAAAATAAAAATAGACAATTATGCCATGTTTGTTTTAACTGCTTAAACCACTATTTTACTATATCACCCTAATTAATTATTATAAGTCATGTAAGTATTAAAAATTAATAATATCTAATAAGAAAAATAAAATAGGCATAAAATGATAAATTAACTCTTGATGTTTTATACTAACTTGACGTTTTATATGAGGCCACTTAAATTTTTTCACAAGTATTTTTTTTTATAGAAATTTTGTTATATCACTTGTAATTAGTTATTATGAGTCATTTAAGACATGTTTGCTTTGCTACTTCAATCGTAATATTTGGTTGACTCTCGAAATTATATCAGTGTCACTTAAATATAAATAAAATAAAAAGTATTATAAAATCACAATAATTAAAAATTTAAATTATTTTTAAAAATATAATTGACAATCAATGCCACAAAAGTTTGGACAAGGAGAGAGTATTATAAATCACAATAGCTAATAGTTTAAATATCTAAAAATATATATATTAAAAATACAATTGAATATCTAAATTTTATTTATGTCATATAAATTGAGACCAAATGAATACGTAAAAAATACTATAATTCACAATAATTAACAACATAAAAAAATTAAAGATATAAAATATTTGGTGGACTCTCAAAATTATAACAATGTCACTTAAATTAGAATGGAAGAAAAAAATTATAAATCACAATAATTAAAAACTTAAATTATTTTAAATATATAATTGACTCTCAATACCATAAAAATTTAGATAAGAAGAGTGACATATATTAATTGCAAATTTCATGAAAAATATTATAAATTATAATTGTTAATAGATTAAAGTGTCTAAAAATAATTTTTTATAATATTTTAAAAGACTACGTAAAAATATTGTAAATCACAATAATTAAGAACTTAAAAAATTTAAAAGATATACAATTTAAACTATTTAACGATATATAAAAAATTAATTGATTTGTTAAATACTCTCACACTCATATATATTAAGACAAAGAAAGTAACATATATTATTTGAAAAATAGTAGAAAGTACAATAAATTATAATAATTAAAAAAATTAAAATGTGTAGAAACTTTATAATGAAGCAAGGAGCTCTGGCCTCTGGGTTGTCCTCCGTGCTTGCAACAAAGGGCATTTTTGTCATTTCAGGTCAATCCATGTAATATGTGTTAAGCGCGGGTGGTAGTTGTGGCGGCACGTGTCACTAGAACATGACTTCACCATGAATGATGAGGTTTCCATTTTACTTTTTGAAGTTTACTTTTAGGGGTTTTCTTTATTGTGCAAACCAGTATTAAATTGGCATCTTCGTTGCTTTATTTCATTGTTTTCTTTATCTCAACTGAGTTTCAATTTATTGCCGCTACATATTCCTTTGCAATGTTATTACTTGCAAGTGGCTTATTGTTGTTGATATGATCATAATGCATGCAAGGTGTTTGATGAAATTCCTCTCTCATAAAATACTGTGATAAAAAGCCTCGGCTGGAGTTTGTAGTAAAGCATTTAATCAACTATCATTTATCATCCTTCAAAATATGAATACCAGTAAAATTGAATATGTTAATAAGATATATGGAAGTAAAAGATACAAGAATGAAGAAAAACAGTTAATGAATATTACTACAAAGTATCTAACAATTACATAAATTAATGGATACGTCTTACGAAAAGAATAAATCATTAAAAGAAATCAAAAATAAACTATATAGTTTATACCTAGAATACAAAAGATTACATAATATTAACGAGGATCCTAGAACACTAAATAATTTAATTTCGATAATATCTAATTTAGAATATGAATTAATAAAACATCTTAAGTCAAGAAGATAAAAATGAAAATTAATCCAATCAATAATATTCACAAAATACATTATATAAAAATAAATACTTATTACCTAATAACTATTTACTATCTAGTAAAGTTACCACGCCTAAATCCGCACCCCTACAATTGGTATCAGAGCCTATGCTGATTAAAGTTACGGAAGTGATATATATTTGGATTTATTTGATAAATTATTTGATTAAACTAGATTTAGATATTCCCCAAAATATTATTTAGATGAATAACATACAAAAATTACCAAAATATAAATAATTAAAGAAAATAATATCTGAAAAATGTAAAGAATTAAAAATAAGGATAGAAAGACTATAATATAACATAATTGCCGGAGTTAGTAAAAACTCAATAAATGCACAAAAAGAAGAAATATCAAATTTAGAATCAACAATAGATAGTCTAGAATATACATACCAACATGGTCTATTAACAATTAAATAAAAATGAACGAAGAAGAATTTATAATAGATGAAAAAATATATGAAAACTATGAAGGATTAACAATAAAAATAGTATTTTCCAATCTAGAAAGAAGGTATAAGAAAATAGGTGAACATTTATATTTAATAAAGAATTAAAATTAGAAGATAAATTGACAGCTATGGTAAGAATAGAAAAAGAAAATGAAGAAATAGATAGAAAAAAGGAAATAGAAAAAAGAAAACAACAAACTACAGAAGAAATACGAAAAATAGAAGAAACTAAAAATAGTAGGATTGCTGAATTAGAAAAAGAACTACAAATACTAAAAGTTTTGTATGAAAAAAGATAGAAAGAAAAAGAAGAAAAAGATAAAGAACAAAAATTATTAAACGAGATAAATCAATTTAAAGAAAAAATAGAAATAAATACAATAGATGTTGAAGAAACAGATAATTATGATTCAGAAGATAGTGAAACATATACAAAAATCTTAACAAATACAAAAAATTTAGAAATCAATGAAAAACAAGAAGTAATTAATAAAGAAAACTTAGAAAATAGAAACACAGAAATAAATACTCTTGATAAAAAAGAAGATGAAAATATAATACCTAGAACATCAGAAATAAGAAAACATACATATTATAAAAACAAGTTTAAAAGATATAATTTAAAGGATGAATATGACAAATGGACACCAAAAAGTTAATAAAAATTATAAATTTTAGACTTAGATTGTGTAATAGATACAGAAAAAATAATATAATTATGGATAAGATATATGAAAAAATAATTATTAGATAATAATATAAATGTAACAGATGCACCATAATATATAGTAAGAACACTAATAGGAACAGTGAAATTATGGTTTTCAAATCTAACTGAAAATAGTAAAAGAGTATTAAGAACTGACAAACCTACAGAAGAAACATCATCAACAACTACAACTAAATTAACACCTATAGAATTATTAAACAAAATATGAAATAGCTATAAAAGACGAATTTAGCAGCATGACAACAACAGAAGAAGAACAAAATGAAGAGAAAGATACAAATAGGAATTTTTAATGTTAAAATTAGCAATATGTGATATGTGTTACATAGATGAATATACTTGCGCATTTAAAGAATATTATTATAAAGGAACATATAATACAGAAGATAGTAAAGAAATAAGAAAATTATATTTTAGTAAATTACCTGAACCATTTAGTTCAAAAATAATAAAAAGTTGGGATGAAGCAAAAATAGTAGATACTCTAGGAGCAAGAATAAAATTTTTACAAAAATGGTATAGAAACCTATGTGAAAAATATAGAGAAGAAATAAAATGGAAAAAACATTAATAAGAAATTTAGCATGTTGCAAAGATAAAATAACACCTCAATTTGGATGGGAAGAAAGAAATTGTAAGAAAATAAAAAGACATAAGAAATACAAAACATCAAAATATAAATATAAGAAACCAAGCAAAAGATATTATGTAAAAAATTATAAACATAAAAGACCATATAGAAAAAAGAAATCTATAAAAGAATGTACTTATTATAATTGCGGAAAATTAGGACATTTAGCTAGAGATTGTAAATTACTTTAAAACCCAAAAAATAAACAAATATCAGAAATAAAAATAGAAAATACAAAATAAATTCAGATAGATTATATAGATTACGAATTAGAAAGTGAAGATAGTATATATGAAATTTCAGAGAATAAAACAGATAATGAAATAGATAGTGAATTAGATGAATTAAATGACTGAAGAAGATATAAGAATAAACCAAATAACTGAAGAAGATATAAAAATAATAACAAAGGAAGAATATTTAAATAAAGAAGGAACAGATCAAAAAATAATATTTGATAGTCATATATTTGATGAAATAAAAGGAAAAAAATTAGATTTAAGTGTAGAAAAAATATTTAAAATACCAACAATAAAAAAAATATTTAGTAGAAGAAAAGAAGAATACTACGTAGTACGCCAAAAAGAACATATAATAGACTGTAGATATGCAAAGGTAAAGCTAGTATACCACTAATAACAAAAAGAATAATTAATAAAGAAATAAATGATATAAAAAGTAGAGACCCAATAAAATATGTACACCTTGGAGGTATAGAGATATTAATAAAAGCATGTTTTAGAGAAAGAATAGATACACCAATAGAATTATATTTAGCAGATGATAGAATTATAAAACCTATAGAAAAAAGTATAATAACTGTCATAAAAAGAAATTTAATATACCAAGAATTTAAATTTATAATAAGTGTGAATTATTCAATAGCAATAACAGATAAAAATATAGATAAATCATTAGTATTATATTGGAAAATATTAGGAATAGAACTAACCCCAGGAAGTAAAATATTTACAGCAAGATGTAAAAATCTATATGTATTAACAACAAAACATAAAATAACTGGAAAAAATAAAATTATCAAAATACAAATAGAAAGTCCTTTCGAACAATTTATAAAAATAATTGATAATAATGATTATAGTTATAGAGATATAGATATAGAAGAAAATTTAGAAATAACTTTGTGATAGTGATTCATATTTTTAATTTATTTATAAATGTTTGATACATTTAACATATGTTTGACAAATGTAAATTATTTATTTTGGTGTGAGATTGAAATTTTAATGGTTAGGGAGTAATTTTATGAAATGTATCATTTTGATACATCTGAAACTAGAGGTATCTTTATGATATATCTGAAATTAAATGTATCATTTCCACAATTTGTGTCTAATTTTGCTTTCCGTAATAATTGAAAATTAGTTACTTCCTTATTTAACTAACCACTAAATTACAAATGTATCACAAAATATATGACATCTACTGGTGATACATATGACACAATGCATATGACATATTAAGTCAATACTGGTGATACATATGACATATACTTTGTGATAGTGATTCATAGTTTTAATTTATTTATAAATGTTTGATACATTTAACATATGTTTGACAAATGTAAATTATTTATTTTGGTGTGAGATTGAATTTTTAATTGTTAGTGAGTAAGTTTACAAAATGTATCATTGTGATACATCTGGAACCATATGTATTATTTTCACAATTTGTGCCTAATTTTATTCTCCATAATAATTGAAAATTAGTTACTTATTTAACTAACAACTAAATTACAAATGTATTAAAATGCATATGTATCAAGGCTAAAAATATGTATCACAAAATTAAAATTTTGGGGTATAATGTAATTTAACAAATTGTTGGGATAAAGTGTTATAACCCTTAAACATTTTGGGATTTATGTATGTTACCTTTATCAAAAGGATTTATTCTATATAAAGGGTGCTAGTATAAACAACATAAATCCCACGTTAAATGAAAGTAATTACATAAGATTCCATATTCAGTTTCTCTCTCCCAAATTTTAAAAAATACATATACATGTCGTTGTACCTTATGCGTTAGAGCCATGTATGAGGTAAACTATTTTTCCTAAAATTAAGGAAATAAAATCAGACACCATTATTCTCTAACTTAATTAACGACAGTAATTACAGTAATTAATGTACAGATTTTGTGGAGGCTTAAAAAATAACTGTAATTCAAATTAAAAAAAAAAAGCCTGAAACATCACAACACAAAATGTATGAAAACATATATATAAAATTCATGTTTGATTAACATGTTAAATAATCATGTTACCAATTTCCTCGTACATATGTTTCTGTGTATGAGCAGTTAGTTACGATACAATAGTCTATCCGTTTTTAAAAGGTTATTGAATGTATAAGAAATTTTGCTGGTTTACGGGTCAGACTTCCTATATAAAACATATTTATGAATAAACTGTTCAATACAACAAAATTACTTTGATTCTCAACTATTTAAAGCTCACTAATACATAACTGATCTATGTATTAGAAGTAAAAATACCTAAATAATTACAATAACGGACTAACAGTCAAATGTATAGGGTATTTTTCAAACTAAAAGAAGCAACTTTCCTACACATGAATTCAACAAATAAACTGACACGATATATATCAGTAACAACTTTAAATAAACTAATAACGTATAGGAAAAGTTGTATTAACTTTTTGATAATTTTAGAACTAACCAACAAAGGGAATTGTTGTTTGGTAAATCGGAACAACAAACCTCAAAATTAATCGGAACAAAGCAAAATTGAAACAATTTTTGATTTGGTAAAGTTGAAAAAAAAACCCTTAAAATTAAATGAAAAAGTTGATGAAGTTAATTACTTTGTTCAGTTAATGCTTGATAACTGAAAAAATTTTGAAACCCCCAAATCACGTAAGATTGATTTTAGGCGGAGAATAAGGAGCATAAAGTTGGAGCAAAACTCGGCTGTTTGGAGGGTATAAGACGGAAGAGAGAAAAATAATAAAAGAAAGAAATTTTGTGCAATTAATATGAGATTTTTGTAATTACTTTTTAAAATAAAAATATTATGTAATAACTAATAGTTAAGTGTATTTATATAATTTTTCCTTTATTTTAGTTTCTTGTTTTTTTGAGAGATAGTAAGTAATGTTTCCTAGGAAAATAAGACTTTAGTGCAAAGTGGAATATTGTCCTATATTATAAGGCATGTAGTTAATCGTCATGAAAAATGTTTCTTGAACATAATTTTATTAAATGTATCACATGAGATGATTATTGTTATTGAAGTATATAATACATATAGCGGCGTGTGTAAATTTTTTAAAACATATGTAGTTAATCGTCATGAAAAAATTTCTTAAACATGATTTTATTAAATGTATCACATGATCATATGCACCATTTTTACGTTGTATATATCTATCGTAGATTATTTATTATAGATTTAAATTATATATTGGTAATATAATTTTGTTTATTATATTAATATAATTTAACATTTTATAATAAATAATCTCATATAATTTAAAGGTGCTTTTACATCCACAAAAAATCTAGATAGCATTTTGATATTCGAAAGTATTGATTAGAGTTGTGGAAAACACAATTAGTACCACCATATATTATTTTCTCAATTGTGTTATAACTTTTATGTTATTTTTTTATGAACTAATGATATCGGGACTATTAGTTCTGAAATAAAATAATACAATGACATATTAAGTTATCATTTTTCATTTTGTTTTCCAATTTTATTTTAAAGAAAGATACGATCGAAACTGAAATATAAATTTAATTTTAATTCTGATAAAAGTATATCCACTAACACGATCCCCTCATTATTTAGTCCATATGAGTCAAACCTCTCTATATAGATAGTCGTAGTTTGTTTGGAATTTTGTGATCATTTTGGTGAAATGCATTTATAAAGAACATATGGCGTAACATAACATAACATGAAACATATGTTTCAAAGAAAACTTAGCTATTGTGAAAAAATATTATTGAGAGTGACTATTATAAAGATATCTGATTATATTACAATTCCGTCATATTAATTCTAAAAAACTTTATTTCCTTAAACCAAATGAGTTGGAATGTCAAGCCACCGTCCAAATTGAAAAGGAAAAAGTAACTAGAGATAAAGGTAGTTCACAAGTTAATCTTGCACTTGCTAGTCTTGATTCAAAACAAAATTATTGGGGTAAAGGTGTCATATGGGCCGGTTCATGCCTGTCCGGCCCAGTAAAACCTACCAATAATGAAATCGAATTGATTTGGACAGGAATTGATACCCGGACCGGACTCCTGGGCCACGATCCGGGGCTGGGCCATTTGTGTCACAATCCAAAATTTATAGGGCATGATGACACTTATTGCAGTTAATTTTGACAAGTAAGTCTATCACCCCAACCGACATACAAGGGGAAAAAAGACAACAATAACCCAAGGTAAGAACCCTACAAGTACAATAAATGTGGAAAGAAACATAACAATGCAATCATAACTCTCAAAGTCGGGTGTCAACAGTATAAGAACATATCTAGTACAACTCAAATCCAAATTAAATACATGAGATATCCAAATACAAGGGAAACTTTGTCTCTGAAATGAAAATAAAGACATAGTCTATAGAGAAAGGTAGTAAAAGACACCCGAACGCCTGAAAATCATCAACTACCTTAAAAGCTCCGACAGTCACCCAAGTCACGCAACATGTGGTGCACCCGAACCTGAATCTGCACCGAAAGGGTGAAGTAGAAATGAGTATGGCCCATTTGTACTCAGTAGGTATCATAGGCCAATCGAGCAAAGTAGAAAATAAAGTATACAAAATACATATAAGGTCACATCACCTGTAATCAGAAAATGTCCCACAATGGTAGTCCACACCGCTTGCACTAACAGTTCTAATATATATATATATATATATCACAATACAACAAGTATAACACAAGTATACAATATGTCACATACAAGTACAAACAGAGAAGAACATATATATACAAGATGGTCAAGTATAAATAACAAAATATAGAGCAAGTAGACATATAATAATTCAATATGGAAATTCAATCACTACATCAACATAATAAAGCAAGTGGAATGTATAATAAGATGATGATGATGAGGACGACGACAACAGATTGACACATAGCCTTAAAAGTTGGCACACATCCTTAAAATTGGCACACAATCTTCTAGTGTTTCCAGTATTTCCAATATTATTTCTCAGTATTTTCAATGTTTTCAGTGTTTTCAAACCACATACATAACATAAGACACAAATCAAGTGCACATACATGACAACAAATATATATAAAGTGGTAAAATAAACAAGTAAGATGATGTGTATGATGACATGAGAATGAAGATGCAATGTTTACAACCACTCAAAATGAGTAATTCCACAATCAATCCACAATGTATTTCCACAACTAACCACAATGTTACAATTCCACAACCACATGAGCTAATATCAACTTATTATTTTCACTAACCATGAATTTTTCACATGATTCATATGTCCGCAAAGTATGAATATATCACAACATGTCAAAGGCACAACAATAGGCATTTCCAACAACACAATACAATTATTCATATATAGTCCAGGCTATCAACATCACATAAGACCCCACATGATCACACATATCACACGATATCAGATTTAACAATTACATCACGTGCAGGTCCCACACGGGCATAACATATAGATAGTGATATTTCATGATTGGTTCCCACTTTTAACATGCATTTTGTACCATTATTTACTACCCAACCCAATTTGAAAGAGTTAAGTCATAATCTACCTCGAATGCCGAAACTGATCTACTACACTTTAAACTCACGACCTTACTTTTCACGAACGATTCCTAACTCTACTAAAAATATCAAATATAAAATATACATGTCAAAATAAAATCAATGACACCTATATTAAATATTTTTTATTCGGGTTCAAAGCGGACCCCCAGAACAGGTTTTAAAAAAAGAAGTGCAAAATTGTAACTTTACTTCAAAAATGTATTTTTCATAATCTTAGAAACCTACAACTGATAACCCAAGTCGAATTGAGTTAGAAATGAGATTCAAATCAAAGAAAAACCATTTTTAAACTTTACCAGATAAAATCTTTGAAATCCAGGTAAAAGTCAAGAATCTGAGTTGTTTGAAGGTTAAATTGATGAAAAACTAGTAATGATAAGATTAAAATATCATTCAAGTGAAAAGAAGTGAAATTAGAATTTAAAATCAAGTTCAAAGATTTTTGAAATTTTGAGAAATTAATCTTAAAATACTAAGAAAATGGGGTGATTTCTTTCCTTAAATCTATAAGAGAATCATGAAATAGATGTTAATCTAGCTTTCCAAGCACCTACAAGCTTCACTTTTAAGCTTTCACACTATTTTAGGGTTCAACTCTCAAGAGACAAGATGAAAAATGAGCAAAATTGGCCCAAAAACCTGCTTCAATAGTGCAGATTTTTTTGCACCAGCTATTCAAAAAAGAGAAAAGACATGTTTTCCCCCTAAAGTTGTCACCAAAACTCACTTTAGCCATTAAACTTAATATATAATTATTTACCTCCCTAAAAAACTTTTATATGAATTTTTTATCACCCTAAAAAAATTATATCACTCTCACTATAGAGAGTGCATCACACTGATAACGCCCAACTTACATGTCAATTTGAGTGTAAGGCGGTTGTTATCAATATATTTACCCAAAAAGAGTCGGGTTTGAATCAACGAGGAACAATGTGAGTGGCGATTGATTAGGTTCGGAATGAGAGCTATTAACTAGATTCAAAACTATTGTAAAAAATGGTTTGGGGGTTTGAAATGGATGTCAATCATGAAAATAATTTTTGAGCTTCTAAAGACCTAATTCAAGACTAAGAATATTTAGAGTGTAAATAATTAGGAGAGGATCTTGGGACTATGCTATCCTAGGGGCAAGATATGCATGGGTATGTAATGATTTAATGTCAATTCTAGTTGTTGATGATATGGTAGGCTAGGTTTAAAGTCCTTGAGTCTAGTTTTTCAACAAAGCCTCAATGCTTTCACTCGTTGACCCTTTCGAGTACCTAACGAGTGTGCAATTAAAGTCACTTAATACCTTAATTAATCACCCTATTTGTAGGATGGAACACGAGGGATAATCAACCTTATATTCACCTTTATTTCTAAGATAGTAAAAAATAGTAAACTATACCCATAAATTGTCTACTATTGCCTTGGTTCCCACATCCCTCTTTCAAGGATGATGAGGGTTCCTAAAGTTCACCTAAAACCCTTCTTTCGAAGATGGCTTAGATCTTTCTAGAGTTTGGAGTTTTCATCCATTAAACCCATGTGAGTATTTGGAGCTTTCACCCATCAAATCCCAACCTATTTAATCAGGCAATAATAGAACCCATCGTCAACAAACTAAAATCTACACAAATACATCACAATCCACACACTTGCACCCTATTCAATCATAATCCCAAAGAACTAGCAAAATATTAAAACAATAAACACAAATAAACCATGAATTCCATCAAACAAATTTAGGAAGAATAAAAAGAATGCAAACCAAACTTTAAATCTCCACAAATCTCCAATGGAATTAGCTAATTCTTCACTTAAAAGTCACCCTAATGTCTTCTTAGCTCAAAATTAGTACAAATTAGGCTCCAAGCTCCAAGAAATTACAAGCCCTAATCTAAGCTAAGATAGAGGAATGTGTAGTGATGGAAGATAGATAAGCGATGGTAAAAATGAACTAAAATCCCCTATTTAAACCCACTTCCACATTTACCCAATATTACAAAAATGTCACCTTGATTTTGATCTGCTTAAGTAGATGGAGAGCAGGTGGAAAGCAGATGCAAAGCAGATGACCCTTTACTTACACATTTGACCTCCTTTTGACTTGAAATTTTTTTTCATCTTCCCTTTTCAACTTTTTCTACACAAATGAGCATTAAGTATGAGATAAATATCAAATTAACGGAAATCAATGAAAAAATCATGATAATTTAGGCTTAAAAAGTACTAGAAAGTCATCAAATAATGGTTTATCAAAACCCCCAAACTTAAACTATTGCTTGTCCTCAAGCAATCCAGAACAATTCAAAGAGATAGGATATTTAACTTAAATCCACCCAAAATAAAGCTATAGTAAAGGAATAAGCTAACAAATCTCTTCAAATACTTTCTAAATATGTCATGGCAACAAGTAAACAAAAATTTTTCAATAAGAATATATTTTTGAAGCAAGAATAAAAGTTCGTATCAAATGAACCTTCCAAATCAACATAGAATCTTAAGAGGAAACACAAAATTTTCAAAAAAATTTCTCAATCTTCACAATGCAACTTACTTCACCCATTTACCCAAACTAAGAGTAAGACTTCACCATCTACCCCAAAGTATCGAAGCCGCTCACAAGCAAGAGTTAGATTCACACACAAAAAATACATGAAAATTTCTAAAGGAGCTCAAATAATGAAAGAATTCACACTCACTCTCGCAAAGAAATTCAAGTACAATGTGTAGAACCATGGGCTTTCCCTTTGTGTTTTTTGTTACTAATGTAGACTTACCTAGTTTGAAATTGCCAAGGTCTTGCGGGTCAAGATGAAGACTTAAGGTGTAGGATGGAATATCTATGGATCAAGTGACTCAAATGCCTCCTTCAATGCAATTCCTCAACCCCTTCTACCCAAATTTTTCAAACTATCCACCTTATTCTCCTTTAAATCATTTCCTATTTTTCAACCTTTTAGCATTTACCAAACAATTCAAAGACACCATTTTATTTATTTCTTTCTTTGACTTTTTCAAGAGACTTTCTACTTTGATCTCTTCTTAGCCCCCCATTTGTCTTTTTTTATTTTACATTCTATGGGCTAGGTTATATAACTTTATCATCGAGTATGTCTCTTGACTATTAAACACATGAATTGACCACCTTACATACACCTTTCTTGGCTTATCTTAGCACATTACATTTGATACGGGAATAAACACGAATATGGACTTAGGAGAGTGCGTGTTGGACCCGAGCCTTGGCAGGTGCAATTGAAGTGTAAAAGAGGTCCAAAATGCACCCAAATCATCCCATAAATTACACTAGATGGGTGTCCACTCTTTGAAGGGTCTTTTAGTCATTTTAACTTATATTTTGTTATAGTTATAAAAGGAACATTGTAGGGTTTTTAGTTTAGTTTTGGATGATATTGGGGAGTCTTGTAAGACTTGTAACAAGCTCTCTCTCTAGTGAGAAGAGTGACCACCAAAACTAGGATACAACAATAGGGTGGATTCTCTTTTATTGTTGCTTGCTTCGAAACGTTGATGCTAGAGAGGTGGAATCCGATCTTGTGTCATGTAAGAGATAGGTTTATTATTGTGTGTAGTTTTAAGGAGTGTCCATTCTTGGGTTATTAATATTATACCTTCATGTGGTCTATCTATCTATCATTTAACCTTTTTGTAATCTTGTTTAGTGTTTGTGTTATAATCTTGTGTTCCTATTGTTATTGTTAAATCCGAATCTTGTGTCTTCTTGTTCATCCTCTTATGTTGTTAATCTAGTTTGTTGTCCGCTGATTTGGTGTAATAAACACCTTGTTATCTTCTTGTTATTGTGTTTTTAGGAAGCCGAGACTTGGTCTCCAAAAGGGGTCACAGATTTATTCCATTTATGGACTACTTTTTGGACTAATTTAGGTGTTCCCTTGTTTGTCCCGTATCATTTGGTATCAAATACATATTTGATTTTGTTCTTACAATACCAATCTTGGGATTTCTTGCTAAGAAAAAAAAGAAAAAAAGAAAAAAAAAAAGAAAGACGTGTTCTTAAGCTTGAGATCTTGGCCGAGAAGTTGAACTTGTTGTTGTTGTATCTTGTACGAATGTTGTGTGTCTAGGTCTAGGATTTATTTTACTTGTGTTTTTGTTTCAAGTGTTATTATTCTTGTCCATTAACACTTTGAGTCGATCTAGATTTGAGCTTTAAAAAAATTGATGTTGTTGTTGTTGTGAACAAGACTATCACCGTGTGTTGAAGTTGTTTTTCTTGGACGTGTGGACTTGTTGTTATAGTATTGGTTGGATGTTTTTGGTGTTTTTTTTGATCTTGATAAAGTTTTTGAGTTCTTGACATTCATCACAACCTTCACCCTTGCTAAAACTGAAATACAACTCCAAAAAGAACCTTGGCCGTGTGTTGACACTAAAATTGCCCATGATGTGTGTTGATGTTTGCTGTGGGGTGGAAATTGTTGTTGTGTTTTTGATGTGTTCTTGAAGTTTTTGGTGGTGTTCATCTTGTTCTTCATCTCACCTTACAACTTAAGACAACCAAAGTGTAACATAGATTCAAAAAGGTGAACCTACAAGTTGTAAAGTTGTTTGTGAGAAGACTTGAGCCATCACTTTCTTGACTTAACATCTACTTTTCAACCACTTTTCTTGTTTCAAGGGACCTTGTTTTGTGGGAATTGTACAAATTCAAGTCTTATCTTTTGAATATTAGACTTAAAGGAGATTTAAGACATATACTTTCTCTCCAAAACCAATTGTTTCCATTACATAGTAACTAAAGTTTGTAAACTTCAAGTAGTGACTAATTGTGGGGCCATGACCAATGGTATGCTGCTATGTCACCCAAGTTACTGTTCACACAAAAATTTTAAGCTCAAAAGTTGATCTTCTAGTTTCATTGTGTTGTTTCTTTAGTTTCGTTTGTTGATTCCATTACTAACTTACAAGCTAGTTTTAGATTGTAAGTTAGTTTTGAAACCGTCCTTCGTGTATATGTTCCTTTGTGTGTCTTATCCTTTTGAGTCGTTGTAATACTTGGTCCACCTCTCACTGCCTCATAGAGTACAATCAAGGTTACGAAACTTGTGAGATCAAAGTGAGAAAAAAAATTGGGAGCTAAAACAATAGAGAGGGAGTGTGAGGACCATTCTTGTACAACTAACTTATTTGTTGTTTTGTAGGTAACTTCTTGGCCATAATGGAAACTATTTTGGCCCTCTTTGATGCTTTGTCCTGAGACCTTGCTAGGGCAAATGCGTGTCTTACAAAAATTAACTCGAATATGGTAACTATGCATGAGAGGTTGGATCGAATGGAGAGTCGAAGGAACTCTCGTGCTTTTACTCCTGAAACTTTACTTCCAATGACCGATCCTCCAAGAAAACCACATAATACCACAATCCAAGCTCCAAATAGCCCTCAAAATCGAGAACAAGATAGACCACTTCCCCCACAAGTTGATCAAGTCCAACAAGGATGACTTGGAAGCCAATTTCCTTCCATCCAAGCTCCACAACCGCAGCTCCGCATTACCAAATCGAGCCTCTCAACCAAAACTTCCCTTTCCAAAAAATGACACATCAAAGAAGAGAAACGTGGTAAAGAGAGACATAAAGGATATAGAGTCTACAACGATGCTTATATGATAGAAGGAGACTTGAGGATGATATTAAAGGCCAACCACAAGAGGGAGAGGAAGCTGAGGGTCAAAATAAATATGTTGGATCCGAGACTTATTGTCATTATGCTCTTGGGTTTGGCTAGCTTGTGGATTGTTTTTGCACATTTCTTGTGGGATGTCTTTAGCTCTTTTTTTTATACGTCCCTTGTTATTACTGGGCTCTCTGGATTTTCATGTTTTACTGACTATTTTTGAGTAGATTTCCTTTGAAGTGACCAATTGAATAAGGTGAAACCGTGAATTTTTGGACAAATTTCTCTCAATATGGAGAGGATGATATGTGAATAATCACGAATATGGACTTAGGAGAGTGCGTGTTGGACCCGAGCCTTGGCAGGTGCAATTGAAGTATAAAAGAGGCCCAAAATGCACCCAAATCAGCCCATAAATTACACTAGATGGGTGTCCACTCTTTGAAGGGTCTTTTAGTCATTTTAACTTATATTTTGTTATAGTTATAAAAGGAACATTGTAGGGTTTTTAGTTTAGTTTTGGATGATATTGGGGAGTCTTGTAAGACTTGTAACAAGCTCTCTCTCTAGTGAGAAGAGTGACCACCAAAACTAGGATACAACAATAGGGTGGATTCTCTTTTATTGTTGCTTGCTTCGAAACGTTGATGCTAGAGAGGTGGAATCCGATCTTGTGTCATGTAAGAGATAGGTTTATTATTGTGTGTAGTTTTAAGGAGTGTCCATTCTTGGGTTCTTAATATTATACCTTCATGTGGTCTATCTATCTATCATTTAACTTTCTTGTAATCTTGTTTAGTGTTTGTGTTATAATCTTGTGTTCCTGTTGTTATTGTTAAATCCGAATCTTGTGTCTTCTTGTTCATCCTCTTATGTTGTTAATCTAGTTTGTTGTCCGCTGATTTGGTGTAATAAACACCTTGTTATCTTCTTGTTATTGTGTTTTTAGGAAGCCGAGACTTGGTCTCCAAAAGGGTTCACAGATTTATTCCATTTATGGACTACTTTTTGGACTAATTTAGGTGTTCCCTTGTTTGTCCCATATCAACATTAATCCCCCAAAACTTGGAGTACGAACCACCCTTACATTACTCTCCTAACTACACAAATCCCCAAAACTTAGGCTTTCGCTTATATTTCACTACCTTGAATCATTTGATGCATCAAAGGAGGTTAAGTGCCAAAAAGAAGATTTTAAAAGCGCTTAGGTATTTTAGCAAGGTTATCATTACAAAAAGAAAGAAAAATGGGAAAAAAACTCAAAAGGTTTAACTAGGGAACGATGTTAAGGTGGGAATTTTGTCATGTGATGGGTCAAAAATGGCCTCGGGTTATTCTCCAAACCAAGCTTGTCTAGAATTTCGCTTTGAACAAACTCGGGGAAAGTTCTAGACTACACATATGCACAAAAATTATTCAAATATGTCACCACACATGGAATCGTACTCATAGAGCAAAAAATTAATCTTCCTACCAATTTGAGCAATTTGAGTCTAATAAGTTACTCCGACTCAAGGACTCATCTTTGTAAAGAGAGAGACAAAAATCGAATTTAATGGTCTCACTCAAAAGAAAGCTCAAGAAAATCTTGATCTCTTTTTTTTTCAAAAAGAAAACTATAATGTTTTTGATTTTTTATCAAAATCATTTTATTTCTTGCCAATGACATTTTGAAAGTATTTTTGAACTTTTGCCTCTTCCTAAACAATTAAAGAAAAACTTGGGTGAATGCAAGGCAACATTATCATTACACCTCATGGGATTCTTTCCTCACCACTTCACATATCGCCCATTAGATCATAAAACACTCATAACACCAATAGAAACATAAACGATCCTATACCCTTAAGAATGGAGTCACCCAATCTATCATAGGGAAAGACAAGTATTCATGTCTCTCTTACCCTGGGCACAATATTTCTCAACAATTTCAATCAAAGACCACCAGTTATTCCACATTCAAGACCAATTAGACTCAAAGCTATGCTCCAAAAATGATCACATAATGCCCCAAGAAAGTTCACAGTAACCTTTACAAGAATATAAGGCATTTCTCTCTTATTGACATTTTAACAAACATGTGATGTGCATGGAAAGTAAGAACTTGAAAGATAGAATAACAACACATGTGAACAAGCTCAATGCACCAATTCATCAACAATCACTCCATTTATAATCATAATAACCCAATTAAATCATCCACCACTCAATTTAGCAAACAAACTACAAGTGGGTGTCTTATCAAATACATGGTGTGCACTAGTGTATGGAAGCAAGATTTTTCAATTTGGCATGTAAAGCAAGGCACACATTCAAAAATCTTCACCCCAACAACCATATTTCACCAAATTAAGCTCAAATGAAATAAATTTAAACCATAAGAAATTATTGAATGTGATAACTATTCATACTTCAAAGAAGATTTAACTAAGGAGCATACCTTGTGAGCTTGTTAAAGAGAGAAAAATGATATAAATAAAAGTCCAATATACTTATCCGGGATTTCATTCTGGAGGTACCCATTCCAAATTGTTCTATCACCAACAAACACCCAAGAACAAGATGAAAATTTAATAAATAAAAAAATATATATTAGAAAACATCAAGAAAAATTCCTTGGGTTGCCTCCCAAGAAGTGCCTTAGTTAAAGTCGCGGCACGACATCTTTTGACTATTATTTATGTCTCCATTTGGAGGATTTGAAGTGTTGGCCCAAATTTCGATCAATACATCTTTGAGGCACATTAGGCAAAGGTAAGGACACAACGACACTTTTTTTATCTTGCCACTTTGATGACTTGAATCTCTTACCCAACTTCACATCAAATTTCTGAATAGGATCGTTGGGCATCAATGAGAACATCAAAAATCCAATTCTTGCACATTGAATTTTGCCTTTATTGACCTTCAAGTGGGGGGCTTCATTTTGACCTTTTGAAATGACAAACTCCAAAATGTAATGATTTTGCTCCTCATCCTCACAACGCATCATTTTCTTGGGTAGGTGAACTTTCATCACATACGCCAAGCACAATTTTGAAAAATAATTTGAATGAGGGCTATTCCTCAATTCCGAAATAGAATCCCTACCCCAAAATGGACTAGCGTCTTCACAAGGATTGTGCCTAATTTCTTCGTTCGACTCTAGTATCATTTTTTCATCTTTGGCATCTTCTTCTTTGCTTGGTTTGGTTAGTTGGGAAATCATCAAGGGTTCTTAAACGTCAAGCTCACCATAGACCATGTTTCTTGACTCCTCTACTTCCTCAACCCATGATGAAGAGTGGGTATGTTCATGGTGCTTGAAGGATTTGCATTTTCACCCACTTCGTCTTTCTTTTTACTCTCCTTTCCAAATGCCGCCATGGATTGATGCATTGCATACATATTATCTTCCATTGATTCCACCCATTCTAAGATATGTTGAAGCATTGCTTCAACACCAACATTTTTAGTGCTTCGTTCTTCCCGTTTTTTTTCATAAGACCTATCAAAAACACAAAAAGAACTAGCAATTGGGTTAGTATAATGGGGGAAGGGGGCATTTGGACAATCACTCCAATATCCATCTTGACCACCACATAGAGAACATCCATACTCCCTATAGGATCGAGATGGTGAACTCATCTCTTTCCGGGGAGAATATCTACATTCTTGCCAAAGGTGGGGTCACCACAATATGGACATGGATTATCAAGATATGCTTTCTAACCACCAAACCCGCATTCATTCCTTGATGCCATAGTAAGAAATAAACAAAAATAAAGAAAATCTATCTAACACAATAAACAAAGAAAATCACAAACAAATATTTACAAGTTTGAATTAAAGCAAGTAAGCTAAAATTTCAAACTAACTCAATACGCCAAATTATTCCCCAGCAACGCTGCCATTTTTGATAACGCCCAACTTACACATCAATTTGAGTGCAAGGAGATCATTGTCAATATATTTATCCAACAAAAGTCGGGGTCGAATCTACGAGGAACATGTGAGTGGCGATTGAGTAGGTTCGGAACGAGAGCTACTAACTAGATTCAAATCTATTGTACAAAATAGTTTGGGGGTTTGAAATGGATGTCAATCATGAAAATAATTTTTGGGTTTCTAAAGACCTAATTCAAGACTAAGAATAATTAGAGTGAAAATAATTAGGAGCGGATCTTGGGACTATGCTATCATAGGGGCAAGATATGCATGGGTATGTAATAATTTAATGTCAATTCTAGTTGTTGAAGATATGGTAGGTTACGTTTAAAGTCCTTGAGGCTAGTTTTTCAACAAAGCCTCAATGATTTCACTCGTTGACCCTTTCGAGTACCTAACGAGTGTGCAATTAAAGGCACCTAATACCTCAATTAGGCACCCCTATTTCTAGGATGGAACCCGAGGGATAATCAACCTCATATTCACCCTTATTTCTAAGATAGTGAAAATTAGTAAACTATATCCATAAATTGTCTACTATTGCCTTGGTTCCCACATCCCTCTTTCAAGGATGATGAGGGTTCCTAAAGTTCACCCAAAACGATTCTTTTGGAGATGGGTTAGAGCTTTCTAGAGTTTGGGGTTTTCACCCATTAAATCCATGTGAGTATTTGGAGCTTTCACCCATCAAATCCCAACCTATTTAATCAGGCAATAATAGAACCCATCATCAACAAACTAAAATCTACACAAATACATCAAAACCCACACACTTGTACCCTATTCAAGCATAATCCCAAGAGGAAGAACTAGCAAAACATAAGATAATAAACATGAATAAACCATGAATTCCATCAAACAAATTCATGAAGAATAAAAAAATGCAAACCAAACTTTAAATCTCCACAAATCACCAATGGAATTAGCTAATTCTTCACTTGAAAGTAATGTCTAAGCTCAAAATTAGTACAAATTAGGCTCCAAGCTCCAAGAAATTACAAACCCTAATCTAAGCTAAGATGAAGGAGTGTGTAGTGATGGAAGATAGATAAAAGATGGTGAAAATAAACTAAAATCTCCTATTTAATCCCAATTTCACATTTGCCCAATATTACAAAAATGCCGTTTTGCTTTTGATCTGCTTAAGCAGATGGAGAGCAGGTGGAAAGCGGATGCAAAGCAGATGACCCTTTACTTTCATATTTGACCTCCTTTTGACTTGAAAGATTTGCTCATCTTCCCTTTTCAACCTTTCCTACACAAATGAGCATTAAGTATGAGATAAATATCAAATTAACGGAAATCAATGGAAAAAGCATGATAATTTAGGCTTAAAAGAAACTAGAAAGTCGTCAAATGACGGCTTATCACACACTCGTGCCACGTTGGAGCCACGTCGGATCCACGTCACAATCACATAACTAATTTATTTTAATAAAATAGTATATAT